>NW_006408829.1:255443-266266 GCF_000296735.1 Chrysochloris asiatica
TACCATTATGGCTTGGTTGTATTGGCATGGTTGCTGTCACCTGTCAGTTGAGGCAAGAAGAGAGAACACCAAGAGGTAAAGAAAACAAACCACCAAGCAAACAAATAAAAGAGTAAAGAAAAGCAAAACAAAACAACAAAAAAGGGGCAACTGCTAGAAAAGGAATACAAAAAACAAGGAAGAGAAAATAAAAAGATCTAAAAACAATTAGGAGTCCTTGAGTGGGGCTGTGGGATAAAGACAAATAAAAACTGGACCACAAGGTTTCTTTGAACCACATGGTTGCAGGTTCAAGCTCCTTGGAAACCATATTCAGGATCACTATGAACTGGCACCAACTTGACAGCACTTAAAAACAACAACAGAAAACATCCATGTTATATGGTGGCTTGCAGCTTCCTTGTTATTTTTCAAGTATTCCATTGTGTGTATGTACCACATTTTGTTTATCCGTTCTTCAGTTGATGGGCACTTTGGCTGTCTCCATCTTTTTGCTATTGTAAATAGTGCTGCTATGAACATAGGTGTGATACATCTTCTCGTGTTATGGCTCGTTTTTCTTGTGGGTAAATATCACGTAAAGGAATTACTGGATCATAAGGTATTTCTATTTCCAACCTTCTGAGGAAACGCCATATTGCTTTCCAGAGTGGTTGGAGAATTTTGCAGTCCCACCAGCAATGCAGGAGTGTCCCAGTCTCTCCACATCCCCGCCAGCATTTATTGTCCTCAACTTTTTTGATCTTTGCTTTTATTGCTGGTGTGAGATGATATCTCACTGTTGTTTTGATTTGCATCTCTCTAATGGCTAGTGATCATGAACATGTCTTCATATGTTTGTTGGCTGCCCAGATCACTTCTTGGTGAAGTGTCTGTTCATGTCCTGTGTCCATTTTTTTTTTGGGTTATTTGTCTTTTTCTTGTAGATGTGTTGTAGTTTCCTATATATTTTAGAAATGAGTCCCTTGTCTGATGAGTCATTGCAAAATATTTTTTCCCATTCTGTGGGTTCCTTTTTTACTTCAGAGAGTAGGAGCTTTCCTGGGACTGTATGAGGGTAGGGGCTGGCCATGCCTGTGGTCACTATGGTCATGTTGTTGCTGTTTGGTGCCATCAGTTCAGTTCCAACTCATAGCGACCCTATGCACAACAGAACAAAACTCTGCCGGGTTGTGCACATTCCTCACAATTGTGCTTGAGTTATGATTGCTATCATTGCTGATGCCGCTATGTCACTCTATCCCATTTGGGGGTATTCTTCTTTTTAACTGGCCTCTACTTTATCTAGCATGCTGTCTTTCTCCAGGGACTGGCCCCTTCTGTTATCATGTCTGAACTAACAGGGACAAAGTCTCACCATTCTGTCTTCTAAGAAGCATTCTTTCTGTACTTACAAACATAGATTTGTTTGCTCTTCTGGCAGTCCATGGTGTTGTTTTTATTTATCTCCAATGCCATAACCCAAATATATCAATTATTATATGGTCTTCTATAGGGACAAAAGCCAAATGCCCTCAAAATGTCACTTTTGCATGTATTGCCCCCTTAATGGCCACTTTTATGTGTGTTGTCACTTTGCCTTTTCCCACATTGCTCCCCTTTCTCTGTTGTTATACATACCATAATACCCTGTTCTCATGATCTCACCCACCATCCCTGGTCAAACAGCCCAGCACTTAGGATGTCCTTTCTGAAGCATACACCACCCATGCACAGGTAGACACACCAGACTTGTTTACTCTTTATTATAAAAGGTTCACAGTTTGCTCCCTTGGTGCTAATCTTGAATGTCCAGTTGGCAGTTACTGGAAACTGTACTGCTATCCTTATCAAAAAGTTTCCCTTTTAAATAAACCAATGTCTGTTGTACTATCTCCTGGTCAGTTTTTCAGTCTCTTGGCAACCACTTATGTGAAAGGATTTTCCCTTCGGGGTTTGAACCTAAACAGTTGACAATCCAGCCAGAAGACCAAGAAACCTTTATGCTTCTAGGATGAGATCAGAAGGAAATGGTATTTCACAGGAGAAATCTCAGGATGGCCATAGGTCTCTAAGTATGCTCCTGTGGCACTCTTGTTAGAAATTTGGGGACCAGTGCATGAGTACGGGGATGCCCTGAAAATGCCACAAGAATTGTTGGAACTCCTGCAGGGGGATGGGATCAATAAGGCTAAAATGGATATAGGGCACTGGTTACCTCAGTTGCCTGGCTCCTCCTGTGTACTTTGTGAGCTGTGACTGAAGTGCAAAAAAAATCTTTTGCAATGACACATCAGACAAGGGACTCATTTCTAAAATATATAGGAAACTACAACACCTCTACAAGAAAAAGACAAATAACCCAAAGAAAACCTGCATGAATAGAAGCAGGTAGGCTGAGAGATGGAAACAGTAATCCAGCACTACTGAATCTCTGCCCACCTGCCTCCAAACATTAAGTTCAGCTTAGCAAAAGTGAGGAAATGGTGCCTGCCCCACCAGTGGATGCATGCCATAATCATGAAGGCACATTGGGATCCCAAGTAGTGGGACCCATTGGAATCCTTGACCTAATTGGAGGTAGACGATTGGAAGGAGGAAATAGAAGTCCCCCACCTAAAAGTATGACTGTTCCCAGTTACCAAGATTAAAACAGACCAACTCCACCCAGCTAGTACAGATTCTGCAGATTTGCCAGCCCTTGAATGAAGGCAATCTATCACTATGATGAACTACACTCTTGCTGAGCTGGTGGAGTTAGCCATCTTATATCCTCAAAAGGGAAGGAGTCATTCATGGCTTGGCTCCCCCACTTGTGAAATACAGGGGTGGACAGCATAATGCTCATGGGACTTGAGATGTGTAAGATAGCCTTTACAATCACCCAACCCACACTGTGGCAATGTCTCTATGCTGCAGTGAATGAAGTGGACGTGGTATCGTTTTTAGTTTGTCTTATAGTGACCTTTAAGGCTTCCTGGTCGAATGAGGGGAATACCTCAGAATCTCCCATATGCTGGACAGCTATGGAGAAGGAATTGCAGGGAGTGATTAGAGTGCTGGAGATGAAGCATGCTGAGTATGCAGAGCATTATGGAGACCTTGATAATGAGCTGCTCAAAGCCAGCATGAAATATGCTATTTTACAATCAGTTCCTAACCAGTGGTATGGAGTTCTGGTGTCTACATTAAACCATGGTAGGAGAGTTGGTGTCCTGGGTTGTTCAGTGTGTAGGAGGCCTGAGGGAGACAAAGAAGCTCCATATTCAGAATGTCTCAGCTACAGATGTACAAGAAGGAAGGGAGCAAGCACATAAGACAGAAAACAAGAGTCCAGCCTGGGTCACTAGGAAGTGATTGTGGATTGACTTTCTTGCTGCTGGCATACCACCAAGACAAAATCGACACACAATCCAATGCAGTCTTAGAAAAGTTGTGTCAGAAGCTTTTCCCTGAACAGCAATTCACCAAAGAGAAGAACTCTCAAGAGACTGCCACATCTAGTATATCCCCAGCTTTAGAAATGCCAGCAACCATGGATCAAGGGTGGGGTCAAGTTTCTCCTCTTTCCTCAAATACGGAGACTATTGGGGAAACAGTGGCTACACATAGAGCTAACCAACCATTGGTTTTCCATGAACAAACAGACCGTGTTTGCATTATTAGATACCAGAGCCAAATGCACCTTGATTCATGGGTTGGTTGTTCAGGACCTATGGAAGTGGACCAAGCACCTTGGTGTTCATAACTTCCCCTGTACTGATGATGTTATGTTAACCTGTAAACTTTCTACTTACCCCAACAAATGACATCCTACTTAATAACACATCTAAGCTCACAAGGAGTCCTGGTATGGCGGTGTGGGCTAATGCATCGACTGCAAGGTCATTTGAACTGCAAAATCAGTGGTTCAACCTCACCAGCTGTTCCTTGGGAATCCTATACAGGGTTGCTATGGTTCTGAATTGATTCGAAGGCACCTAACAACAACAACAACAAACTCACAAGGATTGGCCATCAGTGATGCTTAATTGTAAAGCCCTGGGTCATCTATCAAATTCTTGTATGTTGCATCATTTGATGATATAAAAATAATTCTCAAAGCTATCATTGATAAGGTGAAAGCATACCTGTGCCCTACCAAAGTAAAGGAGTTGCAAACATTCTTAGGGATGCTGGAGTATTGGAGACCCATTATTCCCCATTTGGCTCAGGTTTTGTGTCCATTATATCACCTTGTCAAAAAGAAAGCAAATGGGACTAGTACCCTAAGATGGAACAGGCATTCAATACTGCCAAAGAATTCACAGTGCAGGATGTACAAGCTCTTGGAACAATAGCAATAGCACAAGAGTGTGAATTGTACATTGACAGCTATCCAGATGGATATGATTGGGATCTGTGGCAACAGCAACAGGGTTGACATATTCCTTTAGGGTTTTGGTCTCAGATATGGAAAGGTGCCAAAACCTGATATAGCCCTTTAGAAAAGCAATTTTGTGCAGTATACAACAGTTTACAGCTTGTTGAAAATATCTCAAAAGGGGCCCTGTAACAGCGCAAACTCACTGCCTCATACAGGGGTGCATCAGGGACTTTGTTCTGGTAGTGTAGTGGTTACGAATCGGGCTGCGAGCCTTAAGATCAGCGGTTCGAAACTACCAGCCGCTCCGCGGGAGAAAGATGAGGCTTTCTACTCCCGTAAGGATTTACACCCTCGGAAACCCTGTACAGGGTCGCTATGGGTCGGAACCGACTCGACGGCACTTAACAACAACAACAACAAGTCAGTGGTAGCCAGTTCAGCATATTAGACAAATGGCATGCATATTTGTAACAGAGAAGTGTCCCCTAGACCATTCCCATGAGTGCTGAGTTATACCAGATTCTTGGACTGGTGGACTATTTTGTTGTTGTTGTTAGGTGCCATCGAGTCAGTATCGACTCATAGCGACCATATGCACAGCAGAATGAAACACTGCCTGATCCTGAGCCAACCTCACTATTGTTGCCACGCTTGAGTCCATTGATGCTGCCACTTGGCCAATCCATCTCGTTGGGGGTCTTCCTCTTTTTCTCTGACCCTCCACCTTACCAAACATGAAATCCTTCTCCAGCTACTTCTCCCTCCTGACAATATGTCCAAAGCATGAGAGACGAAGTTTGGCCATCTTGGCCTCTAAGGGGCACTCTGACTGCACTTCTTCCCTAATGGATCTATTCGTTCTTTTGGCAGCTCATGGCACTTTCAATATTCTTCTCTAACACCATAACTCAAAGGCATCAATTCTTCTATGGTCTTCCTTATTCACTGTCCAGCTTTCGCATGCATATGAGGTTATTGAAAATACCATGGCTTGGGTCAGGTGCACCTTAGTCCTCAAGCTGAGCTTGTTTGCTGCCATCCAGCAGTTGCCCATGCCCTTTCTGTAACTGATTCAACTTGTTGCCATCTTACCTTCCTATCTATCATGGGGCTCTTGTGCGTGATGATAGTGCATTGTTGTAGTGCATACTTTGGTTAAATTATCCAGTGTCCAGGCCCAAAGCATTGTGCAGAAGACCGGTGGTAAGATTGTAAGGATCATTTAGGGGTGCTAGATTAGCATTTAGGGACAAAAACGAAACACCCCAAAAATGGTCACTTTTGCATTTATTGCCACTTTGCCTTTCCCACATTGCCCACCTCCCCTTTCTCTGTTGCTATGCATGAACTCACTGATCATGTCTGGGCAAACACCACCTTTATGTCCTGAGCTCTATACCACCCCCCTCACACAAGACTTGTCTTTATAATAAAACGGTCACAGTCTGCTCCCTTGGTGGGCAATTTTGCCTTTCTGGCTGGCATTATAATCCACTGGAAACAGTACTGCTGTCTCTGTCAGTAAGTTTCCTTTTGAAATAAACCAATGACTGTCAGACTGTTTCTTTGTTAGTTTTTGGTCTCTCAGCAACCATTATGTGGAAGGACTTTCCTTTCTGGGCTTGAACTTAAACATCTTCTTTATTCATTGTCCAACTTTCAGATGCATATAAGGCTACTGAAAATACTAAGGCTTGAGTCAGGTGCAGTCCTCATATTGTTATCTTTACTCTTGAATACTTTGAAGAAGTCTTGTGGAAAATTTCAGACCTTTCTCTCTGCCAATAGGCAGTATGCTTCTGCACCAAGAACCACCCTCTTTCTTTCAAAGCCATTCATGAAAGTTCAAGATGACTGCAATGCACCTGGTCTGCAGGCACAGATCATCAATCTCTGTTTTTTCCCTCCATATGTCTGTTCAGCTTTTTCACCTAGTGAGGGCTAGCCCTGTGACGGGCAGTGTCCGCTCTGAAGGTTTGGAGCAGGTATCACCTGAAAACAGTAGCTTCCCACTAATTGGTACAATTATGAAAATATTTTTTTGAAATTCCTTGATCATTATACTCTTAGCCATTGTTAGATGTGTTTGAAGCTTTGTGTTGCCAGTATCACCAAATGAAATGTTGCCAACTTATTCCATTAATGGATCATGTGTCATATATTTTTTTAAGTCTCTTTTGTATCTGACATAGTTATGGACTCATAGCAAATGCTCAATAACCATATGTTTATTGATTAATCGATTCACTATATTATTCAATGTATTATCAAATATATTACTCATGATGTAATTAATGCTAAAGATAGACTACAAATTTGCATCTAGTTACAAAAATTGTTGTTTTTGTTAGGTCTGTCCAGTAGCAACCCTATGCATAACAAAAGAAAATGCTTCCTGGTCCTGTGCCAGTCTAACAATTGTTGTTAACGTTTGAGCCCATTGTTGCTGCCACTGTGCCAGTATAACTCATTGGGGGTCTTTTTATTTTTCACTGGCCCTCCATTTTACTGAGCATGATAGGCTCCTCCTGATAACATGTCTGAAGTATGAGAGATGAAGTCTCACCATCCTAGGTTCTAAGGAGCATTTTGATTGTGCTTCTTCCAAGACAGATTCTTTTATTTTTCTGGCAGTCCATGGTACTCCTAATATTCATCTTTAACAGCATAATTCAAACGCATCAATTCTTCCACGATCATCTAAATTTACTGTTCAATTTTCACATGCATATGAGGTGACTGACAATGTTAGAGACTTATATTTTTGTTTTTTTCCTAGTAATATATTCTATCAATATTGGAAACAGTTATTTTTAAAGCAATATCCCAGTCAACTTTCTGCTCTTGTTATAAATACTGGTTCTCTATTCGACAACATGTTATTGTTGTTGTTAAGTGTCATTGAGGCAGTGCTGACTCAGCACCCCTGTATAGGGTTTCCAAGGAGTGGTTGGTGAGCATGAACTGCCAATTTTGTGGTTCAAAGTGACCTTCCAGTTCCGCGCATAACCCACAGTACCACACCAGGACTCCTAGTAATATATTAGATGCAAATATATAATAAAGTACTTGATTTAAGGTTATGGTAAAAACTGATTTTTGTTTCAAGCTATCCATTCTACCTTTTTCCATAATGAAAGGACTCTTGCTTTGTAGCAGGTCATGTGATACACAGAGTGAGACTATATTTCCAAGCTATTTGGTAGTGATGAGTGAAGCTCCTAGTGCTTTTCCAGGGAAGCAGGGAAACCCATTACCACATATTTCCCAACCTGCTGCTTATAAAAATGGTGGAGTTGGTGAATAACTTTGCATTATGTGAACAAGAGCAATATCATAGAGATGACAGAACTACATGATACCTGGATCTTTTGTGTGAATCGTGGACTACCACCTGATGACTTTAATGAAGAAACAAGGAAACCTAGTTTTTGTTTAATCTCTGTTATACATACTAAGCCCATACCTTAATTGAGCTAGAATTTGGTATTCTGTTGTTAAATGCCATCAAGTCAGTTTCAACTCATAGTGACCCTGCATAGTTTTCTAGGAGTGGCTGAAGAATTTGAACTGACAACCTTGTGGTTGAAACCAACCTTGTGGTCAAGTGCTAATCTTACAGCTTAAATATCCCATCATAACTTAAATATGTGGCATAAACTTAACATTTCAGAGGCAGGAAATAGAGACACAGTTATTAGAGATGAAAATGCTGATGAACTTCGATGTGCTGAGGCAAAACACTGCTATAACTATTGCTTGCAGGTAGTCCACTTGCTAACTGAGACCATAAATTACAAGAAATAATAGGAAAGATGTAGAACTTTGGTGTGCATTGGCTGATTGTTGCTATTCCAGCAAAATTCTATGAAATAGATGAACTTTGGCTTGAGTTGGCTGGTTTTCAAGCAGAGGTGGAACAGAATACAATTCTGGTAAGAAAAGCCCTTTGTACTGGGTTAGCAAAATAATTTCACTGAAAGCACTTTAATTTGAGGCCTTAGAGAGTTGAAAGAGTCGACTCCTTCTGTACTCCAAACCAAAGCAACTATAATTGGTGGCTTCAAAGTCATTGCTTTAGTAGGAGATAAGCCCTGCTAGAGTTGGGAGCCAGACCAGAGGCAAATCAAATTAAGGGTGTTGCTTTCCACATCCAAACCAAAGCAGTTCAGATAGCCTTGATGCAGTTTCTATCCAGAGAGGAGTGAGCAAAGCACATAGGTAATAAGTAAAAGACAAGCATCTTTAAGCATAAAAACTACATCTAGATTAGATCTTTGGCTATGGTTATTTACATATGGAATTGAGCCAAAACAAATTGCCTGTAAGCTTATTAGGTTTTTGAGGGAATTGCATGGCTAAAGAACAACAACTTGAACTGCAAAATACTGTAACTATTTAACCCCTAAGGAAATTCCCGAGCTCCCAAATCGGGGCCCAAAAGAAGGAGGATAAAAAAATTACAGCCTCTAGGAAGAACACACTTTTTAATGTCTACTCTGCTCATAGCAAAGGAGGACAAAACGTAAAACAAACAACAACAACATGTTCCAGAGGGTCAAAATAGGGGCCTTGGAGGAACAATACATATTTCATCCCAAGGAGAAGAAGCAAGAACCTCCAGATGTCCTACTCCCAGATCAGGGAATGTTTGCAATTCCCACCTAGTCAGATTTTGTTGTTGCTAAAGCTCAGTGATTACTATTTGTTTCTCAAGCCTACTTTTCTGAATAGGGGCACTTTGGGACTACAGAGTCAGCATTGGACTTTGAATCCCAAGATCAGCAATTCAAACTTACCAGCTGATCCACGGAAATCATGTACAGGGTCACTATGAGTTGGAACCAACTCAATGGTATTTAACAACAACAACATTATCCTCTTTCTGGAATCCTAGTGTGGTGCTTCAGGAAAAGCAATGGACTTGAAAGTGTGGCAAAAACCCTATGCAGGGTTGCTATGAGCACTTAACAACAACAACAACAACAACAACAACATCCTCTTTCTAAGGAGCCTTGATGGTGCAGTGGTTAAACGCTCAGCTGCTGACTAAAAAGACACCAGCTTTAACTCACCATTCACTCTGTTGGAGAAAGATAAAAGTAGTCTGCTTCCATGAAGATCTACTGCCTTGGAAACCCTATGAGTCAATGCTACTCTGTTCTACAGGGTGCAACTATGAGTTTGGCACTGATGTATCAGACACGAGTTTGATTTTGGTTTCTTCCTTCTTTTCAAATCTTGAGTATTGATTGTGCTGAAGAAAGATACTTTTATATTTTAATGTGTAGGATGCGAACCAATGATATTACACATCTATGCTTCATGGAAAGGACTATTGCAATGCAGTAAATCACTTTGTATGAGCCTTCAAGTCATACTCCTCAATTCTGTAATGTGTTTTAAATTATAGCCTCTATGACTCTAGTTAGTTTTTTTAAAAGTGAATTGTTAATGAGGCAGTATTAATGTGGGATTAAGGATTAAGGGAGGGACTCCTGGTGTGGTGGTGTGGTGCTGTAGGATAAGCATTGGACTGCTAACCACAAGGTCAGTAATTCAAACCACCATGTATTCCTTGGAAATCCTACACAGGGTCATTCTCAGTAGATATCGATTTGCTGACATTTAACAATAGCAGCAACAAGGATTAAGGTGGGATTAAAGATTAATGTGGGATTAAGGATTAAGGTGGAACTAATAATTGCATTCCAGGTGTGGTGCTATAGGCTAAACTCTGGACTGCAAGGTCGGTTTGAGTCACAAAGTCATTGATTCAAACCCACGAGTTACTCCTCAGAAATCCTGTTAATAGGAACCAACTCAATGGCACTTAACAACAGCAAAGATTAGATATGCCCTTACTTTACTAGAGAGTGTGACTCAAGTCCCACCCTCAGTTTCCTTGGAGTGTGGTCTGCAGTACATAGAAATGATTTGGCAAAGTTTTCTCTCTTGTTCTGCATCCTGCATTTAGATTATCTTCAACTGACTTCCAGTTTGTGGGTTTTGTGGGCTATTGCCTGACTTGATTAACCAACATCTGCAGCCTTGTGCATCAGTAGCCTGTCATCTTACCTGCCAATTTGGGTTCCACAGCTTTTGAAATCACTTGAGTGAGGAGAATAATCCAGACTAAGGTCTGTACTATAAACTAAAGAAATGTCAGTCTGCAAAAATCTGAGTCATTTCCTTGACAGTTTATGAGTTTTGTGTGGCATTGCAGTGAATTGTGCAACTCTGAGATGTGAGGGAGAATACTGAGGGTAGGAGTGGTGGTTGGTATCAGGGATTATGGAGTGGAATAGCATCTTGAAAAATCAGAAACTTGGAACATCTTTAACCTTCATCTAATAAGGAACAGCTTAGGGCTGATGCTTTTAAAAGAAATTATATTTACAACTACACATCACCCAAAGATGAAGGATTTTTGGCTTGGTACAGTACCTGTCTCAACCTGTATGCTGAGCAAATAATA
>NW_006408829.1:266924-267676 GCF_000296735.1 Chrysochloris asiatica
TTCTGCTGTGCATGGGGTCGCTATGAGTCGGTTCCGACTCAATGGCACCTGACAACAGTACCTGTCAGTTTGTCATATCATGGTGGCTTGTGTGCTGCTGTGATCATGGAAGCTCTGCCAGTGGCATTTTAAATATTATCAACATCACCCATGGTGGACAGGTTTCAACTGAGTTTATGGACTAAGACTGACTAGAAAGAAGGAGAGAGTCTACTTCCAAATATTTAGTCATGAAAACCTAATGAATAGCATTAAGAACACTGTCAGATAGCACTAGAATATTAAATATTGAAACATGATGAAGAGCACCAGAATGTTGTCAGATACAGCTTCAGAAGGTGAGACCTTCAGGTTAAAAGCACTTGAAATACAACTGGGGAAAAGCTGCATCCTCAAAATTGAGTTGACCATGGTGGCAGAAAGTTTAGGTGAATTTTATCTCTTCCTCACCTTCATCCATTGTGAACTAGGTGGCTCTATGGAATAAGCACAGGACTTCAAATGAAAAGGTTGGTGGTTCTTGTCCACCAGCTACTCTGTGGGAGAAAGATGAAGCTTTCTACTCCAGCAAAGATTTAAAGCTTTGGAAACTCTGTAAAGGGTCACTATGAATTGGAATTAACTCTTGCTTAGCAAAATACTACATCCCTTCAAGCTTACAGTTTATGCTTATTACCTAGAAAATTCCTAGTAGTAAACTTTATGAGGTACTCACTCATCTCTGCCAAGAAATTTGGAAGACAACTATCTGG
>NW_006408829.1:269001-286088 GCF_000296735.1 Chrysochloris asiatica
TATGAGTCTGTTCCGACTCAATGGCACCTGACAACAACAACAGCAAACTTTATGTTTACCAGGTCCTGCATTAAACACTTGGAAATGTAAACAGTTAGCTACCTGTTGATTTTTGCCTGTTAGGTAGGTAAGTACACAATTTGAGTATTCCGAATAGTAGATTGGGATTTTTATTGTTGTTAACTGCCATGGAATTGTCTCTGAGCCACAGCGACCCCTATATAGGGTTTCCAAGGAGCGGCTGCTGAGCTTGAACCACAGACCATTTGGTTCAAACTGACTTTGCAGTACAGCCCAGTAACCCACAGCTCCACAGTAGATTGGGTAGAAAGTATACATTTTTCAAAAGGAATGCAAAAGCAGCTTACAAAAGAACTTTCTTTACCACAAAGGGACATTATGCTGGTGATGGATGTTTTGTGGGGCCTTGGGGGCCAGAGAAGCAAGCCTGCCTTACTGACTGGGGGTGCTGCCACACAATTTCCTTGGTGTCTGATGTAAATTGTATGTTGTAACCTGAATCATTTACTTATATTAAAGAATTGTGGAGCCTTGCCTGGCTCAGCCAATATCTTTTAGTCAGTTACATCACCTTTGGGGGCCAAACGGGTCCTCAGATATTAATTTCATTCCACACTTGTTCCTCTTGATACCTACCCAACAGAATAAATCATAGGACATATGAATCCAAATTAGTTTTTTCTGGCTACTGCCACTTCTGGGAAAGAGGAGGATAAAATTACTTTTACAAATTCTTCTGAGAATTTATTGGTCTCTTAGGTTTGTAAAGGCCAGGAATATCATGTATGGAAATGGCTAATTTATGTTAACATGCTTTTTAGGTGAAGACTATATTGTAAGATGCACATGATAGTTTATTTTAGATGACAGGAATTTAATGATTTTGGAATTAAAGCTCTTATTGTTAATATCGTTAACATTAAAAGGTCCGTACAACCAAGCTGAATGAGAACAATGTGGTATAACAATAAGTTTGAAAATAGTGTAATTAAATTATTATATTTTACTTGATTACTTGTTAAGCAGTAGAAGTTGTGGGGTTAGATTATGGGATTTGTTTGAAGGGATGTAACACATTTTCCCAAATGAAAACATCTGTACACAATGGTGTTTTCAATTAGTCATCTTCAGAGATGTTAATTTAACTTAAGACAATTCACACTACTCTGTTGATGATTAATTTTAAAATGATGTTTGTATTATTAGTTGAATTCAAAGACATTATGAGAAATGGAAGCAAAAACAGATGGCGGTGATGATTCATTTGATACTTAGAATGTTTACATTAAAGCGCCCTCTGGTGTTTGTATAAGGATTGAGAGTAGAAGCAGAAGGAAAACCAAAATTGGCACAGGTAATTACTATGTCTGACTTGGAGATTCAATGTATACCCTGAGAAACTCATAGAAACTTCAGTCTTATCAAGTTTCATGTGATTGACATAACACACACTCACCTATTATTCTACAAGATCATAGAAGAAGTAGTGAGAACTCAATCTCTTTCCTCCATTTATATTTAAGGAAATGCTTTTAAATCACACACACACACACACACACACACAAAAACGAAAATTAAGAGGCATCATGCGTTTGTCTTTCCTGATCCTTGCATACCAATCACATTTTTGTTTTCACTAGGTAATAGAGTTTTCTCTGACTATTCAGACCTATATATTTAAGCCCCTTAAGGAATATTTGAACTAAGAAATGTATCTCATTTTCCATCTTGTTAATTTATTTGTTCTTAAACTTTAGTATGCATGTATCTGGCCCCATAAATCCAGACTTAGGTAGTAAGTAGTGTATATTAGTAATCTAAAATTTAAACAAGTTTTTCAACATTTAAATTAAATAGTAATTTATTTATTTACTTTTATCATATAGCCATGGAGTTCTGGTGTGGCACTGTAGGATAAGCACAAGGTCGGTTTGAACCACAAGGTTAATGGCTAAAAGCTCTCCAGCCACTCCTTGGAAACCCTATTCAGAGTCACTATGAGTCAGAAGCAACTTGACAACACTCAAAAACAACATCATATAATCATACATAAAATTATTCCTTAAAAATAATCTTGTAAATCTGGCATTATTTTGTATTTGTCTAGATGCTGTTGTTATATGCCGTGGAGTCAGTTCCAACTCATAGTGACCCTGTACAGGGTTTCTGAGGCTGTAAATCTTTATGGGAGCAGAAAACCTCATCTTTCTCCCATGGAACAGCTGGTAGTTTTGAACTGCTGACCCTGAGGATTGCAGCCTGATTCATAACCACTGTGCTACCAGAGCTCCTTTGTCTAGATAGTTTTCCAGAATTTTAGTTTTTCTTCATGTTTAAGGGATAGAAAAGATTTTTGGTTCAATATGCTATACTGATAGCATTTTCAATTGCCTTATATGATTGGGAAAGCAGGACTGGACAGTGAATAAGGAAAACTGGAAAAGAATGGATGCATCTGACTTCTGGTGTTAGTGAAGAATATTGAGAGCACCATGCACTGCCAAAAGAACAAACAAGTCTGTTTTGGAAGAAGTACAGGTAAACTCGATGACACCTGATAACAACAACAGGTAGAATGCTCCTTAAGAGTGACTATGAGGAGACTTCATCTCTTGTACTTTTAACATGTTGTTAGGAAAGACCAGTTCTTGGAGGAGGATGCTGGGGTCCAACCTCGATAAGAGAGTGAGTACACGAAGTTAGGATGTCTGGAGAGACGAAAGAGAAAGAAACACTCGGAGACCAGAGTGGATGCAAGCTGACAGACAGATAGTCCTGCTGCTAAGAATGCACACAGAACTAATTCTACCCCAGTTTTTTATTCTTATCAAGGAGGAACTTGACACAAAAGAGAAAAATGAAAAAAATGTGGTTGTTCTTTTGAGACAGGACATGATGATTCACAGGTTTTATCTTAAAATAGCTTATCAAGGGCATCATGCTTTTCAAGATAATCTAAAATCCTTTTTTCCATATGAAAAGATCAAGCAAGCTATTACAGATTATCTCTTGACTAATAATCCTTTCTTCCTTACTTCTGTAGCTCCAGGGAAGGTGAGAAACAAGTTTTAAGCTATCTAATGAAATTTTAAAATGATGTTTGTATTATTAGTTGAATTCAAAGACATTATGAGAAATGGAAGCAAAAACTTGAGAAAAACGTGGCATCAGGATTGGAGGAAGACTCATTAACAACCTGCGATATGCAGATGATACAACCTTGATCGCTGAAAGTGAAGAGGACTTGAAACATTTACTTATGAAGATCAAAGAGCACAGCCTTCGATATGGATTACATCTCAATGTCAAGAAAACAAAAATCCTCACCACTGGACCAATAAACAACATTCTTATCAATGGAGAAAAGATTGAAGTTGTCAAGGACTTCATTCTTCTTGGATCAACTGTCAACACTCGCATAAGCAGCAGTCAAGAGATCAGACGATGTATTGCACTGGGCAAATCTGCTGCACAGGAACTTTTTAAAGTATTGAAGAACAGAGATGTCAGCTTGAGGACTAAGGTGCGCCTGACCCAGGCCATTGTGTTTTCAATAGCCTCATATGGATGCGAAAGCTGGAAAGTGAATAAGGAAGCTCGTCGAAGAATTGATGCCTTTGAGTTGTGGTGTTGGAGGAGAATACTGAAAGTGCCATAGAATGCCAAAAGAACCAATAGATCTGTTTTGGAAGAAGTGCAGCCAGAGTGCTCCTTGGAGGCCAGGATGGCTAAGCTTCGTCTCTCATACTTTGGGCATATTGTCAGGAGAGAACAGTCGCTGGAGAAGGATGTCATGCTGGTTAAGGTGAAGGGTCAGAGAAAAAGAGGAAGACCTCTAACTAGATGGATTGGCCAGGTGGCATCATTGATGGCGTCAAGTGTGGCAGCAGTAGTGAGGTTGGCCCAGGATCAGACATTGTTTCGTTCTGCTGTGCATGGGTTCTCTATGAGTCGGTTCCAACTCGATGGCACCTGACAACAACAACAACAAAAAGAAGGTGAGGTTTCGCCTCCACATTCCTTTTCCTCATTCCGGACTCCATATCCAAATGCTACAATGTTTACTATACCCTCAGGGAGAAGAAGAGCATCTGGATTAAACTGATTATACCCGGGGGCAGCTTGAGGGGGCTAACACTATCGTCCTTTAATCAAATATTCCCGGAATTTACCATTCCATGCCAATTGCAAATTCTGGGCAGTTTTTCTCCAAAACCTTTTCTCATAATCTCATTATACTTGTTCCTGCTTTTCCTGAGTCATTTGAGGAAGCTTTACTGCCTCAGCTCTAGAAGAGGTTTCTTTCCCATTGTTGTTCATGGACATCAAAAGTTCATGCTTTAAGTTAATATCAAACATAACTAAATAGTTAGATAACGAGCAGTTCTGACATTCCTCCCAGGTGGCCACCACCTCTTCCTCAAAGAGATCTGTTCCCAAGACCTCATGCACTGCTAATACTTTTAAGGCAGTGACATTCAAAGTAGTGCCATTAAAAGAGGCATTACATACATTGATATCAAAAGAAACCATTTTCCCAGAAGCTACAATTACCGGAGTTAAGAGCATGAAGAACAAGTACAGAATGAACAGTATGAGACTAGAAGGAATTGTACAGAAGTAGCCATCCAGTGAGTTAGCAAAAAGCCTATGAACCCAGCACTTCAAGAGGTCACTTCCTTGGCCCTCAGGGTCCATGGCTCGCAATCCTGAGGAGGGCCTCCAGGGTTGGATATTCATCCATTTTGTCACAGGGCCACAACTTCTCAGTACTTGCGGATGCTGTCACCAGCAGGAGGACATCATGTTTGGTGAAATGGAGGGTCAAGGAAAAAGAGGAATGCACTTAAAGAGATAAATTGAGACGGGGGAGTAAAAATGGAATCAAACATAACAACAGTTGTGAGGATGGCAGATGATTGAGTAGTGTTTTGTTATGTTAAATGTAGGGTCACTATGAACTTGAGAAGACTCAGCAGCACTTAACAATAATATGGCATACCAATGTTGTTGTTGCTGTTAACTATCATCCAGTTGGTTCCAACTCAAAGTGATCCTATGCAGAACAGTACAAAATACTGCCCGGACTTGTATCAAGCTCACAATTGCTTTCATGTTTGAACCCATTGCTGCTGCCACTATGTCAATTCATCTCATTGTGGGTCTTCCTCCTTTTCGTTTATCATCCACTTTACAAAACCTAATGTCCTTCTCCAGGGATTGGTCCCTCCTGATAACATGTTTGAAGAATGAAAAACTAAATCTCACATTACTGGCTTATAAGGAGCATTCTGATTGTACTTCCTCCAATACAGATTTGTTTGTTCTTTTGGAAGTTCATGGTATTTTCAAAATTCTTTTCCAACACCATAGCTTGTTGAATATTTCAATTTGCCTTCTGTCAATTCCTGGAAGCTTTTTGTTTTTTTTTTCCACCAAGGTCATCAGTATACTATAGACTTCTTTCTTTAGTACCATTGATTCTTGATCATATACTACCTCTTGAAATTTTTCAATATCGATGATTTCTTTTTGGTATGTCACTCCATATATATGTTTTATCTTCTTTTGATACTTTCTGCATCATTTATTATTTTTCCCATAGAATCCTTCAATTGCAAGTCAAGGATTTAATTTTTCCATCAGTTCTTTCAGATTGAGAAATATTTGGGTTTTCTAAGTCCAGGTCTCTGCACATTTCTTTATACTACTTGAATTTGTCTTCTCGAGCTGCCCTTTGAAATCTTCTGTTCAATTGACTCTCTTATTTCTTCCATTTATTTTAGCATCTCTACACTGGATAGCAAGCTTCAGAGTCTCTTCTGACATCCATTCTTGTCTTTTCTTTGTTTTCTGTCTCTTTAATAAACTTTCACCTTCTGCCTCTATGATCTTCTTGATGTCATCCCACAGCTCTTCTGGTCTTTGGTTACTAGTGTCTTATGTATCAGTTCTGTTCTTGAGATGGTCTGAATCAAGTAGGATATGTTCAAAGTCATGTTTTGCTTCTTGTGGACATGTTTTAATTTTCTTCAACTTCAGTCTGAATTTGCATATGAGCAATTGATTTTCTTTTTCACAGTCTGAACATGGCCTTGTTTTGGACAATACTATTTAGCCTCTCCACTGTTTTGTTTCACAGTTGTGGTCATTTGATTCATATGTATCAAATATTTATTATTACCTTTAGTGTTGTGTAAAGAAGTATTTACAGTGAAGAAGTCATTGACCTTGCAAAATTCCATTATGAGATCTCTAGCATCATTTCTATCACTAAGGCTGCTTTATTTGAACTACTCATCCTTTCTCTTTGTTTTTAACCTTCACATTCCAATCACTAGTAATTATCAGTACATCTTAATTGCATGTTTCATCAATGTCAGACTGAATAAGGTATTCAGTTTTATTACCACAGGTTTCAGTGGTTGTGCATAAATATGAATAATAATGGTATTAATCTGCTTTGTATGTATATTGTCGTGGCTCTTAAATTTTTTTATTACCAGCATGGTAAACCATATGATTATGTGATTCAAAATGACAAATGCCTGTCAATCCCAGCTCACTGATGCTTAGAATATTGATCTTTATGTAATTCATTTCATTTTTTGCCACCCTTTATTTTCATAGAAATATACTTCATACATTCTACATTCTCATTAGTAATGGATATTTGTAATTATTTGTCCTTACTTTAAGTTTTTCCCCATCAACAAATGAAGATCCTGAAAGCTTTACTTCATTTACATCATCACAGTCAACTATATTTTGAAAAGGTAGTACTTTCCCAGTAATATATTGTGTGTCTTGCAACCTGACGTTCTCATTTTTGGCACTATATATGGCAATGTTCCATTGGCATTCATAAGGTTTTCAATGGCTAAACATTCAGAAGTAGTCTGCCTCATCTTATTCCTAGTCTGTCTTAGCCTGAAAGCTCATCTGCAATCTCTCCACCATGGTTGACCCTGCTTGTATTTAAAATATTTGTGGTAAAGCTTCCATCATTATGGCAACCTGAAGCCACCTCAGTATGACAAACTGATAGATGAGTGATGGAACATACTGATGGCATAGTGTTATTTTCTTTACCAATTTGGAACATTCAGTTAAAGTGTCATTGAAATTTAAAAACACACAATGATTAACACATTGTGAGATGGCCAGTAGCGGTCAACAATTTTCTGGCAAATAGAAATCAATTTAAGTAGAGGTATTGGAAGAAACAAGATGACAAGACCAGGGTGTATTGTGGAGATGATCTACCTTGCTTAATCCTGAAGAGGCTCAAGACAACAATGCCAGAATTTATGATGAGCAGGATGGAATTTGGGTTGAAATGTAGGGGAATTTGATCTACATAGAAGGACACTAATGCTTCACCTGGTAGACAGAATGCCTCACATTAAACAATAACCCACGTAGGCAAAAATTTGAAAGATTTTTCCCTTCAGAAATGTTACTGTGTTGATTGAATGAGGACAAATGGAGTGAAAGTACACCAAGTGTAAAGCTTTGATATTCTGGCTGGTTTTCAAACATAAAGACAAGATCACTGCAAAAAAAAAAAAAAAAAAAAAAGACCACTAGAAGTTTTTCAAACAGTGCCCACATAATAAGCTTTGTAACAGTACCTCATTACTAAATGTGAAAAGATTCATTAACTTTCAGCATGCATTTGAGAAACATAAAGGGAGACTAAGATAAGCAAACATAAATTGTCCCATACATGGGCAGACACAAATGAAATTATTTGCTCTGATTATATGGAAATTTTAATGAAATCCTTAACACACACACACACACACACACACACACACACACCATTTCAAAATCTATTTAGTATTCTTAAAAACAAAGGTAGAATCCCTTACAAAAGCAAGACTTTAGAGATCAAGAAAGTGTGCTCACAAAAACAAAACAAAAATGTTGTTATTGTTTATTGCATGGAATCAGTTCCAACTCATAATCCCTATATAGGGTTTCTAAGAAGTACATAGTAGATTTGAACTGCTGACCCTGTGATTTGTAGTCCAGAACTTATCCTACAGCACCACACCAGAGATCCATATTGTTAAGTGCCATGGAGGCAGTTCTGACTCATAGTGATCCAGTGTAAGGTTTCCAAGGAGTGACTGGTGAATTTGAACCACCAACCTTGTAGTTAGTGGTCCAGTGCTGATCCTACAGCGCTACACCAGAAATTCATGTTATATAGTGCTGTTTAGTCAGTTCTGACTCATAGTGATGCAGTGTAACTTTTCCAAGGAGCGGCTGGTGGTTTTGAACCATCAACTTTGTGGTTAGCAGCCCACTGCTGATTCTACAGCACAACACCAGAACACCATGTTGTTGTTGTTATGTGCCATAGAGTCGGTTAGGACTCATAGCGACCCAATGAGTACAAGGTTTCTGAGGCTGTAAATCTTTATGGGAGCAGAAATCTTCATCTTTCTCTCATGGAACAGCTGGTAGTTTTGAAGTGCTGACCTTGCAGTTCACAGCCCGATTCATAACCTCTACGCAACCAGAACTCCATAGGGGATATAAAATATTTCAACAGTAGGATTCAAAGGTGAAGTTTAGGAATATTTCTAGAGAGTTAAAAAAGAAAAAAAGACACAGATTAGTAACCTTTTCCATTTTGTAGCACGTTGTCCAAGGGAATGAGCATCCCCTTGAAATGCTTTAGATATTTTAAGTTATGATTTTTGGATTAAAATATTGGTAGTCATCAGTTTATAAAATTTAATTATTTACATATCAGTGAGTTATGCATTATGAATTTATTAAGTAGTGCTGATTGGTGTTGACTGAGCCCCTAACAAGCATGTGCCATTAATCTACACTTTGAAGAATACAGTAGTAATCTAACTGTCCAAAATCCCTGTCAGTGGAGCTTATACAAGAAAGCTTCAAAAAGCTTATGTGTTGTTGCTGTTAGGTGCCATTGAGTCAGTACCGACTCATGGCAACCTTATGCACAGCAGAACGAAACACTGCCCGCCTGGTCTTGGGCCAACCTCACTACTTTTGCCATGCTTGAGCCCACTGATGCTACCACTTGGCCAAGCCATTACACTGTGGGTCTTCCTCTTATTCTGTGACGATCCAATCCTAATGCTGGGTTATATGAAGGAAAAATGGCATCAGGATTGGAGGAAGACTCATTAACAAAAAGTTTATAGAAAGATGGAATTAAATGGCAATGGAATTTTTCCATGAATTTATTGAAGCTGTCTCATATTTTGGTGGGTGAAAATAGAAAAAACAAAAGTAAAAACATATAGTACAAACCCAACAAAGACCAGTTTTTCTTTTTTTAATTTTTCTGGTGAAAAATAAAGCAGGAAAAGGAGATAGGAAGATACTGAGAGGAGTTGTAGTTTCAAAATGGAATCAAGAAAGAATTTAAAAGATAAAATTTGGACAAAATGTGAAAGGAATAAAGACAGCAAGACATGAGAATAGATAGGCAAAAAAAAAAAATTTCCATCTAAAGAGAATAACAAATACTTCGAGGAAGAAGCAAACCTGGTATGTTTGACAAATAGCAAAGAGGTCAATGTGGCTGCAAAGGAGTGATTTAGGGGTCAGAGAAATAAAGACTGAGGTGAACTGTGGCTTCTATTTTGCAATATGAATTCACTGGCAGTTTTTATGTAAAGGAGTTACATGGTTTGGTATAAAGGAATCTAACTGGTTGTAATAAGGGTAAAGTGTAGTGGGAATAAAAGTAGATGTAGGGAGACCTGTGAGAGGTTATTACTGGAAGTCAAGTAAGAGAGAATGGCAACTTGGACCAGGAAGATCGTGGTGGAAGTGGCAATGAGTGTCTGTGGGTCTGATAAATGTTGAAGATATAACAAGTAGATTTAGGTATATATTTTTAATATATTCAAGATGTGAGGAAGACAAAAAGTCAAGGATGACTTGAAGTGTTTTTCTTTTTCTTTTAACTTTTAGTTATGAATTGATTGATCGTTTGCAGAGCAGATCATTAGTTTTACATTTAACAAGTCGTATGCTTCATTTCATTTCAATGATTATAATACCTTTAGTATAACATTCCTCATCCCACTTCCTCCCTGTGATTCTTGTTTCCATTCCTCCTTTCCAACTCTTCTGAATTTTTTAGTCATGTAAATACTATTCATTTGTTGCAGCATTTTTGCCTGAGTATCATTGAATTAGATGGGGAAATCTGTGGGAGACACCGACTCGTATATTGAGGATTGTGTTTTATACATATGAAGACTGAGACGCCATGTAGAAATCTAAGTGGAGAAAGTGAGGGTGCAGTTGGATAACAATTTTGAAGCTTTATAGAGAGGTGTGGGATTGAGATATTAATTTGTAAGTCATGCAAGTATAATGATATTTAAATTCATGTTCATGGATAAGATAAGAGAATAGAAGTTGTCCAAGGACGAAAGCCTGCAACACTTCAACATAGAGAGGTTTGGACAGTGAGAAAGAATTAGCAAATAAACATAATGGTTGGTTAGAAAGAGACCAAAGGAAGTATGGTATTCTGGATACCAAGTGAAGAAAGTGTTTCAAGGAGAAGGCAGAGATCAATCATGTCAAATGCTTTTGTAAAATTGTTTTCATCTGTAAATGGGTAGTGGTAATGTTCTTTTCATTATTCAGGGTTATGAGGTTACGTAAAAATGGAAGTTATACTGCGTAAAATGTAGTTTACACTATACCAAAATGTAGCCACTTCAATTACCACTTTGAAGTGGGTTGAATATAAATAAATTATTCAGTTAACTAACAAATTGAAAGAGAAGATTCATAGTATTTGATGATCCACAGCAGCATTTTCTCTGCCACCAACAGAAAGTCACATGGGAAATTGAGTAACAATTCTTGTTATTTGAGTTAGTCTTTAATAGCATCTCTGAAGACTGACATCATCACTGGAGCATCTTGGAAAGTTATTTTTGGTAATCTAATTTCCCTAGTTTGGGAATACAATAAAAAAAGGCTGCCATGTTGGTGGTATTTGGAAACATTTTCTTGAGAGTTTTCACACTTATACAAAATTAAATTGAGTGATAGATGTTTCATTCACAAAATCCTCTTGTCTTGGATACATTGGCAGTCCTAAAATATATTATTGCCTTAATAATATCCTTTGAGTTTCTAGAATGTTATTAGCACTTAGTTTATTATAAATATATTAATTTTTGGTAGGTTATTTTGTTGACATATTATGTGGGTATTTTCCTTACATCTTTCTGTATCAAATTTCTCAAGCAGATATTAGAGTGTTTTGCTTTTTCTCACTAATTTACTTTTTTAGTGACTCTATTTGGAGTCTTAGAAAGAATCTAGTCTTTTAAATTAAGGAGAGATACAGGCCAGATTTTCCCCTGACTCATTTGAATGAAGGTTGTTAAATCTCTTAAGTAGCAAGAGATCCAACCCGAAGAGAACAGCACCCTACATAGCGAACCTAGAGAGATTGGTTTCTAAGAGGTGGACACAGATTTTGTGTCTCAGGTCTGGTGCAAGAGCAGTCAACGGTTTCCTGGATGGGCCCATGTTACTCGATACATCCAATACCATTCTTCTGTGATCCTCTGAAAATCCTGGAAACAATATATGAGTAAGACTTCTATTTGACATTATTATACATTTTATTCTCACCCTAGGTTCCTTAGGCTACCACTAAAAACTCCAGGGTTTTGTGACCATAGCTTATCTCTGAGCTCACATTATTCTTCCGGTCCTTTGCTGTTCTGTCGATTCCTTTCAGGTGTCTTCTAGATCTTCTGCAACGACATTGTACTATAAGATTCATTTATCATAGATTATTCCATGCAACTCTTTGCCTTTAACTGAAACTAGACCTCCTTGCTAAAACTTGTCTTTTCTGACAACTATGTTTTCAGTTCCGACTCCAGGCAACTTTATGCTTAACAGAATAAAACATTGCTGAGCCCTGCACCATCATAACAAACATTGGTATGTTTGAGCCATTGCTGAAGTTACTGTACAATCTCACTAGGGTTTTCCCTTGTTTTGTTGCCCCTCTTCTTTACAAACCATTATGTCCATTGGTGGCATTTATTCATCCAATATTACTAGGTTTGATTGTTGTTGTTGTTGTTGTGAAGGGCTGTCAAGTTGGTTCTGACCCATAGTGACCCTGTATAGGATTTTTGAGGAGCAGATGGTGAGATTGAACCACCGACCTTACAGTTCAAACGGCTTTGCAGTATGGTGCATTAATCCACAGCGACATACCAGGACTAGGGCTGATAGCACCCTGTTTATATTCTGGACCATAACTCCTACACACCCCAATAAGACTCCTTTTACTTTCAGACTTATTCCTGACATACATTTATATTCTTCTGTGCCATATTAGTCCACATTATGTGTTCCCAAAGGATTTTGGTGGCTAGGTTACACTTTACATTATGCTGTCATTCTTCACCATCACTTCGAATGGTTCACATAGTTCTGAAACGTCATACTTCTTAGACTTTCTATACTTCAGTAACCTGTTCATGGCTACATCCTGAACCCTCTTATTACCAGAACTCCTTTATCTTTGGACTCCAAAATTATGTTCTCTTAATGTCTGGTCCCAATCTATAATCTTGCTAGTTTACTTATACCCATACTCTTCAGTCTTAATATCCATAACTGCTTTTACTTTAAGTCTATTTTCCCTTCTAGCTTCTAGGGTCATCAAAAAAAAAAAAAAAAAAGAAAGAAAGAAAGAAAGAGAACATTCAACAAGATGGATTAAGGCAGCAATAATGGGCTCAAACATAAAACAATTGTGGTAATGACATAGAACCACACAGTGTTTTGTTCTGTTGTACATATGGTCACATGAGTCAGAATCGACTCAACTGTATCCAACAACAGTTTCCCTTAAGTTTCTACGACCACTTGAGCCATCCTTTACCAGTGTTCTCAACTTCTTAGTCATTCTTTTCTTCTTTTATTGTTCTCTCTGCTTCTCTCTCTCCTGATCTCCTTCCATCTCACTCTATGCCTCTCATTCATCCAATCACTCATCCCTTTATTTTATACAAACTTCTTGAAATTCCCCTGTGTAGAAACTGACTCCCCACTTCTGGGCTTTGGAATGTGTCTGGGATCTGGCCATGTTGTTTTTGTTGTTAAGTGCTGTCAAGTAAGTTATGACCCATAGTGACCCTGTTTTCAAGGAGCAGCTGATAAGCTTGAACCAGTGATATTGTGGTTCAAACCTACTTTGTAGTGCAGAGCATTATCCCACAGTGCCACACCAGGACTCCAAGATCTGGCCATAGAAATGCTGTATGTTATTTCCAGACCTGGCCTATATAAACCTCCAATATGACCCTGTATCTTTTTCCCTTAATTGCTTAATTTTCCCTTAATGGCTGACTGAATGATGTCACCCATGGTGTTTTAGAAACTTTCATCAGATGATGGCTGAGTCTTCACTATCTTGACTCTCAGAATGACTTCATGGAATAAATCCTTAATCTTATTATGAATAATTTTAATGAGTGAGAAACAAAATTTTTATTGCATTACACCATTGAGATCTTTACGTTAACCTTTTTCAACACCTTGTGTTATCATAGCCAATGATAAATCCAAGCTTCTGTCTTTTCCCTTTTTATATTTGGCCTGTCCCTGAGTGTTACTAGAGAAATCCACTCTGTTGTGTTCATTTATAATGAACTCCACCACATTCAACTGTAGCTGGTCTACCAGCCATGATCACTTACCATCCTGTGTATATTATATCTCTGTCATGGACTGAGTTGTGTACCCCCAACAAATGTATGTGATAGCTTGGCTGTACCATGATTCTTTGTGGTTTGACAGTTATATGATAATCCCCTATGATGTTATCTGATGTGATAAAAGAATAAGAAAATTAAAGGTGGAATTGTTGTTTTGGCTTATAATGACCCTGTGTAGGGTTTTTGAGGAGCAGCTAGTGAGTTTGAACCACTGACATTGTGGTTCAAACTGACCTTTCAGTAGTGCTTATCCTACAGAGCCACACCAGGACTTTTTTATACAACCCTTTATCCAGTCAAGACCCTGATCTAATGTGTGGGAAATTCCCAGGAGTGTGTCATCCCCCAAATTGTTGCTGTGTTTAAGTCCATTGTTGCAGCCACTATGCAAATCCATATTGTTGAGAGTCTTTCTCTTTGACACTAATCTTTGACTTTACCATAAACAATGTACTTCTCCAGACATTATTCCTTCTGATAACATTTAAAAAAAAAAAAAGAATGTATGTGAGACAAAGACTCATATCTTCACTTCTAAGAAGCATTCTAGCTGTACTTTTTCCAAAACACTTTTTGTTCTTCTGGTAGTCCATGGTGTATTCAGTATTCTTCACCAACACCAGGATTCGAAGGAATTGATCCTTCTTCAGTATTTTAATTTATTATTTAGTTTTTGCATGCATATGAGGCGATTGAAAATATCATGGTTTAAGTCAGGTGTACCTTAGTCTTTAAAGTAATATCTTTGCTTTTTTAAAAAAAGCTTTTAAAGATACCTTTGGCAGCAGATTTGTCAAATTCAATACATCTTTTGATTTATTGAATGTGGCTTGCATATGTATTGACTATGGATCCAAGTTAACAAAAAAAAATCCATGACAATTTAGATCTTCTCTATTTATCATGATATTATGTATTGGTCTAGTTGTGAGGTTTTTGTTGTTGTTGTTTCATCTTGGGATATAATCAGTACTGAAGGGTGTAGTCTTTCATCTTCATCAGTAAGTGCTTCAAGTCCTTCACTCCTACAAGCAAGGTTGTATCATCTGCATATCAAAGGTTGCTAATGTCACATTCTTAATATCACATTCTTCTTCATATAATCCATCTTCTTGGATTATTTGTTGAAGAGTCCTTGTGTGGCATTGTAGGATAAGTACTAGACTGCTAATTGCCAGGTTGGTAGTTCAAACCAACCAGCATCTTCTTGAAAACCTTATAGAGGATTACCATGAGTGGATACCAACTCATAGGCACTTAACAATAACAACATGCAGATTAAATCACCACTGACTGATCTGACAGTGTGTCAAATTGTGGTGGTTTGTGTGTTTTTGGAAGCTATGCCACTGTATTTTAAATAACAGAAGGGTCATCTATGGTAGACAGGTGTCAGCAGAGCTCTCAGACAGAAACAGACTAGAAAGAAGGAGAGGAAAACTACTTCTGAATGTTTAGGTATGGAAATCTTTAGAATATCAGTGTAACATTGTCAGATATAGTGTCAAAAGATGAAAACATTATGAACAGTAGTAGAAAATAGAAAGATATAGTGCCAGAAGATGAAACCCTCAGTTAGGAAGACATAAAAATACTGCAGAGAAATTATTTCCTCAAAGTAGAGTTGACCTTAATTACATTGATGGGGTAAAGCTTTCATAACCTTCATTTGCTGATAGGGTACAACTCAAAATGAGAAGAAACAGCTGAAGAAATCAATTAATAATTGGAACATAGAATACACAAAGTATGAATCTAGGAAAATTGAAGTTCTCAAAACTGTAATGGAATGCATAAAGATATCCTATGCATTAGTGAGTTGAAATGGATTGATATTGGCCATATTGAGTCAAAAAATGAAGGAAATGGAAAATTCAAGAGGAATAGCATTGCATTCATCATCAAAAAGAAAATTTCAAGATCTATCTTGAAGTCCAGAACTCTCTGAGTTAAGATAATATCCATTCATCTTCAAGGAAGACCAATTAGTACCACTCTTAATCAAATTTACTAACTAAACAATGAAGTCACTGATGATGAAATGGAAGAATTCTATCTTCTTCAGTATGAAATTGGCCAAACATGTAATCAAGATGCATTGATAATTACTAGTGATCATAAAGCAAATATTTGAGACAAAGAGGAAGGATCAGTAGTTGGAATATATGGCCTTGGTGATAGAAAAGATATTGAAAACTGCATGATAGAATTTTGCAAGACCAATGTCTTCTCATTGTAAATACCATATTTAAGCAACATAAGTAGTGACTATACACTGGAGCCTCACCAGATGGATTACGTAGGAATCAAAGTGGCTGTATCTGAGGGGAAAAGAGAGTAGAAAAGTTCTATATCATCAGCCAAAACAAGGCCAGGGAAATAATGTGGAACTGATAAGTAATTGCTCTGATGCTAGTTCAGAATGAAGCTGAAAAAAAATTAAAACAAGTTTATGAGAGCCAAAATAAGATCTTGATTATATTATGCCTGAATTTAGAGACCAAGTCAAGAAAACATTTGATACAAAATCCAATGACCTAAGACCAGAAGAGTTGTAGACTGATATAAAGAATACCATAAAGGAAGAAAGTAAAAGGTCATTCAAAAGACAGGACTGAGAGAAAAGAGCAAAATAGATGTTAGAAGACACTCTGAAAATTGCTTTTGAGTAGAGAGAAGTCAAAGTGAATGGAAGAAATAAGGAGGTCAAAGAGCTGCATGGAGGGGATTCTAATCATTGCAATGAAACAAAATATGATAGGATGTGTGTAAAACCAAGGATCTCCCATGTAAACTATCACTCAATTCACAAGAAAAACATTTAAAATAAAATAAAATATAGGGGAAAAAAGAGCTGAACAAAAAATTTCAAAGGGCACCCTGAGAAGACAAATATACTAGAAATGTGAAAAGACCTGGTGTTAGAAAATGAAAAGAGAAGTGCACCCTCACCATTTCTTCAGATGACAGAACTGAGAAATAAGCCACAAGTTGCAATACTGAAAGATTCTATGGACAAAATATTGAATGATGAAGAAAGCATCAAAATAAGATAGAAGAATACAGAGTCACTGTACCAAAAAGTAATGGTTGATGCTCAACCATTTCAAGAGGTAGCATATGATCAAGACCCAATGATACTGAAGTAAGAAGTCCAAGATTGAACATACTGTTGAAAAAGAAGTCTTCAGGAATTGATTGAATATAAATTGAAATCTGTCAATAAACTGATGCAGCACTGGAGGCAGTCACTCACTTATGCTAAGAAAATTTGAAGACACCTATCTGGCCAACAGATTG
>NW_006408829.1:287474-290041 GCF_000296735.1 Chrysochloris asiatica
GAAGGATCAGTAGTTGGAAAATATGGCCTTGATGATAGAAATGATGCTGCAGATCACATGATAGATTTCTACAAAACTAATGATTTGTTCATTTCAAATACCTTTTTTTATACAGCAAAGCAGATGATTATACACATGGACCTGACCAGAAATCAAATCGACTACATCTGTGGAAAGAGATGGTGGAAAAGATCCATATCATCAGTCAAAACAAAGCCAGGGAAAGATTGTGGAACAGACCATCAATTGCTCATATGCAAATTCATACTGAAGCTGAAGATAATGAAAACAAGTCCACGACAGCTAATATATGACCTTGAATAATTCCCACCTGAATTTAGAGATCATCTTAAGAACAGATTTGATACATTAAACACTAAAGACCAAAAGAGTTGTTGAATGACACCAAGAACATCATAAATGAAGAAAGCAAAAAGTCATTAAGAAGACATGAAAGAAGGAACTTATCAAAATAGATGTCAGAAGAGATCCTGAAACTTGCATCCAGCATAGAGATACTAAAGAAAATGGAAGAAATGAGGAGAACAAGAGCTGAACAGAAAATTTGAAAGGTCAGATCCAGAAGACAAAGTCAAATGTTACAACGAAATGTGCAAATATCTGGAGTTAGAAAACCAAAAAGGAAGAACATGCTCAGCATTTTTCAAGCTGGAGAAATTGAAGAAAAATTTCAAGCCTCAAATTTCATTACTGAAGGAATATCTTTGCAAATTATTGAATGACGCAGAAAGCATCAAAGGAAGATTAAAGGAATACACAGAGTCACTGTACCAACAGGATATGGTTGATGTTCAACCATTTCAAGAGGTAGCATATGATCAAGAGCCAATGATACTGAACGAGGAAGTCCAAGGTGCATTGAAGGGATTGGCAAAGAACAAGGCACCAGGAATTGATGGAATAAAAATTGAAAACTTTCAAGAAAGTGAGGTGGCACTGGAGGCACTCAGTCATCTATGCCAAGAAATTTGGAAGACAACTATCTGGCCAACTGATTGGAAGAGAACCTGGGTTATATGAAGAAAATTGTGGCATCAGAATTGGAGAAAGACTCATCAACAACCTATCATATGCAGATGATATAACCTTGCTTGCTGAATATAAAGAAGACTTAAAATACTTACTGATGGTCAAAGACCACAGCCTTCAGTATGAATTGCATCTCAATGTAAAAAAACAAAACAAAAATCCTTATCACTGGACCAATAAACAGCAGTATTATCAATGAAGAAAAGATTGAAGTTGTCAAGGACTTCATTCTTCTTCGATCAACTATCAACACCCATGGAAACAGCAATCAAGAAATCACATAACATATTGCACTAGGCAGATCTGCTGCAGAAGACCTTTTTAAGGTGTTGAAGAGCAAATATATCAGCTTGAAGACTAAGGTGCACCTGACCCAAGCCATGTTATTTTCAATAACCTCATATGCATAGTGAAAGTTAGACAGTGAATAAGGAAGACCATAGAAGAATTGATGCTTTTGAGTTATGGTGTTTGAAGAGATTATTGAAAGTGCCATGGGCTGCCAAAACAACCAACAGATCTCTGTTGGAAGAAGTGCAGCCAGAGTGCTCCTTGGAGGTCAGGATGTCCAAACTTCATCTCTTGTACTTCAGACATATTGTCAGGAGGGAACAGTTGCTGGAGATGGACATCATATTGGGAATTTGGAGTTTCATTGAAAAAGAGGCAGATCCCCAGAGAGATGGATTGGCAAAGTGGCAGCATCAATGGGCTTAAGACTGGTAACAACTGTGAGGTTGACTTAGTATCGTTCAGTGTTTCTTCCTTTTGTGCATAAGGTCACTATGAGTTGTTACTGACTTGATGGTACCTAACAACAACAACATTAGCCATCTGTGATATGCATATGAATACACCTTTATTTGATAGAGCCTGTTGCTGCTGTTGTTAAATGCCAATAAGTCGGTTCTGACTCATAGCAATCCTGTATAGTGTTTCTGAGCAGTGGCTGGTGAGCTTGAACTGCAGATCTTACATTTCAAATGACTTTGCTGTCCAGCAAGTAACCCATTGCTCCCAAACAGGGCTCCATTATAGAGCCTTGTTATTGTTGTTGTTGTTGTTGTTGTTAAGTGCCGTCGAGTCGGTTCCAACCCATAGCGACCCTGTACAGGGTTTCCGAGGTTGTAAATCTTTTTAGGGGAACAGAACACCTCATCTTTCTCCCGCGGAGCAGCTGGTAGTTTTGAACTGCTGGCCTTAAGGTTCGCAGCCCAATTCGTAATAGGTGCCATCAAGTCAGTACCAACTCACAGCGATCCTCTGTACAACAGAACGAAACACTGCCTGGGTCTGGGCCAACCTCACAATTGTTGCCATGCTTGAACCCAGGGTAACTTAAAATACTTACTAATAAAGATCGAAGCCTACAGCCTTCTTTATGTATTGCATCTCAAAAGAAACAAAGATCCTCATACTTGGATCAGCAAATTCTTGTTTTTTTAAGTACTATTGAAATGATTATGATTATGGAAACCCTGAATATGGTTTCCAAGGAGCAGCTGGTGATTTTGATT
>NW_006408829.1:290531-292075 GCF_000296735.1 Chrysochloris asiatica
GACATAATGCTTGGCAAATGGAGGGTCATTGAAAAAGAGGAAGACTCAGTGACGACAGCTATGAGCTCAAATGTAACAACAATTATAAGGATGCCACACAACTGGGCAGTGTTTCATTCTGAAGTCACTATTAATTGGAACTTACTGGCCAGCACCTAATAATAACAACAAAACATACTGAATAAGTATGGTAAAAATATTCAACCCTGACACACACATATTTCCTGATTTAAAACCACACAGTATCCCCTTGTTCTGTTTAAATGACTGCCTGTTGTTCTATGTTCTATGTTCAGAGTAAACATCTCTCTGGTATTCTCTGCTTTCAGCCAAGATCAATCTGATATTAGTAATGATATTCTTTGCTGATTGTTCATTTCTGAAACTGACTTGGATTTCTGGCAGTTACAGAAAAATGCTCAACCAGCTGCATCCCCCCCCCCCCCCCCCCAATTAGGAGTGTTACCCTTCACAACTGATCTTCAGGGAAGTCCCAGGAAGGGTCTGTAGTACTGGTACTGTTCACTTCTGAGTGATGCCTACAAATCATATAAAACCATCTGTAAGCTAAGCATGGGTTTTCTCTCCTGAAGCAACTGATCATGAAGAACTCCAAAGAGATCATAGGCATAGACAGGGAGAGGGAAGGTAATGTGACAGGATGGAGACTGTGGGCATTTGGACTACTTCCTCATTCAACTTACTTGTGCCTTCAGGTCCTGCTCAAGACAAGTCTTGTCTATATCTTTTCAATGTAATGGAGTGCTGCTGTGCATGTCCAAATTTATGATTCTGTGTGTCAGACAACACCTAATTCATGATGGGTAACTCAGGTCACATTGTGAATTGGTGGACCATGGATAGATGTTCAGTTGTTACTCCAAAAACTGTCTCTCAAAAGGAGTTCAATCATATGCAGAGGATGCTCCAAAATCCTAAGGGTCTGTGCTGTGATTCACTATTTGGGGTTTGCCGAACACTCGACACTACATCTCTGGCTGCCATTGAAACTTCAAGCACCATTGCATTGGCTGGATCAAATGGCTTAAGTGGCAGAGCAGTTTCCATGGCAGCCTGAAACTGTTACAGACACTTCTTTTGTTCTAGGCCCCACTAAAATCTAGCAGCTTTTTGAGTCACTCGATAAATGTACAATATATTGAATGATGACAAAGGCATCAAAAGAAGAGGGAAAGATTATACAGAGTCAGTGTACCAAAAAGAAATAGTTTATGTTCAACCATTTTAAGAGAGAGTAATGATACTAAAGGAAGAACTCCAAGGTTCATTGAAGGCATTGACAAAGAACAGGGTGCTAGGAATTGATGGAATACAAATTGAAATCTATCAGAAAACTTATGTAGCACTGGGGTCACTCACTTATCTATGACAAGAAATTTGGAAGACAGCTGATTGGATGAGATCCATATTTGTGCCCATTCAAAAAGAGGTGATGCAATGGAATGGGGCAGACTGTGGAACAGACCATCAATTACTGATATGCAAATTGAAACTGAAGCTGAAGAAAATGAAAACAAATCTAC
>NW_006408829.1:294095-297431 GCF_000296735.1 Chrysochloris asiatica
AGGTGTGGCAGCGATAGTGAGGTTGGCCCAGGATCAGACATTGTTTCGTTCTGGTGTGCATGGGGTCACTATGAGTCGGTTCCGATTCTATGGTGCCTGACAACAACAACAATGGAATGTGGAAATGATTAGACAAGATCATTAAAATTGTATGAAAGTAAAATTTTGTGAAAACTAATTTAAAAAATGGATGCAACTATATAATGAGAGTGAAATTCCAGATGACCAAGCCAATTCAGAAAAGGGTACGTAATGAGGGATACCATTACTGACGTCAGATAAATCTTGGCAAAAAACAGATAATACCAGAAAGAAGTCTATGTGTTCTTTTTTGACTATGCAAAGGTTTTCAATTGTGTGGATCATGACAAGCTATGGACAACATTGCAGAGAATGAGTATACCGGAGCACTTAGTTGTGCTCAGGAGGTATCTGTACATAAACCAAGAGGCAGTTGTTCAAACAAAATAAGGGAACATGGAATGGTTTAAAACTAAGAATGGTGTGTATCAGGGTTGTAGTCTTTCACCAAAAGTTTAAAATCTGTATACGGAGCAAATAATCCAAGAAGCTGGATTATATGAAGAAAAACATAACATTAGGAATGGAGGAAAACTCATTGACAACATTCAATATGAAGACTATACAACCCTACCTCATGAAAACAAAGACTACTTAAAATACTTACTGATGAAGAGTGAAGAGCACAGCCTTCGGTATGGGTTGCACCTCAATGTAAAGAAAACAAAAATCTTCACCACTGGACTAATAAATAACATCCATATAAATGGAGAAAAGATTTAAGTTATCAAATACTTTATTTTGTTGGATCAACAATCAACACTCATGAAAGCAGCAGTCAAGAAATCAAATGACATATTGCATTAAGTTAATCTGTTCCACAAAACCTCTTTAAAGTATTTTAGAGCAAAGTTTGAGGACTAAGGTGCACATGATCGAAACGATGGTATTTTCAATAACCTCATATGAATGTGAAAGTTGGACAGTTAATAAAGAAAACCATAGAAACATTGATGTATTTGAGTTATGTTGTTGGAGGACAATATTAAAAGTACCATAGACTGCTAAAATAACAAATAGATCTGTGTTGGAAGAAGTACAGTCAGAATGCTCCTTGGAAGTTATGATGGCCAGACTTTGTCTCTCATACTTTGGACGTATTATCAGGAGGGACCAGTTCCTGGAGAAGGATAGCATGTTTGGTAAAGTCAAGAGTAGGAGAAAAAGAGGAAGAACCCTATGGAGATGATTTGGCACAGTGACAGCAGTAATAGGGTCAAACGTAATTAAGAGTTGTGAAGTTTTCACAGGATTGGATAGTGTTTTGCTCTGTTGTGTGTAGAGTCGCTATGAGTTGGTACCAACCAGATGGTAGCCAACAACAACTGGACTCAGATGTTTTACCAATAAATGACATGAAAAATGGAGAAAAGATTGAAGTTGTCAAATACTTTCTTTTCTTGGTACCACTATCAACACTCATGGAAACAGTAGTCAAGAAATCAAATGACATATTGCATTAGGCAAATCTGCAGCAGAATACCTGTTAAAAGTGTTCAAGTGCCAAGATATCAGTTTGAGGGCTAAGCTGTGTCTGACCCAAGTCATGTTATTTTCAATTGTTTCATATGTATATGAAAGTTGGGCAATGAATAAGGCAACCTTAGAAGAATCGATGTATTTGAATTATGATGTTGGAGACAAATTGACTGCCAGAAGAACAAACATATCTGTCTTGGAGGAAGTACAGTCACAATGCTTGGATAGCAAACCTTTGGACATCAGAAGGAACCAGTCCCTAGTGAAGGATCAGTAAAAAATAGGAAGATCCCTAAAAATATGGATTGACACAGTCACAACAGCAATGGGTTCAAACATAGGAACAATTATGAGGATGGCACAGAACTGGACAATATTTTATTTTGTTGTGCATAGAGTCTCTATGAGTCAGAAGCAAATTGATAACACCTAAAACAATTGACAACACACCTTTCAAAAGTAGATTGTCAGACTTTTCTTCTGAAATACCTCTTGAGGATTTTAATTACCAACCTTTATGCTCACAGTTTAGTGGTGAACTTCTTGTACCACCTGAAAACTTATTATAACTAGTATAAGAACGTAAGTCCAAAAGTATTGCTACAAGATCATTGAAACCTTTTTAAACAAAAAATGTCAAATGTGAAGTTTTTATTTCTCCATAGACCTGCCATCTAGGTCTATACACTTTTGAAGGTGGTATTTCCATAAGATCAAACCCTTCCATAAAGAATTCTGTACTTTTTGATTTGCATCATGTCAGAACAGCAGCTTTGGAATCCTTGAGGGATTCAAATCCTTGTTGCCAGTTTTTTCATCAATGGAATTTTCAAATTTCGTAAAACTTCTTCATAATAAGCACCCATGTTCATTAAAACAAAAACAAAAAACAAAAACCATAACTTTCTGAGCTGACTTATAGACCTTGAATTAAAATTTGATCACCAGATCTTCTTGGAAGGCACTGTTTTGATTGGACATCTTATTTGGAAGTACCCTAACAAGCCTAAGCCAAGTGTATTCCAAAGAGAACTTGACTGCAGCTATCCATTGATTCCAGAAATATATTTAAACATGTTTCATTTGGAATAAACCTGTATATATATGAACTAGAACCCTAGTGGTAATACTGTTTGACATAGCTTTGTAAAATAAGGGAAAAGAAACATTAGTCTAAATACTAAGAAGAAAATCAAAACTCTAAATCTTGTTGGTAAGAACTGACTGTTTTTTCAAATGCTATCATGGATTCCTAGTAGGATAGGCATTGGATTGCTAACTGCAATATCAACAGTTAAAACCCACCAGCCACACCTCAGAAGCCATATACAGGGTCACTATGAGTCGGAACTGACTCAAGGGCACTTAACAATAAAACATGGGAATGAATGCTCAAAATGATATAAAGAAATGGCATAACATACCACCAAATAAAACTTTCTGAAGAAGTTTATAAACAAAAGGCAATGATTATAAAGATATTAAATATAAATATTTAGCTAAAATAAACCCAGCTCTTTCCAGTGTTTTATATATTATATTAAACAGAGTAAAAGCTCACTGGCATAATGTTTTGCATCCTATGTAATATTACTCCATGGGTAGTCTCACGTACACAAACGTTAAAGCTCTGCCAATTGGACCTGGTCTTCACTATTCACATGTTTCTATACCATTACTTTTTTAAGTTAAAACCGGTTTTAAACTTCTTGTTGTTGTTAGGTGCCATTGAGTTGGTACCGACCCATAGTGATATTATGCACAGCAGAATGAAAC
>NW_006408829.1:297791-299791 GCF_000296735.1 Chrysochloris asiatica
ACCTTAGTCCTCAAGCTGACATCTTTGTTCTTCAACACTTTAAAAAGTTCCTGTGCAGCAGATTTGCCTAATGCATTACATCGTTTGATTACTTGACTGCTGCTTCCTAAACTAGAGATTCCTAAAAGTATCAAACTTCAGCACCAAAAATATATATTTGGTTGCCTTTCAATAAATAACAAAAAAACAGATTTTTATTTTTGTCAAAATAATTATAAACAAAACAAAAAACAACCACCACACACCCCAATTATGAAATTTCATGCCAACTTTGAATCTGGAGTAAATTTAAACCAGGAAGCAGATTACCCAGTAAGTAAGGTAAATTCAGCTTACTTGTGCTTATTTACAAATCTGTAGTGAACAATTTGACTTTTTTTTTCATTACATCAAAGGTTATTTTCTATTTGTGGTTGGCATCTGTCTCTTTTCTAACTCCACAGAACCTTTGTAAAGAATCAAAGCACCTTTTCAAATTCACAATCCCTGATGGGTACGCAGTACCTAGTAAGCATGGTAAGTAAATGTTTACTGTGCTTATTAGCTATTCTGTAGTGAACAATTATACATATTAAGCACAAGTGAGCATATGCTTACCTTGCTCACTAGGTACAACACCCTTAGTAAAAACCAAATTATACATCCATAAAAATGTAGATGATTTCTAGATATTTCACCTCAATGTACTACCAATTACTTACTATAATATTTACTTACATTACTATTACTTAAGCTAAAGGAAACTAAATGCAACTGCATAATTCAAGACACATGAAATTATGTGCAATATTTTCTATGCATTTTACTTTTTTGAACTTTCATTTAGAAATGGAACATTTTTGCTTAGAGGTGAAGAATGGTGGCATTCATTGGTCATTCAAAATATTGGAAGGCTAAATGTTGCAACCATAGTGTGTGATGCAGAACTTTTTTAAAAAATGAGTGTTTTTCAGTTTTCCAGTATTTAAAATTTTGCTCCCAGAATTTCAGAGCTCTACAGACATTATATCGTCCAGGATTCCAAACTTCAAAGACTTAATAAATAAACTGCAAACTAGCAAACTTTTCTTTTTTGTTTTACTTCTGCTATTTTCCTAACCTTTTCTTTTAAATACACTCTTTCTTGCATTTGCCATTTGTAGATAAAGCTAGTAGTACTCCAAAATAATTCATTTTCAATAAATTCTAAATGTGTTATACTTTCTGGGAGTTGGATCAAACTACAAGCGCCAGAAATTTTATAACTTCTACCTTCTCATAATATTTTGACATCTTCTGGTAAGCATCACCTTAAAAAGGTACCTAAAGTATTACTGATTAATAGGAAAAAAAGCAAGGATTCAGTAAACTGAAGAGAACACTCTATGTCTTTTACCTTTTAAGCTATTTAATTTTTTACTCTGCTTGACAAAAAAAATACCAAAAAACTGAAAGCTTTCCTTTTTTTTTTTTTTTCCTTTTCTATGCTGGACATTGTCCTTTAATTAATAATAGTATGAAAACTATAAATTACTCTTAATTTCAATTGAAAGTGATAGTCCCACAATTGTTTTAAGGCATTGATCCATTTTTATTAATGATCCATTGTTGTTGTTGTTAGGTGTTGTCTAGTCTGTATCTACTTATAGTGACCTTATGTACAACAGAACGAAACACTGCCCAATCCTGCACTAATCTCACAATTGTTGCTACACTTGGGACTGTTGCTGCTGCCACTGTGCCAATCCATCTCACTGGGATTCTTCCTCTTTCTCGTTGACTCTCCATTTACCAAGCATGATGTCCTTCTCCAGGGACTGGTCCTTCCTGATAATATGCCCGAAGTATGAGAGACCAAGTCTGGCAATTCTGGCTTCTAAGGAGCATTCGGTTGTACTTCCTCCAACACAGATTTGTTTGTTCTTTTAGCAATCCATGGTATTCTTAATATAGCTCAAATGCATCAACTCTTCTATGGTCTTCTTTATTCATTGTCCAACTTTCACATGCATAAAAGGTTA
>NW_006408829.1:300361-302264 GCF_000296735.1 Chrysochloris asiatica
GTCAATAAGGCACAAGTAATTGTCATTTTGTTATTCTCTGCTTTTTAGCAGAGACCCATCTGATGAAAGTAATGACATCTCTCATTCCTCGTCCTTATCTGAATACATCTTGGACCTTTGTCAGTTCTATGCCACTGTACTGTTGCAACAAATTTTGAATGATTTTTACCAAAATTTTACTTGCTCATGATATTAATGATATTGTCTGATGATTTAAGCATTCTGTTGGGTCATCTGTCTTTGAGATCAACATAAATATAGGAGACAGCTGTCTTCCAAATTTCTTGGCATAGATGAGTGAGTGTGTCCAGTGCCATATCAGTTTGTTGAAATATTTCAATTTGTAGTCCGTAAATTCCTGGTGCCTTGTTCTTTGCCAATTCCTTCAATACACCTTGGACTTCTTCCTTCAGTATCATAGGTTCTTGATCATATGTTACCTCTTGAAATGGTTGAACATTGACTATTTCTTTTTGGTACATTGGGTCTATCCCATCTTTTTTTGATACTTTTTGCATCACTCAATATTTTCCCCACAGAATCCACAGAGGAATAAAAATAATCATTCCTGAGAGTGTAAAGAATCTAAATGATTCAGTTTGTTAAATTGCTAGTCTTTTTATTGTATACACTGGAGTCTGGGTGTGTTGGACAAACACTGGACTACTAACCACAAAATGGGTGGTTCAAACCTACCAGCTACTCCTCAGAAACCCTACATAGGTCACTATGACTCGAAAGTGACTACATAGCACTTAACGACAACAGTGGGCTTTATTTCCTAACAGACAAAAATAAAGGAAAGACAAAAGTAGAATTTGACATTTTTATATTGTTTTTAGGAGTCCTGGTGTGTGGCTATAGGATAAGCACTCAACCTCAAGATTGGTTTGAACTATAAGTTTGGCTCTTAGAACTCACCAGCCACCCCAGGGAAACCCTATACAGGGTCCCTATGAGTCGGAATCAACTCGATGGCTTTGAACAACAACAACAATACCTTGTTGTTAAGTGCTTTCTATCAGTTTTGACCCTGTACAGAGATGTTATGAGTTGGAACCAACTTGACTACATTTAACCATTAGCATCTTATTCATCACTAACAAATGCATTAATCCCACAGTCAACTGTTTACTTATTTTTTAATACTTTTTTATTGTCATTTGAATGAAGATTTACAGACAAGTTAATCAGTTTTACATTAAACATATCATATACTTTCTTTCTTCTTAGAGATTACATCCCTCTCCATGCAACAACAGTAATTCGGCTTCCTCTCTATGGGTCCCATGTGCATTCCAATCACCTTCCTATCCCTTCTCAACTGTGTCCTTAAGGAAATGTTTACCTTTTGATTCTGAATGATTGACCATTCCTTGGTGAGCATACCTTACTAGGGCTGTTGCCCTTCTTGCCCCAACCCTGTAGCTAATAAGGCTGAGAATGGACCACCAGGGGGAGTTTCTTTCCAGACCTGAAGTGTGGTTGAGGGTCATAGTATCAGGTTCTTCCAGTTTCTTTCTCACCCACGAACCAGGGATTTTTTTTGTTTTTCAATTAAATAATTTTGAGATTTGTTCCTCATTTTCTTCTACTCCATCTGGGACCCTGTAATGTGATCTATATCAGTGCAGTTGGTAGTGATAGCCAGGCATCATTTAGTTCTTCTATTCTTGAGTCATTGAGACTGATGTTCACATGTTCCATTAGTTTATCAGAATAATTGATTTCAAGATTTTTCCATTCTTTTCCCTCTTCTTTCTTCCACACACAGAGAGATCAATAGCTGCAACTTAGGCTGATGCTTATGAGTTTTCAATATACCAGACGCTACTTACCCAAGCAGGATGTAGAACATTGTCTTTGTGGACTGTTTTATGCCAATTGACTATGGTGTTCCCTG
>NW_006408829.1:302539-307315 GCF_000296735.1 Chrysochloris asiatica
ATTTTTTATCTCTATCCACTTTGTTAAGGAGCTCTGGTAGTGTAGTGGTTACAAATCGGGCTGTGAACCTCAGGGTCGGCAGTTTGAAACTACCAGCTGTTCCATGGGAGAAAGATGAGGCATTCTGTTCCTGTAAAGATTTACATCCTCAGAAACCCTGTGCAGGGTCTCTCTGAGTTGGAACCGGCTCCACAGCACATAACAACAACAACAACAACAACAACATCCACTTTGTTGCAGTTCACACTCATAATGACTCTGTATAACTGGTGAGTTTGAACTGCCAACCTTGTGGTTCAAACCAACTGCGGTCCAGTGCTTTATCCCACAGAGCCACACCATGTATAACTCTCTGTATCTTCACCTATCTTCATTATCTTTGTTTATTGCCCTCCATCTTGTATTATCATTTGTACACTTGCCATTTTGTCTGCTTTCTGGTTGTCCACTCTCTAGAGGTCTATTATTTGATACATTCTAAAACCAGAAGGCATAACAGCAACACCTTGTGCAAACAATTTAATGAGTGGTTGTTTTATTGTTTTGTTTGTTGTTAATGTGAAGAGGCAGGAGAACGTATTTCCATATGGATCTGTAAAAAGGGGAAGTTCAGGTGAAGCCCAAGATGTATTCTTCAAGTAAAGCTCAATTTGTGTGAACTGCCAAAGGGTGGCATTTTCGTATCATGTATAAGAGTAGGCTTCTCCTTTTTGGTTTTGTTTTTTAAGGTAATGAACCTTTATTGCGCAACATAAGTTCCATCAAAGTCAAGGTCACCTTTTTAAAAAAATTTCTCCACATAACTACCAGATGTTCCAGTTCTTTCCTGTGACTATTGTTTCCATTCAACCTTCATTTCCAGCCACTCTAAATTTTGTTCTTAGGTAAATGCTGCTCTTTTGATCTATTTTATATTATTGTTGTTAAGTGTCATTGAGTCAGTTCCAACTCATAGTGACTCTATAAAATTTTATCTAAAATACATATTTTATATAGAACATGTAAAATCCTCATCACTGGATCAATAAAAAAATTCATGTAAATGGAAAAAAAGAGATTGAATTTGTCACAGACATCATTGTGCTCGGAACAATCATCAACACTCATGGAAACAGCAGTCAAGAAATCAAAGGACATATTACATTAGGCAAATCTACTGCACAGGATCTCTTTAAAGTGTTCAAGAACAAAGATGTCAGTTTGAGGACTAAGGTGAGCTTGAACGAAGCCATAAAATTTTCAATACCCTTACATGCATTTGAAAGTTGAGCAGTAAATAAGGAAGACCATAGGAAAATTTATGTATTTGCAGCTATGGTATTGGAGGAGAATATTAAAAGTAACATGATTGTCAGAAAAACCCCAAACAAATCTATCATGGAAGAAGTACATCCAGAATGCTCCTTGGAAACCATGATGGACAGACTTCATCTCTAATACTTTGGAAATATTATCAGGAGAGACTAGTCCCTGGAGAAGGATTTTATAGTAATGTGAAGGGTTCGAGAAATAAAAAAGAAGACCCCAGTGAGATGGATTGGCACAGTGAAAGCAGCAATGGTCTCAAGTGTAACAACAATTGTGAGGTTGGTACAGCATTGGGCAGTGTTTCGTTCTGTTGTGTATAAGGTCGCCATGAGTCAGTATGGACTCAACCACACTTAACAACAACGACAAGAACAGCAACAATAGGCTCAAGCATAGCAACGATTGTGAGATTGCACAGGATCGGACAGTGTTTTGTTCTGTTGTGCATAGGGTTGCCATGAGTTGATACTGACTTGATGGCATTTAACAACAACAAGTTTTCAAGGAGCAGGTGGTAGGTTTCCACTGCTGAACTTGTGGTTTGAAGTCCAGTGCTGATTGTACCCTTCTGTGGAGAATGTAAGAAAAAGAAAAGCAAGAGAATAAGTAGAATAATGCATACTACAAATGATAAAATCAACCAACCAGCTAACCAACTAAATTTAACAAATCACAGCTTTGCAATTCATTTTGGATAGTTTTACAAGGTATTTTCGCCCTGTTTATGTTGTACTAGCTATGGCCAGTCATTAAGTGGTTTTAGGAGACAGATAGACCTAAAAACAAAAACAAAACACAAACATGAGGATTGCAGTGGGATCACTTTAAACTGCATTTTTGACACAGACACGTGTAACTACATTTTCATTCAATTGCCATAATTTCTTTGGAGAAATAAATCCTATCAGAGGTACAGAAGGGTTAAAAAATTCCCAGATTGCAAGATAGTCCCCCTACCCTGCCATGGTTTTTTGTTTTGTTTTGTTTTCATTTAAAGGAGAATACCTTAAAATAAATCCAGGGCACCTTATGAAAATCCAAATTATTTTCAACTCATTTAAGATTCATATGAATGATAATCAAGGAAGGAAATGGATAGTACTTGTTTTTTTGCTTCTTTTTAAAATAAACCTACCAGACAATGTGCAGGGTTAAGATGAGACTTTCTATTCCCATAAAGATTTATAGCTTCAGAAACCCTATAAAGGGTTACTATGAGTCAGAATTGATTTGATGGAAGTGGGGTACACTTGAAAGGCAACCATTTAAATGTCAAAAAATGATACAGCAAAGTGTATACTAAAATCCATTTTGAAGTCAAGTTTTTTCCAGAACTCTTCTGTGAGAAGAAATAAAAATATAAGTCATAGAAATCTCACCATAAATGCTCATGTAAATAAAAAAGAACCAAGTATTTTAAGAATATAACATTTCTATGTAAATTGAATTTAAATATGAGAACTCTCAAATTTGCTTTATTTTCAAACACATATTCATAACTATATGAAATATGTTGTTGTTAAGTGCTGTCGAGTCGGTTCTGACCCATAGCAACCCTGGATAGAGTTTCCAAAGCTGTAAATCTTTACAGGAGCAGAAAGCCTCATCTTTCTCCCGCAGTACCATTGGTAGTTTTGAACTGCTGACCTTGAGGTTTGCAGCCTGACTTATAACCACTACGCTACCAGAGGCACAGCATATCTATTGTTGTTGTTAAGTGCCGTCAAGTTAGGTTCTGACCTACAACAACCCTGTATAGGGTTTCCAAGGAGCTGCTGGTGAGCTTGAACCACCAACTTGTAGTTCAAATGACTTTGCAGTCTGGCACATTAACCTGCAGCACCATACCAGAACTCCCATCATATCTATAGCCATGTCTTAAAATGTTGAGAGAGACCTCAGCCCAAACAACAGAGGTACTTTGTCCCTGAATTTCAGTTTCATTGAACATGCCCACCCAGGTCCCCTGTAAGCAATCTTTACCATCCCAGTCCCTTCTCATTTTTGGCCCTCACATTTTATGGTGCAGACAACAACCAGAGTAGCTACTGAAATATTTAGTACCAAAATATTAAACAATTGCATGCCAAAGCTTTGTTCAGAAAATTTGAATGGGAATAATCACAAGCTTCTTTATCAATATAATACAGAGAAGAGATGGTGCTCTGTACTAGGTGGGAGAATCTTACAGTCAATGATTTAGTTAAAAGCTGTTGAGGAGACTTTAGAACCATTGCCTTGAAGTGATGTTTAAAAAGCAAGCACATATTTCCCTTTGATTGTGTTTTGTTTTAAGATGGACTTTGGGAAGCAATGTGCTAGAGTCAGCTTTCACATTTTCAGTGACTGAATTTGAACATTTTCCCCAGAATAAGTCATGTTTTAATAGCTTTAGGGGTGACAGTGTGAGAATATTTATACCTCAGGCATTGGCAAATGCTACAAACAAGTTTACATCAAGCTCTCCAAAATCAAAGATAAGGAGGCATTCCTGAAAGCAGCTAGGGAAAAAAGAAGTGTTATATAAAGGCAAGCAAGTCAGATTAAGCTCTCATCTCTCAGCAGAAACCATGGAAGCAAGAAGCCTATGGGGAGATATATATAAAACCCTGAAAGAAAAAAAAAAAAAACTGCCAACAAAGAATCCTTTATTCAGCAAAGCTATCATTCAAAAACAACGGTGTAATCAAAACATTCTAGGATAAACAGAAGCTAAAGGATTTTGCCAAAGCCAACCCTGCACTACAAAACATCATAAAGGGAGTTCTGTAGACTGAGAACAAACAAGAACAAACAACAACCAGACATTGACATATGTGGTAGCAATTCCCAGAATTAAATCGACAGAAGGAAGAGTCAAGAAAAGAGAAAAACTATAAGAACAAACTCAGGGAATCTGGGAGGTCATTTATGATCAAAACAATTACAATGTAAAAGAAGGTAAACACGTAAGAACAGAGATCCAGATAGTGGGAAGGTCAGGTAGATTATAGGATAAAAAAGACTGCACTAAATGGCGAGAAAAGTTAATGGCAACCTCAAAGAAAAATAAGCATTTCAGAACATACCAAGAAAATGAAAATCCAAGAAAAACATGGAAACATTGAACTATGAGGCAATTAATCCATACCTATCGATAATTACACAGAATGTAAATGGATTAAATGCACTAGTAAAGAGACGGAGGGTGGCAAAATGGATAAGAAAAAAAGATCAAGCACTATGCTGTCTTCAAGAGACTCATCTTACACACAAAGACAAAATCAGATTAAAAGTCAATGGATGGAAAAAAATATATATACCAAGCTAATTGAAATAAAAAATGAACAGGAGTGGCAGTACTAATCTCTGATAAAATAAACTTTAAGGCAAAACCCAGCATAATAGATAAAGATGGACATTATCTCATGATTAAAGGGATAATTGAACAAGATGACATAACCATAATAAATATCTATGCTCCCAATG
>NW_006408829.1:329083-330848 GCF_000296735.1 Chrysochloris asiatica
AAAAAATTTAAACAGAGTTTCTGTTTATAATGATTGAATACTTGCATTGATTAATGATAATGATTGGACTCCTGTTGTAGCGCTGTAGGATCAGCAGTGGACTGCAAACCACAAGGTCAATAGTTCAAACATACCAGGTACTCCTTCGAAATCCTATTTCTGGCCACTATGGGTTGTAGTGGTACTTAACAACAATGATGAATATCAGATGGATGTAGTTGATATCAATAAATTAAATAGCTGTAAAAGTTAAATTTGCAAGTGTTGTTTTATTTGTATTTACTTTTAAAATAGCAGCAATAAAGTATAATAGTTGTTGAAGTTATATACAAACACCTCATGGGATTTGGTTTCATGGTTTGGAGGTCTACGGTCATGGCTTCATGGGACATCCCTTTTAATTAGCAAACTATAATGTCTAGTGATTTTCTTTCACCTCTTAGTTTGTTTCATAGTGTCAAATATCTTAACAACTTGCAAGAGGTCATCCAAGTTACAACAATTAGTCTATATTTGCAAAGAGCAACAGTTGAAGGAGAGTCCAAAATAGAAAGAGGAAATGTAATGTGTGTTAATTGCTTTAATGAACAATTTCTACCTTTGCCATGAGATGAGATAAAATCATGCCCTGTGACCATTACTGAGCACTTTAATCAAAGACAATATATATGAATATTGATCAAAAAAGGGAAATGCAGGATAAAATTCCAAAGTCTTCTGGAACTCAGACTTTCTGAAGCATTGCGTTTACATGAACCTCCAAAATTATTGTCATGAGATAATCTTTAAAGTTTAAATCAAAACAATGCCCTGAATATTCCAGAAGTGGTGGGAAGGACTAGTGTCTGTAGTAGAAGACAAGAAGCAGAAGGATGAGTGATACAAATGGAGGTCAGAGATATATTCAGGTATGTGCTCAGATTGGGACTTAAAGATTTCACCAAGTCCTTAGCTTAAAGTGTTTAAAACAGAGTAGTTGATGTGGACACATTTGCATTTAAATAAAAGCTTTTTTTTTTTTTTCTGTTGCATGGAAGACAGATTGTAGGAATAAATAGAAGTAGGAAGACTACTTTCGTGGTATTGTAAAAGCTCAAGAGAGAAATAATAGCAGCTTGGAGGTCACGTAGGAGGAGGTATGTGATAGAATTAGGAGTAATTTTTTACAAAGAGTGGCAAGACATACTGATGTGTTATATATGAAGAATGAAAGAGATACAAGAGATACTGAATTAGGATACCCAAGTTATTGTTGGTCTAAACAGTGGGTAAACTGGCATAGTATAATGAGGAAAATTGAACAGGAGTAGGCTATTATGCCACAACTCGTCTGTCATTTTGTCATACTGTGGTGGCTTGTGAGTTGCTGTGATTCTGAAAGCTGTGCCACCTGTTTTTTAAATACCAGCAGGGTCACCCATGATGGACAGGTTTCAGATGAGCTTCGAGATGAAGACAGACTAGGAAGAAGGAGTGACGAACTACTTCCAAATATTTAGTCACTGAAAACCTTATGAATATCAGAGAAACACTGTCAGAAATACTGCCAGAAAATGAACCCCTCAGGTTGGAAGTCACTCAAAATGTGACTGGGGAAGAGCTGCCTCCTCAAAGTAGAGTAAACCGTGGTGACATGAATGGAATAAAGCCCGTGGGAGAAAAGCCAGCGGCATCTTCATTTGCTGAGAGGGTACTACACAAAATGAAGAAAAACAGCTGTAAACATCCATTGAAAATCAGAATACAGAATGTACAAAGTATGAAT
>NW_006408829.1:333078-335082 GCF_000296735.1 Chrysochloris asiatica
AAAGCTGGACACTGAATAAGGAGGACCATAGAAGAATTGATGCATTTGAGTTATGGTGTTGTAGGAGAATATTGAAAGTGCATGGGCTGCCAAAAGAACCAGTAGATCCCTTTTGGAAGAAGTGCAGCCAAATTGTTCCTTGGAGGCCAAGATGGCCAAACTTTGTCTCTCTTATTTCGGAAATATTGTCAGAAGGTATCAGTCGCTGGAAAAGGATATTGTGTTTGGTAAGGCAGAGGGTTAGAGAAGAAGAGGGAGACCCCCAATGAGATGGATTAGCCAAGTGGCATCATCGATGGACTCAAGTGTGGTAACAGTAATGTGTTGGCTCAGGATTGGGCATTATTTTGTTCTGCTATGCATAAGGTCACTATGAGTCAATACCAACTCAATGGTACCTAACAACAACAACAAGACTATTCTGGGGTCATGGGAATAAAAAAATCTGTTGTTGTTGTTAGATGCCATTGAGTCGGTACCGACCCATAGCGATTTGTTCATTTCAAATACCTTCTTTAAACAGCATAACAGATGACTATACACGTCGACCTCGCCAGATGGAATACATAGAAATCAAAATGAGTACGTTTGCAGAAAGAGAAGATAATAAGGTCGCTAAAAATTCTGTTGGAAATGTGAAAATTGAGATACCTTTTGGCATCTCAGTGAAGATAGTAAGTCAGCTGCTGATATGTAAGTTTGTAACTCATGGACATTTAGAAACAGCCTATTAGACATATTAGAAATATACATCCTTTGTGAATGTATGGTGTTTAAAGGTAGGGAGGATTTTCTGAGTGGCACACATAATTAAGTGCTATAGAATAAGCACTGGACTGTTAAATGCAGGATTGGCTGTTCAAATTCACCAGCAGCTCCTTGGAAACTGTACAGGATCATTATGAGTTGGAATCTACTTGATGGCACTTAACAACAACAATGAAAAGTTGGCTCTTTGAACCACCAAGAGACATCTTGGCAGAAAAGCCAGGTAATCTGCTTCTGAAAGGTAACTACCTTGAAAACCCTCTGGAGTGCAGTTCTGCCCTGAAAAACCTGGGATCTCCTTGAGTTGGAATTGACTAGATGGAAATTGATTTTTTGTTTTAAATTATGTGATTAATTGGAAACCCCATCGGAGAGAAACTGAGTAAAAAAGGGCAATGGCAGCCATCAGTGAGAGGTTAGCAAGAGAAGGAAAATCCTGATAAAAGGTCTAAAAGAACAGGTGAGAAGGATGGAAACTAGGATATTTTTGTGTCCCAGAATCCAGTAAAGAAAAGATTTTACTAAATTTTTAGTAGCTACCAGTAAGAGCAAGATTCTACCTTTAGAATTATAAGCACTTGGATATTGTTGTTGTTAAGTGCTATCGTGCTGGTTCTTGCTCATAGTGACCAGCATAGGGTTTCAGAAGAGCAGCTGGTGGATTTGAACAGCTAACTTTGTGGTTTGCAGTCCAGTACTGATCCTATAGTGCAACATAAGGAGTCCATTATACAAAAGGAATCCCACATGGTACTAAACATGGATAGAGAAAAACCTGCAACCAAGTTGATTGGTCTCATTTTAATTTTACGTTTTGGGTAATGCACTGGACTACAAAGTTGCTTTGAACAGCAAGGTCCACAATTCACGTTCACCAGCTGCTCCTCTGAAACCCTATACATGGTTATTATGGCCAGAACCGACTGGACAACACTTACAAACAACACCAACAAACCAACAACCTGTAGGAGTCCTGGTGTGACACTGCAGGTTAATGCACTGGACTGCAAGGTCAGTTTGAACCAAAGAGCGGGTGGTTCAAACAAATTCACTTCCACTCCTCAGGAAACTTATACAAGATTTCTATGAAAATTTCCATTACTCTTTCTTATTCTTTCTTTCTTTCTTCCTTTCTTCCTTCCTTTCTTTCTTTCTTTCTTTCTTTCTTTTTTCTTTCTTTCTTTCTTTCTTTCTTTCTTTCTTTCTTTCTTTCTTTCTTTCTTTCTTTCTTTCTTT
>NW_006408829.1:335182-337224 GCF_000296735.1 Chrysochloris asiatica
TCTCTCTCTCTCTCTCTCTCTCTCTCTCTCTCTCTCTCTCTCTCTCTCTCTCTTCTCAATTCTATCTCCATTTAATTTTCTTCAAATAATTTTATTGAAATATTTTTTTTTTACCCTGAATTTGGTAGCTTTTCATTTTGACCATGTCATACTTTGTTGTGTTCAAAACATACATAAATTGAAAATGCAATATTCTTTATTTTCTGCTTGGATGAACATCTAACAGCTAAGTTAGCTTATGGATTGTTATCATTAAATGCTTTTTTACAAAGCATTTTTCAAATTAAAAAAAAATTACAAATTTTGAAAGATAATAAACAGCCTAAAAATGGAAAATTTATTGCAAATTCAGACAGAAAAAGCTGGATTTAATTTTTCAGTTGAAGAAAATATGTTTTTCCAATGGAACCATTTATTTTCTCCCCCTAGATGCAGCAATAGTTATGTATGAACTTATCCTATTTTCTTTTATGTTCTTTGGATAAAAGTTTAAATATTGTCTTAATAAGTAAATGAAGCTTAAAATACTTTAATTGAAAAGACACTATTTTAATGGAGTGTCGTGACCCCCCACATATTTAGGGGGGTGTTGATATGACTGATTCACAAAAAATTGTCAAAGAATACCAATTTAATAAGGAAATGTGAAACAATGATGTCAGAGAAGTCAGGATATTTTGAGTGACTCGGCTCATACAAGGTGACTTCAAAACCTTTGTGGAAAAATTCCATTATCTTTTAATTCTACTTTTCCATGAAATTTCTGAATCTTTCTTGCATGATTCCTTGATTATATGATTCCTTGATAAGCCTAGTATTATCTATTACAACTCAAGATGACTGTAGATATTACTGAAAGTATATGGTTCTAGAAGAATGATCAAAGGATAAATTGAGATTTGTAAGGAAAAAAAAATAGACCTTTGGCCTATTTTGTCTTAACCAAGTCCAAGTGAAAAATAAGTGATGATATCACAACTTTACAATGCCAAGCACAGTACGTTAGTGAATATTAGCCTTACTGAGTTGAATTACATAAAAGGTAAAGTTAAGGTCACCAGTTTATTATGGCCTCTAAAAAAAAAAAAAAAATGAGTCATAGGGGGCTTAAAGCATAAAAATTTGAATTTTCAAATTTTGAAAAAAGGTTATTTAGGAATTCAAAAGGAAAATACTTGGGCATGTGTTTTCAATGCGAAGACTTGAAATGTACTTACTTTCTGCATCAAGTTAGTAGTTTTCATAAGATAAAGAAATTCTGTAGGTAACTAAGTTTGGGAAATGCAGAGTTAAAGAATATCAAATTGTTTCCTCTATTGCAAAATTTGTGGAATCATCAAATATGTCAATATGCATATGCATTAGAAAAGCAGCTAAAATACTTTCATATTTTGAAGCATACTGTGGGAAAACAGCAAATGAAACTTTAAATGAATGTATCATTAATTGTTCTTTACTTGCTAGGTAGGACTAGGGGAAGTTTAAGGTTAAAAGTGCAAATATTGGTGATAGCTTGATAACATGACCTATTTGTTATATGAAAATTGTTCTTATTTTTGAATATAGAGAATATTGTAAAATTCCATTAATTCAACTTAAACTATTTTAATACTGTGTAATCATAGAGAATGGAGTCCTGGTGTGGCAGAGTAGAATAAGTACTAGACTGCTAGTTGTAAGGTCGGTGGTTCAAACTCAACCACTTGCTTCTTGGAAACCCTATACAGGGTCACTATGAGTTGGAACCAATTGGGCAGCACTTAACAACAACAACAGCAGTCATGAAGCACTAATTGCACCAGTTTGGTACAATAAAACTGACCCTGTAATTTCAGACTTTACATACAAAAATGTTGTTTTTATTGCTACAAACTAAACTAATTATCCACTGGAACAATAACACATTTTGGGAAACCATAAGAGGCCAAGTAATGCAAAGCTTACAGCCTGTTGCTGTTGTTGTTATTGTTAGTTGCCATTGAGTCAGCAATCGACTCATAGCGACCTTATGCACAGCAGAACAAAACAATGTCCGATCCTGC
>NW_006408829.1:338009-339098 GCF_000296735.1 Chrysochloris asiatica
CACATCTTTCTTAATTTTAAACCTTCAGTGTTCCCATGTTCTGTTTGAACAACTGCCTCTTGGTCCAGGTACAGATTCCTCATGAACACAATTAAGTGTTCTGGAATACTCATACTTCGCAATGTTGTCCATAGCTTGTCATGATCCACACAATCGATAGTCTTTGCATAGCCAATAAAGCACAGGTAAATATCTTTCTGATATTCTCTGCTTTCAGCCAAGGTCCATCAGACATCAGCAATGATTTCCCTTGTTCCATGGTCTCTTCTGAATCCAGCTTGAACCTCTGGAAGTTGTCTGTCAATGTATGATAGTAGCCATTTCTGTATTACCTTTAGCAAAACTTTACTCAGGTATAAAATATACAGTTCACCTCTCTTTAGATGGGCACAGATATGGATCTCTTCCAATCAGTTAGCCAAATAGTTATCTTCCAGATTTCTTGGCAGAGATGAGTGCCTCCGGTGCCACCTTGCTTTCTTGAGAGATTTCAATTTTTATTCCATCAATTCCTGGTGCTTTCTTTTTTTGCCAATTCCTTCAATGTACCTTGTACATCCTCCTTCTGTATCATTGGCTCTTGATCATATGCTACCTTTTGAAATGGTTGAACATTAACCATTCACTTTTGGTACAGTGACTCTGTGTATTCCTTCCATCTTCTCTTGATGTTTTCTGCATCATTCAATAATTTGCCCAGAGAATTCTTTCAATAATGAAAGTCGAGTCTTGAATTTTTTCTTCAGTTCCCCAAGCTTGAGAAATGCTGAGTGTATTCTTCCTTTTAGGTTTTCTGATTCCAGATCTTTTCACATTTCATTGTCTTATTTGGCTTTATCTTCTCGAGCTGACCTTTGAAATTTTCTGTTCAGCTCTTAGACCTCCTCATTTCTTCCATTTGCTTTAGCATCTCTACAACTGGAGAGCAAGTTTCAGTGTCTCTTCTGACATCCATTTTGACCTTGTCCTTCTTTCTTTTCTTCTCAGTGACCCTTTTGCTTTCTTCATGTATAATGTTCTTGATGTCATCCCACAACTCTTCTGGTCTTCGGTCTTTAGTGCTTAATGTATCAAATCTGTTCTTCAGAT
>NW_006408829.1:339338-344284 GCF_000296735.1 Chrysochloris asiatica
AAGGTATTTGAAATGAACAAATCACTGGTTTTGCAGAATTCTATCATGCATTCTCCAGCATCATTTCTATCACCAAGGCCATATTTTCCAACTACTGATGCTTCCTCTTCCCACCAAGGCCATGCTTTCCAACTACTGATGCTCCCAACCTTTGCATTCCAATCATCAGTAATGAGCAATACATCTTGATTGCATGTTTGATCAATTTCAGATTGAAGAAGTTGGTGTTGCCATTAAATTAAAACATATGTTCTGATCTAGACTGGCCAAGTATCTGCTTATGGTCATATTTAGATTTTTAAAAACAGTAATACCTGTTATTGTTGTGGTTAAGTGCCATCGAATCAGTTTTGACTCATTTCGCTATGATCCTGTATAGGTTTTCCAAGAAACAGCCGGTGGGTTTGAACTGCTGGTCTTGTGGTTTGCTGTCAAGTGCTGATCCTCTCTGTAATAATTGAGTTATGTTGTTGGAGGAGAATATTTAAAGTGCCATGGGCTGCCAAAAAAACAAACAGATCTGTGTTGGAAGAAGTGCCACCAGAGTGCTCCTTGGAGGCCAGGATGGCCAAATTTCGTCTCTCATACTTTGGACATGTTGTCAGGAGGGACCAGTCCCTGGGGAAGGATATCATGCTTGGTAAGGTGGAGGGTCAGAGGAGGACCCCCAACGAGATGGATTGACAAAGTGGCAGCATCAAGGGGCTCAAATGTGGCAACAATTGTGAGGTTGGCCCTGGACTGAGCAGTGTTTCGTTCTGTTGTGCATAGGGTTGCTATGAGTCGGTACTGACTCCATGGCACCCAACAAAAACAATGTAATAACTGGAGTCCTGATGTTCCGTTGTGCATTAATGCACTGGACAAGGTTGTTTTTAACCATAAAGTCAGTAGTTTACGCTCACCAGCTGCTTCTCAGGAATCCTATACAGTCGGTAAGGGTCAGAGCAGACATTACAGCACTTTACAATGACAACAACAATGCAATAACAGTCCATATTTTCTTCCTTACTTCATCAACTGTGGTATCTTCCTTAAAAACAAATGAATGTGAAACATTTAACTGTTTTCTTTCTTCAAAAATTAGTTTTATGATTCCTTATAAATTACATAGTACTCCAAGGATTTTATATAAAATTCAGCACAAATTCGTTTGCACTGAACTACTAACTGCAAGTTTCATTATTTGAATCCACCCAGTAGCACTATGAAAGAAAGATCTAGCATCTACTTCTACAAGATTATAGTCATAGAAAGCCCTATGGAGTACAGTTCTACTCTGACAAACATGGTAAGATTTTTTTAACAATAGACATTGTGAAGACATTACTGATGATTGATAATTTGATCAATTGCTTTAAAATATATAGTTACAGGATATACGATATTATGAAAATCAATTTTCAATTGCAGCATATACCCTTGTAATCCAGTGGTTAAGTGCTCAGCTGCTAATGAAAAGATTATTGGTTGGACCCCAACAGTGACTCAATGGGAGAAAGATGTGGCAGTCTCCTGCCATAAAGATCACAGCAGCTCTTGGAAAACCTGTCGCTCAGTTCTACTCTGATTTGGAATCCAATCCACAACAATGGGTTATCTGTAAAAAACATCTGAAGTTCTTAACTTGGTTTCTTCTCATCATTTATAGCTTAATTCAAGACACCTAGACTTACAGTATAAGATATATAACATTAAAAACATTCTGTGGTAATGTAGCTCACAAATCTTCCAAATAAGTAAATGCCATTGCTAAAGATCAACCAAATGGTCATAAAGATATCACTATCTTTGTAAAATTATCAAAATGCCCCAAAAGTCATTTTTAGATTGTTGATATCTTTAAGCCACTTAAACAGATGACATGTTCTAAAGATAATGGCTTTGTCTTATATGACAGCTGAGAAAACAAAGATATAAATACTTTTAAGAAGAGGCAACACTTTGAATTATTAAGAAAACAGTATCAGCAGCAAATGGATAATCTGTGGATGTTAAGTCTGACACGTTAAGTTTGACAAATCACATATATGGTTGCCAGTACAACTTCATTGAAAATGGATTATACACAAAATACTTCTGTGACATCCATAGGTAGTCATTTATAAGCATCTCCTTATGCCACAAAAGTAAAATAATGTGCTAAAACTATATCACTTATCCAAAACAAAATTTCTCTAAACTCATAGTATGGAAGAAAGATTCAGCTTTCTGCCTCCACAAAGCCTCAGAATCCCTATATAGGGGTTCGACTCCATGAGCCAAAACTGACACCTTGGCACTCAACCACAACAAACTCAAAGCAAATAATATATTAGATGAACATATTTGAAACTTAAGGCCGTATGTTCTACTGAATTTAACCTAATGCATATTCAAAAATCTTGGTGAGAGAGTAAATTTCATTTTATTGGCTATGAAATAACTTTGCTATAAGAATTGTTTTTTCTTAAGAAAATTTGGATCACTGACGATATCCACTAAATGATGATAAATTTTGAAAACTAAAATAACTTGCAGACCTAGTCTTCATTTCCGTATTTTACTGATTAAGGAAGTCATGCCTGATCTCTGCTTAGAAGTGACATTTAAAATGTGCATGTTAAATAGTGGCAGGGCTAGGATTAAACCACAGGTGTCCCTATTTTCAAACCTGGAAAGGAAAAATATATTTGAACTTTTATGCATTTTTAAAAGCAGTTAAAATGCTATAGTAATAGTAGTTATTATGTATTTTCCCCATTTATTATGTGCATCTAAGACTTTTCCTGTTTTGCAAATAAGTCATTTTTGTATTCAGGATCTTGAACATGGTTATGCTCATGAACCAACATTTGATTTAGTGAGTCCACTCCAAGAAAATGAAGTGACAGGATATTTTTGTATTCTCATATGTATGTTATCCCTTGAACATATGGGAACACACGTGTCTTAAGTGAACATATGAGAAAGGATTACTCTCTAAAACTGGATAGTAATAAAAGCAGTGGAGGAGTCACAAAATCTTGTAAGATGATTCTGTAACTGCACAGGTGGCAACACTACCTGGGAATATAGAATTTAAGGAAATATTTTATGATGCTTGAAATTCTTTTACCAGAAGTATGTAATAGATCAATAAGAAAGTACACATTAAAATTATTTCAATAATATCAGTGCTGGTTATAGCTGCCTTTTGTCTTTTCATTATGAAAAAATATTAGATGATGAGAGAAATTTTCTAGGGAAAACCCATGGACTGTTAACTTTTGTCTAGCTAATACCTCAGTCATTTATTTGATAGTAATATTATCAATAATACTACTGTGTTCTTTTTGGAAAGATTAAATTTCCATTTAAGATTATGATCCTCCCAAGAAATCTGCTATTAAGTCATCCAAGAACTGAGAATCTTTTAACACAGATTTAATAAAATGTCTTGGCATGCAGGCTATAGTGATCCCAGCATTTTAGAAATTATTCAAGTTAAATTATAAAGAATAAAACAGTAAGTAATAAAGGAAAGTGGTTGACCCTCGGCATGTGTAAGATGATATAGCAAATATTTTGTTTTCAATAGTCTAATATTAACTGGAGTCCTGGTAGGATAAACACTGGAATGCAAAGCACAAGGTCAGTGGTTCAAACCCACCAGCTGCTCCTTGGAAATAGGGTCACTATGAGTTGTAACCAACTCTATGACACTTAATAACAATAACAATATTAACTAACATTTTTAGAGGGTTTATTATGCTAAATCCAGGGAAATGGTGGTTCAGTGGTAGAATTTTTGCTTCTGTGAAGGAGAAATTCGATTCAATTTTAGACAAATGCATCTCACTGGATGAGTTTCTGTGATGCTGAACATGTTTTCAGCAGAAGTCCAAACTAAGACTGACAAGGAAGAAAGATCTGGTGATCTGCTTTTGAAAATTAGCCATTGAAAACTGTTTGGATCAAAATAGTCTGGGGATGGCACAAGAGATTTGCATTTCAATTGTGCATGAGGTTACCATAGTTGGGGGCTGACTAGAATGAAGGAAGTTAACAGTAGCAGCATTATGATAAACCAGATGCTATGCTCACTTTTTTTTTTTTTTATGGAGTCATGGTGTGGCACTGTGGGTTAATGCCCTGGACTGCAAGGTCGTTTGAACCGCAATGTCGGTGGTTCAAACTCTTCAGATGCTTTTAAAAAACCCTATACAGGGTTGTTAAGGGTCGGAACCAACTATACAGCCCTTAACAATGACAACAAATGCTCAGTTCATCCTCAAATCAATCTGGTGAGGTGTCATAACCTCCATTAAAAAAAGGTCCAAAAATTTCAAAAATAAGATAAGAAAAACAACTATTAAATGGTGTCTTAGTTATCTAGTTCTACTACCACAAGTGGTGGTTTAAACACACAGATATGTATTTTCTTACAGATTGTTGTTGTTAAAGTGCCAGTGAGTCAGTTCTGACTCATGATGTTGTTACTAGGTGCCTTCGAGTCGGTTCCAACTCACAAGGAGCCTTTTCACAACAGAACAAAACACTGCCCAATCCTGCACTATCCTTACAATTGTTAACCTTGTGCCCATTGCTGCTGCCACAGTGCCAATTCATCTCGTTGAGGATCTTCCTCCTTTTTGCTGACCCTCCCTCTACTTTACCAAGTATTATGTCCTTTTCCAGGGGGTTTCCCTACTGATAATATGTGCAATGTATGAGAGACAAAGTCTCAATATCCTGGCTTCTAAGAAGCACACTCTGTACTTTCAACACAGATTGCTTTGTTCTTCTGGCAGTCTATGTATTTTTAATATTCTTCTCCAATACCATAACTCAAATGCTTCAATTTTTCTACAGTCTACCTTATTCATTGTACAAATTTCACAAGCGTAGTCAATAAAGCATAGGTAAACATCCTTCTGATATTCTCTGTTTTGAGCCAAGATCCATCGGACATCAGCAATGATATC
>NW_006408829.1:345023-346341 GCF_000296735.1 Chrysochloris asiatica
ACTTTTTGCTCTCTTCATGTATGATATTCTTGATGTCATCCCACAACTCTTCTGGTCTTCGGTCTTTAGTGTTTAATGCATCATATCTGTTCTTCAGATGATCTCTAAATTCAGGTGGGATAAATTCAAGGTCATATTTTGGCTCTTGTAGACTTAGGTATACTACTAAATATTTAGTGACTGAAATCCTTTTACAGAGCAGTAGAACAATGTCAGATAGCACCAGAATATTTTCAGATATGGTGCTACAAGACTAGTCCCTCAGGTTGGAAGGCATTCAAAATATAATTGGGGAAGAACTGCCTCCTCAAAATAGAGTTGACTGTGATAATGCAAATGGAGGAAGTTTTTGGGACTTTCATGTGGCACAAATTGAAATTAAGAGAAAAAGCTGTAAGCATCAATTAACAATATGAACATGAAATTATGAAATATGAAAGGGAAATGGAAGTTGTCAAAAATGACTGAAAAAGTCATGCATAAAAATGGATATTCTAGACATTAGTGAACTGAAATGGATTGATATTGGCCATTTTGAATCTGACATTCATATGGTTTACTGTGCCAGGAATGGCAAATTGAAGAGGAATGATATCACATTCATCATCAAAAAGAACACTTCAAGATATTTCTTAAAGTATAATGCTGTTTGTGATAGGATAATATCCACAGCAAATAATCTGAGAAGCTGGATTATATGAAGAAAAACATGACATCAGGATTGAAGGAAGACTCATTAACAAACTGCAATATGCAGATGATACAATCCTGCTTGCTGAAAGTGAAGAAGATTTAATATATTTGCTAAGAAGATCAAAGAGCATAGCCTACTGTATGGATTGCATCTCAATGTAAAGAAAAAAAAAAAATCCTTACCACTGAACCAATAAACAACATTCTTATCAGTGGAGAAAAGATTGAAGTTGTCAAGGACTTTATTCTTCTTGGATCAACTATCAACACTCATGGAAGCAGTAGCCAAGAATCAAACAATGTACTGCACTGGGTAAATCTGCTGCACAAGACATTTTTAAAGTGTTGAAGAGTGAAGATGTTGGCTTGAGGACTAAGGTGTGCTTTACCCAAGCCATGTATTTTCAATAACCTCATATGCTTGCAAAAGCTTGACAGTGAATAAGGAAGACCGTAGAAGAATTGATGCTTTTGAGTTATGATGTTGGAGGAGAATATTGAAAATGCCATGGACTGCCAAAAGAACCAACAGATCTGTGTTGGAAGAAGTGCAGTCAGAGTGCTCCTTGGAGGCCAGGTTGGCCAAACTTTGTTTCTCATACTTTAGACATATTGTCAGGAGGGA
>NW_006408829.1:347141-348395 GCF_000296735.1 Chrysochloris asiatica
TTTTTAAGTTTTTACTGTGAGATTTACATGGGAGAACATCAGGTTTACACTTATCCTATCGTAGTTCATTTCATTGTAATGATTACAATCCCCACCATGCATCATCAAATAACCAAAGGGTATACCACAGAGGCCTGCACCCTGGCCACCAGCACACAGCCCTTTTCCTTCTCTGAGTTCAGTGTCTCCAGCCGCTCCATCTGTCCACGTCATCATCTCTGTCTCCATCCCTGGCATCACTGCCTCACCTGATGGTCCCAGTGACTTCTGCTTCTGGGCTGCAAAATCGATCACTCTCCTTCTTTTGCCAAAAAAACATCTACTTCTATATTTCCTACCCTCACAGTCAGTCCTGATTGCAATTATTCACTATTGTACCACAAGAGTTTTATCCCCATTTCCTTTCTCCAGCCCAGTACCAACTGAAAGGAAATCATTCAGTGGAGTTTCTACCTTCCCCCACCCCATCTGGAACTAGGCTCCCTCTTGAAAGTATGTAAGCCAGTCACTTCTTGTCTTTATAGGCCCCCCATTTTGGGTAGCCAGTGTCTAAGTTGCCCATCTCTGACAACTCTGCATACCAAGGAGGTGGGAGTCATCCTTGCTGTAAAGATTTTTTCCCTTTTTTGAGCTGCTACATCCATTAAATATAGGTAAAGTTCATCAAATTGTAGCAGGTTGCTCTTCTTCTTTTTTTAAAAATCTTTTTAAAAGCATAAAATACATCTATATACACAGACCTCACCAGATGGAATACACAGAAATCAAATTGATTACAACTATGATAAGGATAGGGGTGATTCTGTAACAGACCATCAATTGCTCATATGAAAGTTCAGGCTGAAGCGGAATAGAAATAAAAGAATGTCCACTAGAGACAAAATATGGTTTTGGTCATATTCCATCTGAATATACAGATCATCTCAAGAACAAATTTGCTGCATTAGATACTAATGGGTGAAGACCAGAAGAGCTTTGGGATGATGTCAACAACATCATACAGGAAGAAAGCAAAAGGTCCTTAAGAAGATAAGAAATTAGAAAAGACCAAAATATACATTCGAAGAGACTTAGAAACTTTTTCTCCAACATACAGATGTTTAAGCGAAAAGAATACATGAAGTAAAGGAGCTGAACAGAAAATTTCAAAGGGCAGCTTTAGAAGACAAATTCAACTATTATTATGAAATGTGCAAAGACCTGTAGTTAGAAAACCAAAAGGTGAGGACATGTTCAGCATTTCTCAAGCTGAAA
>NW_006408829.1:348815-351314 GCF_000296735.1 Chrysochloris asiatica
CATGGCCTTCAGTTTAATGTGCAAAAACATCTAGCTGCTCTATGTCTGTTTCCTTATCAACTACAAGTTACATTCTTCTGATAAAGTCCCATTTACTGCTTGCATCAACAACACCAGATGTGTTTTGCACTATTTTCCCTGCCCCCAGCACCTCCTCTAATATGTGTATAAAATAAATTTGCTAAATTTGGTCTGCATCAGGGTGTCTCCATCAGAGTGCTGTGTCCCACCTGGTCCTAACTTTTATTTAATTCTTTTGTGACTTGTGTCTTCATTTTTGTCTAATTTCCTGTTGTCCCTACTTGGGTTCAATCTCTCCGTGCAGGTCACAGAGAATAGCCATTGTCAGACTCCACAAAGAAGTCCATAGTGCACTGAAGATATTGACAAAGAACAAGGCTCAAGGAATTGGTGGAATACTAACTGAAAATTTTCAACAAATTGATGCAGCACTGTAGACACTCATTCATCTATACCAAGAAATCTGGAAGACAGCTACCTGGCCAAATTATTAGAAGAAATCCATATTTGTACCCACTGTAAAGAGAGATGACCCAATGGAATGCTGAAATCATCGGACAATATAATTAATATCATATGCAAGTAAACTTTTGCTCAAGAAATTTAAAATAGACTACAACAGTACATTGACAGGGAACTGCCAGGTGTTCATGCTCGATTCAGACAAGGATGTGGAATGAGGGATATCATTGATAATGTTAGATGGATCTTGACTGGAAGCAAAGGATACTAGAAAGATATTTACCTGTGATTTGCTGATGATGCAAAGGCTTTATTTAGTCTGTGTGGATCATGACAAGCTATAGATACCATTGCAGTCCCATACTTTGTCGATGTTGTTATTGTTGTTAAGTGCCCTTGTGTTGGTTCCAACTTATAGTGACACCATGCAGAGTTTCCAAAGAATGACTGTTGGGTTTGAACTCTGGAACTTGTGGTAAGCACTCTACTGCATATCCTACAGCTCCACACCAGAAGTCTATACTCTACACATGCTGAAATCAAAAAGCCTATTTCTTCTGGTCAAATTAGAACCCTCCTTTTAGCAAATCCATTCAATTAAAAGCTGAAGGGAGGCTTAAAAGCTCTTGACACTCATCACTCCTCTATATTCATTTCCATCACATATACATGTCTATTTTACAATTGTGTGATGATGGGCTGCTAAAACAACAAACAAATCTGTGTTGGAAGAAGTACAATCAGAATGTTCCTTAGAAGCTAGAATGGCCAGACTTAGATTCTCATACTTCAGACGTATTATCAGGAGGAACCTATCCCTGGCAAAAGACATCATGCTTTGTGAAGTGGAGGGTCAGTGAAAATATGGAAGACTCCCAGCAAGGTGGATGGACTTAGCAATGGGCTCAAGTGTAGCAATTAGCAATGGGCTCATTAGCAATGGGCTCAAGTGTAGCAATGGTTGTGAGATTGGCCAATACTAAAGGACACATAACAATGTTGTTATTAAGTGTCTTCAAGTTGGTTCCTATTCATAGCAACTCTGTACAGGGTTTACAAGAAGCAGCTGGTGAGCTTGAACTGATGACCTTCCAGTTCAAACCAACATTACAGTCCAGTGCATTAACTCACAGCACCACACCATGACTCCTAACAATAACCAACCTATTTTGCATGATGTTGGTACTTTCAAACCTTATCTTCTATGACACTTAGTCCTTCTGTATTTTAGTCTGGTTACACTAGCCTCCAAAATTAGATTTACAAGCCATTTACTTTTGTTTCTAGTTAATCAAACCCCAATTCATGGAATTTGAGAGCCATAGTTTAAAAGCCTTCTTTTTCTTGTTCAGTGTAAGAGTTCCCAGATTGTTGTATTTTTAATAAATGCTGAGCTAATTGAGTTCCCATCATATTTTCTTCTGTAAGCAGTATAATTAATATATATTCAGGGAATTCACAATTTGCATTTTCCAAAAAAATAAAATTTTTCTGGATATAAACATTTTTCTTAAATTAGTACCATTTTAAAAAATAAAGTACATTTATGTTATAATCTTACAATTTCAATTCTGAAGCCTTCGATGTAAAAATATTACAACTATTCAATAACTCTGTGAAATATTTTTAAAGAGTGGTTTCTATCTTTTTAAAGACATATGGACTTCAGCCATGCTTTTAATTATATAAAACTCATTTCCATAGTGATTCTGTGAAACGGATGTGTTTCTTGTTTAATCAGTCTTGTTTACTTCTGCATTTTAGGAAAGGCAAGTTATTAATTCTAATAGTTCCTGAGTAACTTATCATTCTCCTAGCAAATAGTTTAATTTAGCATTTTACAATGTTTTAAAAATATTTTTGACATGAAATACTATGTTAATATATTTAAGTTTGTCTAATATGAATGTCATTTAGTTGTAGATTAAAAGTATTTGACTGTAATAAAAATAACTATGCTTTTCAGGAAAGACCACACATTATATGTAGTATTTTATAAGCATTTTTTTAAAAAAT
>NW_006408829.1:351824-353850 GCF_000296735.1 Chrysochloris asiatica
TTTTCTTCCTAGTCTGTCTTTAGTCTGGAAGCTCTGCTGAAACCTGTCTAGCATGGGTGACCCTAGCTGGCATCTGAAATTCCACTGGTACAGCTTTCAGGATTGTGACAGCACAATGCCAAGATGACAGAATTTCTTACTACGGCTTATTAGTCCATACATTTTCTGCCTAGTTTTCTATCTGTGTTCATAGTACTCTAGCTATGCTCATGACCCTGTAGTCATCCCTTTCTTTCTTCAGTTCCTTACAAACCAAGTATATTTCCTTTTAATTTCTTTTTCTCTTTGCTTACTTTGTTCTGCTAGATGTTCTACCTGTGTTTCTTCTTATCATTATTCAGGTGTCATCTCAAATGTCAGCTATATCTTGACCATTAGAGATAATTTAATCACTTTCTGCCTCATGACTTTGTCAATTACCATGTTTTATTTCATGGCTTTTTCTTTTACCACGATTTACAACTAGCATGCTTAGTTATATGTGTATGTGTTGTTGTCTCTAACTAACTCAAATAAAACCCTCAAGAAGACTTCTACCTGGCTTCTCTCTCTTATTGCTCTAATCCCATTCCCTAGAGTAGATACTAAAACTAACCAGTTGCTATTGCGTTCATGCTGATTCATGGTGACTCCACCTTGCTCTATGGGGATTCTAATGACTGAAATTTTGGAAGCTTGCCAGACTTTTCTTCTTAGGTGCTTCTGGTTGAACTCAATGCTCAGTTTTTTGAAGAGTAGTAACTTTGTTGTTGTTGTTGTTGTTGTCAGGTGCCATCGAGTCAGAACCGACTCATAGCGACCCCATGCACAGTAGTAACTAGAACACAATAAATACTCATTATTTGTTGGAAAAATGAATACATAAATATATGTGATAGAGACTCAAAATAATCAAACTAATTATCTATAACAACTAAGAGTGCTAATTTCAGTAATGCGACTTTAAGTTTATCACTTTCTCCATGAATAAATATGCATCCTTTTCATCCAATATCCTTTAAAATAAAATGATCACACTCTATATACTGCATTTATTTTCTTGTCTTAAAGTATATATACCGAACAAAACTCCCTGCTGTAGAGTTGATTCTGACTCATAGTGACCTATAGAACAGAGTGGTACTGTGACATAGGGTTTCAAAGTTTTATACCTTTAAAGAAGAATACTGTCATGCCATATCTTCCCCACAGAGCAGCTGGTAGATTCGAACTGCCCATATTTTGATTGTTGTTGTTGTTGTTAAGTGCTGTTGAGTCGATCCCAACCCATAGAAACCCTGTACAGGGTTTCTGAGCAGTGGCTGGTGAGCTTGAACTGCCGACCTTGCAGTTCAAATGACTTTGCAGTCTGGCACATTAACCCACAGCACCACACCAGGACTCCATCTTTTTATGAGCAGCTGGTAAATCCCCAGCTAAATTTACCATAATGTTATCAGGGCTCTGAAAGCCTATGCAGATTGGATACTTTTTAAGGATTTGGTGTTCTTACATAAGACTAAATTTCAGTAAGTCTGGAAGAATATAACCCTGTTGCACTCCTTTCTTGTTTTATAATAAAGATAGGGGGAAAAAAAAAAAGGAAAAGAAAAACAACTAATTTGGCTAAACTTTAATTTCCTTTCTGAAATGTATACTTATATAGCTTGCTTTTTTAGCAAAAAATTACCCATATCAAGAATGTTTTACTTAAAATTTTTTATTTAAAATAACATTTTAGGAAATCCATGTTAAAAAGCATTACAGACACATACAGCAGCCATTCTGAGTCATTGTGAATTTTTTAATACTAGTAAAAAAAAAGAATTATAGCCAACCATTTTCTCTTTATTTAGGAAAGAAATTTCGATTTTTTTCATATTAAGTTTCTTTTAATTTTTCTTTTGGTAAAAATTTCACAAAGAGATGATGCTATTTTTGTTAATAAACAAAATGATATTTGCCATTTGTTTTGATTTAGATTATCTTTGAATGAGAAAATTGAATATCAAATTTTAAAGATAAAGAATGTTGTTGTTCTTGTTAG
>NW_006408829.1:373039-378873 GCF_000296735.1 Chrysochloris asiatica
ATGATTTGTCTCATAATCTACTGTTACTTGTCTATTAAACAGAATCATTTCATGTGCATGCTCAATATTTCATCAGTCTTGGATGTAGATGGGAATTTTAATATAGCCTGAGTGCAGGAAATTATTGACTCACCCTTGTTTTATCATCTGCATATCATAGGTTGTTAATGAGTCTTCCTTAAATCCTGATGCCACGTTCTTCTTCTTATAATCCAGCGCCTCCAGCTTTATTTGCTCAGCATACAGATTGAATAAGTATGGTGACAGAATACAATCCTGGCACACAACTTTCCTGGTTTGAAACAATTCAATGTCCTCTTATCTTGTTCAAAGGGATACCTCTTAGACTATGTGAATATTCTTTGTGAGCATAATTAAGTGTTCTGGAAAACTCATTCTCTGCAGTGTTGTCCATCGTTTGTCATGACCCACACAGTCAAAATTATTTGCATAGTCAATAAAGCACATGTAAACATCTTTTAACTATTCTGTGCTTTCAACCAATATTTATCTGACATCAGCATTGATATACCTCAGCCCATGGCCTCATCTGAATCTTGCTTGAACCTCTGTCTGTTCCCTGTCAATGTTAAGTGTAGCTGTTTGTGAATTGTCTTTAATACACTTTTACTTGCATGTGATACTAATTATATTGTCATGATTTCCACATTCCGTTGAGACACCTCTCTTTAGAATGGGCACAAATATGGACCTCTTCCTATTAGTTGGCCAAGTAGCTGTCTTCCAAATTTCTCAACATGAGTGAATGAGTGCCTCCAGTGCTGCACCATTTTGTAGAAAGTTTTAAATTTGAATTTCACAGATTCCAGGAGTCTTCTTTGCCAATGCTTTCAATGCACCTTGGGCTTCTTCCTTCAGTACCACTGGATCTTGATCATATGGTGCTTCTTGAAATGGTGGAACATTTCTTTTTGGTACAGTGAATGTATGTATTTCTTCCATCTTGTTTTCTTCTTTTGATGCCTTCTGAGTCGTTCAATATTTTGTCCAAAGTATCCTTCAGTATTACAAGTGGAGACTTGAAATTTTTTTTTCAGTTCTTTCAGTTTGAGAAACGCTAAACATGTTCTTCCCTTTTGATTTTCTAACTCCAGTCTTTGTATTTCATTATAATATTTGACTGTCTTGTCACTCTGCCCTTTGAAATTTTCTGTTCAGCTCTTTTACCTCCTCATTTATTTCATTTGCTTTAGCATTTCTACTCTGGAGAACAAGTTTCAGAATTTCTTTTGACATCCATTTTGGTCTTAACATTCTTCTTTGTCTTCTTAATGAACTTTGGCTATTTTCCTGTATGATGTTCTTGAGGCCATCCCTCAAATCTTCAGGTTTTCGGTCATTAGTGTCTAATGAATCAAATTTAGTTCTTCAGATGATTTCTAAATTCATGTGAAATATACTCCAGATCATATTTTGGCTCTTGTGGACTTGTCTTAATCTTCTTCAACTTCAGCCTGAACTTCATATGAACACAGTCTGCCCCTGTTTTTACTTTTTTTTTAATGATATGCATCTTTCCAGCATCTCTTTCCACATATATAGTCAATTAAATTTCTGGGTATTTCATCTGGTGAAGTCCATGTGTATAATCACCTTTTATGATGTTTATAAAAGGTATTTGAAATGAAGAAGCCATTGGTCTTCTGAAATTCTTTCTTGTGATCTCCAACATCTTTTCCATAACCAAGGCCATATTTTCCAACTATTGATACTTCCTTTTTGTTCCCAACATTTGTATTTCAATTAACAGTAATTATCAATATATCTTGATGGCATGTTTTATCAATTTCAGACTGGGGGAGCTAATAGACTTATTCAATTTCATCATTACTGACTTTAGTGGTTGGTGCATACATTTGAATAAGAGTGGTATTAACTGGTTTTCCTTGTAGGAGTATGGATATTATCCTATCACAGACAGCCTTGTATCTCAAGATAGATCTTGAGATGTTCTTTTTGATTGTGAATTTGATGCCATTCCTTTTCAGTTTGCCATTCCTGGCATAGTAAACAATGTGATTCTCAGATTTGCAATGGCTAATGCCAGTTCATTTACTAATGCTTAGGATATTGAAGTTTATGCATTCCATTTCATTTTTGGCAACTAACATTTTCCTATATTCATACTTAATATATTCTAGGTTCCAATTTTTAATGGATGTTTACAGCTGTTTATCCTCATTCTGAGTTGTACATCATCATAAAATGAAGGTTATAAAGACTTTACTCCATTCTCATCATCACAGTCCTCTCTACTTTTGGGAGGTAGGTCTTCATCTTTTGTTGTTTGAGTATCTTCCAACCTGATTGACTCACTATATCTGACAATATTCTGCTGCTATTTATCATATTTCAATATTCAATAGTTTGATGTAATTTTTCAGTGTTTCACTGCTGTTCATGTTTTCAGTGGCTAAATGTTCAGAAATAATCTGTCTCTCCTTCTAAGTCTGGCTTTGTATGGAAATTTAATTTAAATTATCCATCATAGGTGATATTCTGGCATTCAAAATACCAGCTGCATAGCTTTCAGCATCACAGCAACTCACAAGTCACCACATTGTGACAAACTGTGACACCTGTGATGATTATTAAAGTTATTGCTTTTGTTAATTGCTGTCAAGTCTGTTCTGGCTCATAGCGACCCTGAATAGGGTTGCTGAGGAGCAACTGGTGAGTTTGAACTGCCAGTTTCATGGTTCAAACAGTTCATGAGGTCGAGTGCTTATCCTGTGGTGCCACACAAGTATTCCTGTTATTAAAATGTGTTGTTGTTGTTAGGAACCACGGAGTTGGTACTGACTCATAGCGGCCCTATGTATAACAAAACTAAACACTGCTCGATCCTGGGCCAACCTCACAATTGTTGCCACGCTTGAGTCCATGGATGCTGCCACTTTGTTAAATCATCTCACTGGGGAAATTCTTCTTTTTCTCTGCCCCCCACCTCCATTTTACAAAACATGATAGCCCCTGACAATATGTCTGAATTATGAGAGGAAAAGTTTTGCTATTTTGGCCTTTAAGGAGCACGCTGGCTGCACTTCTTCCAGCATAGATATGTTGGTTCTTTTGGCAGTCTATGGCACTTTCAATATTCTCCTCCAACACCATAACTCAAAAGCATCAATTCTTCTACGGTCTTCCTTATTTACTGTGTAACTTTCACATGCATTTGAGGTTATTGAAAATACCACCAGGGCTTGGGTCAGGTGCATCTTAGTCTTCAAGCTGACATCTTTGCTCTTCAACACTTCAAAAAGGTCTTGTACAGCAGATTTGCCTAATGCAATATGTCGTTTGATTTCTGACCGCTACTTCCAGGAGTGTTGATAGTTGATTCAAGAAGAATGAAGTCCTTGACAATTTCAATCTTTTCTCCATTGATGAGAATGTTGTTTATTGGTCCAGTGGTGAGGGCTTATGTTTTCTTTACATTGAGATGTAATCCATGCTTAAGGCTGTGCTCTTTGATCTTCATCAGTAAATATTTTAAGTCCTCTTCACTTTCAGCAAGCAAGGTTGTATCATCTGCATATCGCAGGTTGTTAATGAGTCTTCCTCCAATCCTGATGCCACGTTTTTCTTCATATAACCCAGCTTCTTGGATTTATTTCCAGCATACAGGTTGAATAAGTATGGTAAAAGAATACAACCCTGTCACATACCTTTCATAATTTTAAACCATTTAGTGTTCCCATGTTCTGCTTAGGCTATACCAAATGATAACATTTAATTTTCAATACTTCTCCTAGTTCAGTGTATAAAATCTTCTAATTTTTGCAATAACCTGAGTTATTTTGTTGAAAATACTGTCTGTTGAACCAATAATAAATTTGTTTAAAATGGTTTAATATTTGTGGTATCTGGCAGCATATTCAATAACTCTTTAATTACATCTGATTAAGTATATGTTCCATCTGTCTCACACGTGCTTCCTACTTAAAGTTTGATTCTGATATTCATAAATAAGATACCAAAAACCACAATATTGGTACAGACTGTTCTGGACTAGGTTCTCAAAATATTAACCACAGGAAGTAATTTAGCACTGTCTTTAAAAGTCTTTTTCCCTCCAGCGGACCATCTACGTGCTTACTGTGGCACTTTAAATTTCCTGGATCATCTAAAGTTCTCAAAATTACTGGAATAGCCAAATGGAAAGTGATAATCATATTTACTTTGACAAAATGTGGACAAATAACTGCTAAAATGATTGTTATTTAAGCCTGATTATTTGGAAATGGGTTGTTAAGAAAGTCACCTGAAGCATGTAAAACATATAATTACAGCAAGTACAGACAAACATTTCTGATAATTTGTAAGATAACTCCATCCCTCACACTCCAGCTTATCCTAATGCTGTTTTTGTATTGCAATATGAGTTATTGTTAATTAAATTTTAAATTATCTTAAATGGGAATAAAAATACTAGAAATTTAATCTGTAGGTCATGTTTGCTTGTTGACTCTGTTTTCCTCAGGAGGAGCATTTCTTAATTTGAAGGCTATTAAAATAATTAATTGTCTCATAATTGCAATTCATATGCAGAATAAAAAGAATTATTCTCATAAATTTGAACAGATTTTGAAGAATTTGTGTAAGAGTTTGAACTTGTTTCAACAGTTTAAAAGACAGATAAAGCTTCCTACAGTGTTCAATGGTGGTTCCATTTTTGATATAATATTTATTCTTTTCATTTACTTTTGCTTTTATTTAACAAAGGAAATGAAGACTATAAACCATACTAATTTGGAAAATGTTATTTTACCAATTCTTCAGGATGACTTTAATTTTACCTTTAAATAAAGTGGTCTTAGTTTTATTCAATTCTGCTCTGTTGTTCAGTGTTTTACTACATGGTAAAATATTTAAATTTTGGATGGTTTATTATGACATGGAGTACTGGTGTGGCATTGTGGGATAACTCACTGGATTGCAAGATTGGTTTGATCTGTAAGGTCAGCAGTTCAAATTCACCAGCCGCTCCTCAGAAACCTTATACAGTGTTGCTATGAGTTTAATCCAACAGCATTTGACAACAACAAGAATTATGCTACAGTGTTGCAATGGTTAAACAATTGGCTGCTAACTAAAAGATTGGCAGGTCAGCAGTCTAACATACCCATCAGTCCATGGAAAAAAGTTGTGGCTGTCTGCTTCCATAAAGATTTGTAATCTTGGAAACCCTAGGACTGTTTGAATTGAGTTGATGTTGTTGTTTTTGTGTGCTGTTGAGTCAGTTCCGACCCATAGCGACCCTGTAAAGGGTTTCCAAGGAGCAGCTGGTGAGCTAGAATCTCTGACCTTGCAGTTCAAGCCACTTTACAGTCAGTCTAGTGTGTTAACCCACAGCGCCACACCAGGACCCTAATAATAATAATAATAAATGATTCTTGATGCATGATTTAATAAAATGCCCTGGTGCAATCCCTCTCCCATCATTTTAATATTTTGAAATGCTTAATTATGGATGAATGTGTCAAAGTATTAATGATCATTGTAATGGAAGAAGATGAGGGAACTTTCTGTTACACAGAAAGTCTTCATGAGTTGGAGCCCAATGTTGTTAGGCAACTAACAACAAAAATGAGTCAAATTTGTGTGGTGTTGAGAAATCAAAATAAATTCATCATTATGTCTTTGGGAAGGTATGCATTAAGCCCTGGTGTAGTGCTGTTGGGAAGGTCTGGATTGATAATCTTAAGGTTGGCAATTCAAAGCCACCAGCTGTTGGAAACCATATACAATTAGTCGGGACCAATTTGAAGGCTACAAATTGGAACCCACTTGAACGCACATAAGAGCAACAC
>NW_006408829.1:379883-383240 GCF_000296735.1 Chrysochloris asiatica
ACTTGCAATATTGAAGGCTTTTATGGACAAAATATTGAATGTTGTAGAAAGTATCAAAAGAAGATGAAAGGTACACAGTCATTGTACCAAAAAGAAATGGTCTATGTTCAACCATTTCAAAAGCTAGTCTATGAAACAATACTGAAAGAAGAAGTTCAAGGTAGGTTCTAGAATAAAACTGGAGGGGTGCTATAATAAGAAATGAGTAAATAAAATAAAGGAAGGATTTGATCTAATTTCAGGAGGTGGTTGGAGAACACTGCCCTAAGGAAATGATAGCTGATGTGGGATTTTAAAGGAGTGGTGGAAATGATATCATAGAGAAGCCAAAGAGCAAACAAGATTCTTGTATTCTGTCCAAAAGTTTATTTGCCAAATAACATTCTAATAGTAGCATTACCTGATTAAAATCCTTCAGTGATTCTTCATAATCTGCAAAATAAAGACCAAACCCTTTAGTTTAGAATTCAAAGTCTTTCATATCATAACCTCAACTTTTTTATCAGTTTTTTAGAACCCACTCCAATCTTCTGGTTGATCCCTAAACACAAGTGAACAGTGTAACTTGTGACTTTGATTTTATTGCATGCTATCTCTTTGCCTCATTGTCCTTCTCTTTCCACATTTTTTGTCTGGGTAGTATTTCTTACTCATCAATCAAAAAAGGTTATATGTTATTTTGCCTCTGCATGTTTCCTACCCTGTGGACTTTCATAGAACTTTTTTACTTGGCTTCATTATATTTTTGTCAAAGAGCAAACAGCATTGTCCTCTTATTATACACTATAATTAATTAGACAGAATATAACTTTAATTATACCAGGTATATACATTTTTAATTGGTCTCAGCTGGTATATAAGAATAATCCATAATTGACACCTCAAAATTATGTCATGTCTACTAAATGCTAGAAGAAAAAAAAAAATTAAAAGAAAAAACAAACCATTTAGATTATTCTGATAACGTTTATTTCTCTAGAGGAAATCTGGTTGATAGTTTGAATTTGATATTTTTTTCCCTCTTCACTTGCCACCTTCTGATTTTTTAAAAATATCTAAATGAAATGATCACCTTACAGAGAAAGAATATGTACTTTCTGATAGTTCTGATACTACTTTCTGATAGTGTTTCCATGTTGTTGTTGTTGTTATGTTCCGTCAAGTTGGTTCTGACCCATAGCGACCCTGAGCAGGGTTTCCGAGGCTGTAAGTCTTTACGGGAGCAGAAAGCCTCATCTTTCTCCTGCGAAGCAGCTGGTAGTTTCAGACGGCTGACCTTGCAGTTCGCAGCCTGATTCGTAACCACTATGCTACCAGAACTTTCCATAGTACAATTATATTTCTATAGGATAATTGAAAGAGATTTATTTTCTTTCTCTCATGTATGTGTGATCACAACCAATTTTATGCAATGTGTGGTCCCATGAAAGAAAGTTATCTGTTTAAGTTAGTTTGAGAACTAACAGGCTTTCTTATTATTTGATTTCAGATCTTTTCATCTTTTCATCAATCAGCACAATTGACCTCCTAAACTAAATTTATTAGACAAACAATATTCTAACATACTTTCTCACCTCCCCTATCCCTTACCCTACACACAGAGAAAGAGCAAAGAAATTAGAGAGATAAAATAAAGGTTGATAACATATTAGAAACCTCCTCTATTCTTTCTTCTATCATTAAATTTCAGGCACTTATTTCACCTGTTAATTTACCAGAGAGTACCTGGACTGCTAACCACAAAGTCTGCAGTTATAGCTCACCCACCGATCCCTAAGGAGAAAGATGAGGGTTTCTGATCCTGCAAAGATTTACAACCTTGAAAACCATATATAAAGCTGCTAAGTTGGATCCGACTTCATGGCACAAAACAACAAAAACAAAAACAACTGGAGATGATTTACACTTGATAGTCAGGTTTTGCAGACCAAGTTGTGAATTATATCATTTCTTATAAAACGTTTCCAGATGACTTCAATATTGTTCACTATTCTGGCCTCCTTGACTTCCTCACTTAAAATTTTGTCATCATCTATTATACCTCATTTCCTCACTCCTGATGTTATAATCGTGACCTTATCATTATTAACAGTTTCTACTCATTGATAATGTCAGTGTTGAGGAGCCTACCTCAAAGCCATTATTTATAATTTCTTTGGCTCGCTTTCTACAGGACACTAATTCCAAAAAGTCTGCTAACTCACCAGCACCTGCAATTTCCTTATTTTATGAGTGTCCTGGTGTAGAATTATAGAATAAACACTTGACTGCTAACCACAAGGTCAGAAGTTCAAACTCACCAGCCACTTCTCAGAAACCCTACACAGAATCACTGAGGCAGAACTGACTCAATGGCACTTAATAACAACAATACTATCTACTCACTTGTTCTCAATCTCCAAGTTATTCATCTTAAATATCATGATCCATTACTATAATCACTCCTTTGCAGATATCCCCAAGTTCCTTGCCACTTTCTCACTCTTTCCTAATCCCCTGGATAAAACCTAATTCTCTGTTTACTATTTGCCCAACCTTATGCAGTTGAACATGTCTATTAAAATAATGCAAATTATGAAAATGCTGAAACTGACTTTAAGTTATGACCACAGATTTGGGTATACCTTAGTGCTTTTAGGTAATCATATAATATTCACTTAGTCTGTTTGCTCTCTTACTCTTTGTGATGAGTCTTTCATACCTTCTATCTCTTTAAAATTACCACCACCTCATCATCTCCACTCTTATGTGATAACCTTGTTTTCCATCTTACTGAGAAAACAGAAAAAGATTCTAATAGAAATTACAAAAACTACCACCATTACAATTATCCATCTAGCTACATTTGTACCCATATAGTTTGACTACTGGTGTGGCACTGTGGGATAAGCATCGAACTTTCAAAGAAGTGGTTATAGTAATGGATCATGATATTTAAGTTGATTAATGATAAGGTGTTTTGCAAATTCATCATTATTATTTAATGTTGCATAGTATTCCATTGTGTGTATGTACCAAGTTTGTTTAATCATTCTTCTGATTCAGTATCTCCTTGTTCTGTTCTAATGACTGCTTCTTGGTCTAGGTACAGGTTCCTCATGAGCACAATCAAGTGTTCTAGAATACCCATTCTTTGCAATGTTATCCATAATTTGTTTTGATCCATATAGTTAAAAAACTTTGCAAAGTACAAGTAGACATCTTTCTGGTATTCTTTGCTGTCAGCCAAGATCCATCTACTATATATAGTTGTATATACAACTATATTATATATGTATATAAATAAACAACTATATTACATACATATAAACAACTATATTACGTATATATAAACAACTATATATGTATATATAAACA
>NW_006408829.1:383371-387301 GCF_000296735.1 Chrysochloris asiatica
TATATATAGTTGTTGCTGTTAAATGCCATTGGGTCAGTTTTGACTCATGAAGTCATTGTATATGGTTTCTGAGGAGTGACTGGTAGGTTTAAACCGTCAACCTGAATACTATGCAACATTAAATAATGATGTTTCTGCAAAACACCTCACAACATGGATGAACCTGGAGGACATTATGCAAAGTGAAATTAGTCAGCCACAAAAAGACAAATATTGTATGAGCCCAATGTTGTAAAAAGTTTAGAAAAGGTTTTCTTCATAAAATAAACCATCAGTGTTCGTTACAGAGAGAAGGAAAATCATTCGTGGGCTAAAGGATAGATACATGTTAACATGGGTGATAGGGCAAGTATTATACAACAAGAGAAAACTTAGCAGAGGGAAGATGAAGATAGTGAGAGACACAGGAAGAGATGCAAACAGGTAAAGTGAACAGAGGTAAATAATGTTAACTGCTGATACATGGAAGGGTGTCAATTATTGTAACAAAATAAAGTATATGATTTTCTGAATGTAAAACTGTTATCAGCATTGTAAACCTTCCCTCAATTCACAATAAAAAGTCTAAAAATAAGTAAAAGTATAATTGGTAAATGTGTACACTAGAGCTGTATTCCCTTACCATACTTTTTCAACTTGTAAGCTGAGCAAATTATGTGAGAAACCAGATTGTATGAATAAACACAGGGCATCAGGATAAGAGGAAGATTCATTAAGAACAGACAATATGCAGAGGACACAACCTTGTTTGCTGAAAGGAAGAGTCTTAAAATACTTACTGATGAAGATTAAAGTCTACAGCCTTCAGTATGGATTGCAACTCAAAGTAAAGAAAACAAAAATCCTCATCACCACCTCATTTCCATTTCAAATTATGATAAATGGAGAAAGGATTGAAGTTGTCAAAGACTTGATTTTCTTGAATCCACAATCAAAATTCATGAAAACATCAGTGAAGAAATCAAACGATGCATTGCATTAGGTGAATCTGCTCGAGACCTCTTTAAAGTATTCAAGAGCAAATATTATCATCAATTTAAGGACTAAGTTTGCCAGACCCAAGCCATGATCTTTTCAATCATCTTATATACTTGCAAAAATTGGACAATGAATAAGGAAGACCACAGAAAAAATGATGCACATGAGTTAATAGTGTTGGAGAAGAATACTGGACATACTATGTCCTGCCAGTAGAACAAACAAATCTGTTTTAGGAGAAATATGGCCAGAATGTTCCTTAGGAAAATGAACGGTGAGACTTTTTATCTAGCACTTTGGACATGTTATCAGGAGGGACCATTTTCTGGAGAAGGATATTATGTTTGGCAAAGTGCAGAGTTAGTGAAAAAGAGGAAGACCCCCCAGTGAGATGATTGGCATAGTGGTAGCAGCAATGGGCTTAAGTATAACAACAATTGTGAGGATAGCTCAGGACCAGGCAATGTTTCATTTTGTTGAGCACAGGGTTGTTGAGAGTTAGAACTAACTTAATTATAAATAAATCTTGGTGTGGTACCATAGACAAAAACACCAGATTGCAATGTTGACTTGAACCACAAGGTCAGTGATTGAAACGCATCATCCGTTTCTCAGAAACTCTATGCAGCATCTCTCTTAGTCAGAACTGACTTGAAGGCACTTAGCAATAGCAATAACAACAGCAATAATTATGGACTAGAAACGTTGGAGTCTAGGATCACATTGATATCAGTAGAGATACTTAGTAATGGTTGAATTCTAAATATATCTCAGAGGTAGCTCTTTCATGATTTGCTGACAGGTTGGACCTGCAGTGAGATAGAAAGAGAAGAATCAAAGTTTTTTGATATGAGCAATTGGACGCAGAATATTTTTTCCATATATTAATAATAAGGAGCTCTGGTAGCGTAGTGGTTACGAATCGGGCTGCGAACCTTAAGGTCAGAAGTTCGAAACTACCAGCTGCTCCGCAGGAGAAAGATGAGGCTTTCTACTCCCGTAAAGATTTACACCCTCGGAAACCCTATACAGGGTCGCTATGGGTCGGAACTAACTCGATGGCACATAACAACAACAACAATTAATAATAAACTAGGAGTCCTAGTGTGGTGCTGCAAGATAATGCACTGGACTGCAAGGTCAGTCTGAGTTGGAAGGTTGGCTGTTGAAATTCACTGCTCACTCCTTTGACACCCTATGCAGGTTCTCTGTGTCAGAACTGACTCAATGCCACTTAACAATAACAACAGCAGTTATAAACTGAGCTTCCAGATTAAACATACTTTCGAATGTTTTGTTACTTAAAACCTTATAAATAACAGTGAAACACGGTCCAATAGCACCAGGATATTGAATATTGAAGCATAAAAACATAATGAATAGCACCAGATTATTGTCATACATAGTGCCACAGATCAGTGCTTTAGATTGGAAGGAACTCATAATATGACTGGGGAAGAACTGTCTTCTCAAAGTAGAGCAGACTGTGATGATGGGAATGCAGTAAAGTTTCAGGACTTTCATTTCCTGATGGGGTGCAACTCAAAATAAGAGATATATGTGCAAGCATCCAGTAATAATCGGAAATGAAATATACAAAATATGAATCTGGGAAAACTGGAGGTTGTCAAAAATGAAATGGAATGCATAAATAACAATATCCTAGGCATTAGTGAGTTGAAATGGTCTGGTATTAGCCATTATGAATCGGTCATTCACATGGTTTGCTACAATTTGAATGACAAATTGTAAAGGAATGGTGCCACATTTATCTTCAAAAAGAACATTTCAAGATCCATCTTGAGGTATAATGCTGTGTGTGATAGGATGATATCCATATGCCTAAAGGAAGATCAGTTAATATCACAGTTATTCAAATTTATGCACCAACCACTAAAGCCAGTGATGATGAAATTGAAGAATTCAACCAACTTCTTCAGTCTGAAATTGATCAAATACGTCATCAAGATGCATTAATAATTACTGTTGTCTGGAATACAAAGTTAGAAACAAAGTATCAGTAGTGAGAATATATGGTCTTGGTGATAGTAATGATGTTGCAGATAGCATGATAGAATTTTGTGAGACCAGTGCATTCTTCTTTGCAGATACCTTTTTTTAAAACAACATAAAGAAGTGTATACACACGAACCTCAGCAGCTAGAATACACAGATCAAATAGAATAGATCTGTGGAAAGAGATGGTGGATAAGCTCCATCTCATCAAACAAAACAAGTTAAGGGCAGACTGTGGAACAGACCATCAGTTGCTGATATGCAAATTCAGGCTGAAGTTGAAAAAATTTGAAACAAGTCCATGATAGCCAAAATATGACCTTGAAGATATCCCACTTGATTTTAGAAATCACCTCAAGAACATATTAGATGCATTAGACAGACACTAATTACCCAAAACCATAAGAGTTAAGGGAGAACATCAAGAACATCATACAGAAAGAAAGCAAAAGGTCATTAAGACGGCAAGAAAGAAAGAAAAGACAAAAATGGATATTGGAAAAGACACTGAAATTTGCTCTCCACTGTAGAGATATCAAAGCAAATGGAAAAAAACAGGAAGTAAGAGCTGACAGAAAATTTCAAAGGGTAGGTTGAGATGGCAAAGTTATGAATTATAATGAAATGGGCAGAGACCTCGAGTTAGAAAACAAAAAATGGAAGAACATGCTCAGAATTTGTCAAGGTCCTATGTCGGGTTCTAGCCTCGACAAGGAAGTATGGGTGTCACGAAGAAGGGAGATCTGGCGGCAAAAGGGATAGAGACAGAGAGAGATGAAATATATACAAAAAAGACAGACACACAGATATGATACAAGCGGGCAGGTAGACAGATCTGCAAACATATTGCCTAGCATTGCACAGCATTGCACAGCATTGCATGCAGAATTCACTCTACCTCGGCCTTTTATTCTCTTTTTTAGGGAGGGATTTTTT
>NW_006408829.1:387536-415921 GCF_000296735.1 Chrysochloris asiatica
CTTAAGGATACATAACATAAAGTAAGGTTCCTGAAAGGAGCCAAGCTGTCTCTGTACACTTTGCAAACTTTTTTGTTTGTGAGCAAGATCTCAGGCACCGGGCTTCATTTATCTATACCTAAAATGCTACATTGTTCTTAATTATTACATTCCTATATACTTTCAGGAGGAAGAAGAGCATCTGGGTTAAACTGATTATATTCAGACGTGGTTCAATGGGGCTGCCCTGATCAACCCAGGGTCTGCGTATGCTGTACCCAGCAAGAATTTATCAAGCTGAAAATGCAAAAGAAAAAATATTCAAGCCTCAACTAGCAATTTTGAAGAATTCTATGGGCAAAATGTTGAATGATGCGGGGAACATCAACAGAAGGTGAGAGGAATACATAGAGTACCAAAAAGAAATAGTCATTTGTTCAGCAATTTCAAAAGATAGCATATCATCAAGAACCAATGGTACTGAAGTCTCTGGAAAATAATGGAATACAAATTGAATCTTTCAATAAGTTGAGGCAGCATTAAAAGCACTCACTTAAATATGCCAAGAAATTTTGTAAGACAGCTACCTGGCCTACTGATTGAAAAAGATCCATATTTGTGCATTCCAAAGAGAAGTAACCCAATGGAATGTGAAAATCATCAAACAATATCATTTATATCATATGCAAACAAAATTTTGTTAAAGATAAGTCAAGGATAGCTGCAATAGTACACTGAAAGACAATTGCAAGAGGTTCAAGCTGGATTCATACAAGGACATGGAACAAGGGACATCATTGCTGATGTCAGATGGACTTTGGCTCAAAGCAGAGAATACAAGAAAGATGTTTACCTGTGCTTTATTGACTATATCAAGGCTTTCAGTTATGTGTATCATGACAAGCTATGGATCACATTGCAGATAACACATAATAGTGCTCCTGAGGAACTTGTCCATAGATCAATAGTAAATCATTTGAACAGAACAAGGGGACACTGAGTGATTTAAAATCATGAAAGGTGTGCACCAGCATTGCATTCTTTCACCACAGTTATTAAATCTATATTCCAGGCACATAATCTGAGAAACTGGATTATATGAAGAAGAATATGACATCAAGGTTAGAGGATGACTCATTAACAGCCTGTGATATGCAGATAATACAACATTTCTTGTTTAAAGTGGAGAGAACATAAATGATAACTGATGAAGATCAAAGATCACATCCTTCGGTATGGGTTACACCTCAATGTAAAGAAAAACAAACAAACAAACAAAAAACACCAAAACTCCTTACCATTGGACCAATAAATAACATCATGATAAATGGAAAAAAGATTGAAGCTGTAAAAAACTTCATTTTGTGTGAATCAACTTGTGGAAGCAGCAGTCAAGAAATCTAACAATGTATTGCATTAGTCAAATCTGCTACACAAGACCACTTTAAAGTGTTCAAGAGCAAAGATGTCAGTTTGAGGATTAAAGTGCTCCTGTACCAAGTCTTGGTATTTTCAATAGCCTCATATGCATGTGAAAGCTAGACAGTGAGTAAGGAAGTTATTTGACGTGTGAAGCATTTGAGTTATGGTGTTGGACTATTAAAAGTACCATGGCGTGCCAAAAGAACAAGCACAGCTGTGTTGGGAGAAGCACAACCAGAATTCTTCTTTGAAGCCAAGATGGCCACACCTCGTCTCTTGTACTTCTTACATATTATCAGGGGAAGCAGACTTTAGATAAGGACATCATGCTTGATAAAGTGAAGCGTCAGTGAAGGGGATGGAGACCTCCAACAAGATGGGTCGTTTCAGTAGCAGCAGAAATGGTCTCAAGTGTAAGAGCAATTGTGAAGATGGTGCAGGACTGGAATTTTTTCTTTTTTCTTTTACATCTAGAGTCACTAACTCAGTGGTGCCTAACAACAACAACAACAACAATATAAATGTAGCATCTTAGTATAAACATTCAACCTCAAGGTCAATTTGATCTGCAGGGTCGGCTGCTCCTTGTAAACCTTATACAGGGTTGTTATGAGTCAAAACTGACATGATGGCTCTTAACAACAACAACAAAAAAATCATATACATATATATGTATCTGTTGCTAGGTATTGTTGAGTTGGTTCTGACTCATAGTGACCCTGTATAGGGTTTGTGAGGCTTTAAATCTTCCCAGGAGCAGAAAATTCCATTTTTCTTCCAAATAGTATCTGTTGGGCTTGAACCACTAACCTTGCAGATCTCAGTACAGTGCTTATTTCAGGGAGCCACCATGGATATTTTTATTATGGATAACAATATGGATATTTTTATCCATAGCGTGTCATGATCCATGCAGTCAAAAGCCTTTGCATAATCAATAAAGCAAGAAGACATCTTTTTGTGTATTCTCTGCTTTCAGTCAAGATCCAGTTGATGTCACCAATGACATCCCTAGTTCCATATCCTCTTCTGGAGTCCTAGTGTGGCTCTGTAGGATAATCACTGGACTGCTAACTAAGAGGTTGGTGTTTCACACCCATAAGGAACAAGGAAACCCTGTTATAAAGTCCCTATGAGTCAGAATCTGACTTGATAGCACTAACAACAACAACAACAAACAACAAATGTCTTCTCAGAATTCAATGGAAGTTTCTGGCAATTCCCTGTGTTTGTATCTAACAGCCATTTTTGAATTATATTCAGCAAAAATTATCTTCAGCCCATGATGTTATACACTGTTTTATATACAGACTTTTAACTAGTGTTTTGCTTTTGCTTCCTCCCTATCCCCTGATAATAGGAAGAGATCCATATTTGTGTCCATTCCAAAGAAAGGTGACCCAAGAACAGAATAGAGAAATTGTGGGCAATATCATTAACATTGAATGCAAGTAAAATTTTGTTAAAAATAATTTTTAAATGGCTGCCAACAGTATATTGACAGAGAACTGTCAGAGGCTCAAGCCAGATTCAGATGAGGATGTATAACATGGGATTTAATTACTGATGTCAGGTGGATCATGGATAAATTCAGAGAATAACAGAAAGATGTTTACCTGTGATTTATTGACTAAGCAAAGTCTTTCAAGTGTGTGCATCAGGGCAAGCTATGGACAACACTACAAAGAATGAGTATTCTGGAACACTTAATTGTGATTATGAACCTGTATACAGAAAAACAAGCAGTTGTTTGAACAGAATAAGGGAATACTGAATGGCTTAAAATTAGGAAAAGTGTGTGCCAGTGTTGTATTCTTTAACCAACTTTATTCAATCCGTATGTTCAGTAAATACCTCTAGAAGCTGGATTATATGAAAAAGAACGTGGCATCAGAATTGTAGGGAGATTCATTAAAAATCTTTGATATGCATATGATACAACCTTGCTTTCTTAAAGCAAAGATTATTTAAAATACTTACTGAAAAAGATCAAATATCACAGCCTTCAGTGTGGGTTCTTTACACCTCAATGTAATCAAAAAGGTACTCACCACATGATCAATAAATAATGTCAACATAAATGAAGAAAAGATTGAAGTAGTCAAAGTCTTCATTTTGCTCAGATCAACCATCAATACTCATGGAAGCAGCAGTCAAGAAATCATATGAAGTATTTGCATGTAAATCTGCTGCAGAAGACATTTGTAAAGTGTTGAAGATCAAAGATGTCAATTTAGAACTTATGTGTGCCTGACCCAAGCCATGGTGTTTTCAACAACCTTATATGAATGTGTAAGTTAGACAATGAATAAAGAAAACCACAGAATAATTTATGTATTTGGGTTATGGTGTTGGAGGAAAATATTCAAAAGTACAATGGACTGCCAAAAGAAAAAAACATATTTAGGTTGGGAGAAGTACAGCTAGAATGCTCACTAGAAGCCAGGATGTCTAGACTTCGTCTCTCATACTTCAGACATATTACCTGGAGGGTCCAGTCTTTGGAGAAGAACATCATGATTGGTAAAGTGGCACATCAGTGAAAAAAGGGAAAAACTCCAATGAGATGGATTGGCAAAGTGGCAGCAGCAATGGGTTCAAGCGTTGAGTTCAGTTGTCAGGTTGGTGCAGGAGCAGGCAGTGTTTTGTTCTCTTGTGCAAAGGGTTGCCATGAGTTGGTACTGACTTGATGGCACTTAACAATAACAAATAACCTGTTCTGAATCCAGCTAGAGTTTCTGGCAGTTTCCTGTCAATGTATTCTTAAAACAGTTTTTTTAAATTATCTTCAGAAAAATTTTACTTTCATGTTATATTGATATTGTTTGGTGATTTCCACATTCTGTTTGGTCACCTTTTTTTTTTTTTTTTTGGAATGGGAACAATTATGTATCTCTTTCAATATGTTGGCCAGTTATCTGTCTTCCACATTTCTTGGCATAGATGAATGAGTGCCTCCTGTGCAGTATCAGGTTGTTGAACTATTTCAATCTGTATTCTGTCAATTCCTGGAGCCTTGCTTTTCTCCAATAACTTCAGTGTAGCTTGTAGTTCTTCTTTCAGTACACCATATGCTACCTCTTGAAATGGTTGAATGTTGGCCATTTCTTTTTGATACAATGACGCTGAGTATACCTTCCATTTTCTTTTGATGCTTTCTGCATCATTCAATATTTTGTCCATAGAATCCTTCAATAATAGCAAGTCAAGGCTTGAATTATTTCTTCAGTTCCCTAAGCTTGAGAAATACTGAGCATACTCTGCCCTTTTAGTTTTATAACTCCAGGTCTTTATAGTTTTCATTATAATACTGGACTTTGTCTTCTTGAGCTGCTGTTTGAAATTCTCTGTTCAGTTCTGTTACTTCCTCATTTCTTCCAATCATCTTAACATCTCTGCACTGGATAGCAAGTTTCAGAGTTTCTTGTGACACAAATTTTGATGTATTCCTCTTTCTTTCCTATCTTCATAATGTCCTTTTGCTTTCTTCCTCTATGATGTTCTTGAAGTCATCCCACAGCTCTTCTGGTCTTCTACCATTAGTGTCTAATGCATTAAATCTGCTCTTGAGATAGTCTCTAAATTCAGGTGGGGTATGTCTAAGGTCATATTTTGACTTTAGTGGACTTATTCTAGTTTTCTTCAGCCTGAACTTTCATACGTGTAATTGTCTGTTCCCATAGTCTGTCCCTGGCCTTATGTTGACTGATGACATTGAACTTTTCTACGGTCTCTTTCCAAAGATGTATTCAATTTGATTCCTGTATATTCCATCTGGTTAGGTCTGTAGGTACGTTGCTGTTGTTCTTGTTAAATGCCATTGAGTTAGTACCAACTCATAGTGACCCTGTGCACAACAGAATGAAACACCGCTTGATCCTGGGCCAACCTCACAATTGTTGCCACACTTGAGCCCATTGATGCTGCCACTTTCCCGATCATCTCACTGGGGGTCTTCTTCTTTTCCTGTGACCCTCCACCTTACCAAGCATGATATCCTTTTCCAGTGACTGTACCCTCCTGTCCAAGGTATTAGAGACAAAGATTGGCTATCCTGGCCTCCAAGGAGCACTCTGGATGCACTTCTTCCAACATAGATACATTGGTTCTTTTGGAAGCCCATGACACTTCCAATACTCTCCTCCAACACAATAACTTAAAAGCATAAATTCTTCTAAGGTCTTCCTCATTCACTCTCCATCTCTTTCTCACATGCATATGAAGTTATTGAAAATACCATTGACTGGGGTCAGGCGTACCTCAGTCCTCAAGCTGACATGTTTGCTCTTCAAGACTTTAAAAAGGTCTTGCATAGCAGATTTGCCTAATGCAATACGCTGTTTGATTTCTTTACTACTGCTTCCATGAGTGTTAATGGTTGATCCAAGAAGAATGAATTCCTTGACAATTTTAATCTTTTCTCCATCGATAAGAATGTTGTTTATTGGTCCAGTGGTGAGGACTTTTGTTTTCTTTACATTGAGATGCAATCCATACTGAAGGCTTTGGTCTTTGATCTTCATCAGTAATTACAAGTCCTCTTTACTTTGTAGGTATAATCACCTTTTATTTTGTCTTAAAAAGGTATTTGCAATGAAGAAGCTATTGGTCCTTTAAAATTCTGTCATGTGATCTCCAACATCATTTCTATCACCAAGGCCATATTTTCTAACTACTGATCCTTCCTCTGTTTCCAATGGTTACATTTTAATAGCCAATAATTATCAATACATCATGATTGCATGTTTGATCAATTTCAAAATGAAGAAGTGAGTAGAATTTTCAATTTCCTTATCACTGGTTTTAGTTGTTGGTGTATAAATTTAAATAATAATGGTATTCATTGGTCTTCCCTGTAGGCTTAGGGACTTTATTCCACCACAGACATTGTTGTACTTCATGATAGATCTTGAAATGTTCTTTATGCTGTTGAATTCTGCACCATTTTTCTTGAATTTGTCATTCCATCATGTAAACCATATGAACATCAGATCCAAACTGACCAACATCAGTTCATTTCAGCTCGCTAATTCCTAGAATAATGATATTTATGCATTATAATTCATTTTTGACAACTTCCAATTCTCTTAGTTTTATGCTTCACAATCCCATTCTCCAATTATTGATGTATGTTTACAGCTGTTTGTCTTCATTTTGAGATGTGCCCCATTAAAAAATAATGGTCCTAAACATTTATTCTATTTACATAATCATGGTCAACTCTCTTTTGAGGAAGCAGCTCTTCTTGTGTGGCATTTTGAGTGCCTTCCAAACTGAGGGTGTCATCTTGTGGCTTTATATTCGACAATATTCTGGTGATTTTCATAATGTTTTCGTCTTTGAGCACTGTTTCTGAAAATATTCCATTGCTATTTACAAGATTTTTAGTAGTCTACCTCTCCATATTTTAGCTCTTGTGAACTTGTTTTCATTTTCTTCAGCTTCAGCCTGAACTTGTATATGAGTATATGAGAAATATGGAAGACTACTATCTGGCCAACTGATTGGAAGAGATCTGTATTTGTGCTCATTCCAAAGTGAGGTGATCCACCGGAATGTGGAAATCTTCAGACAATATCTTTCATATCAAATGCAAATAAGGTTTTACTAAAGGTAATACAGAAACAGCTGCAAGCATTCATTGACAGATAACTTCCAGCAGTTAAATCCAGATTCAGAAGAGGCCATGGAATGTGGGATATCATTGCAGATGTCCAAGGGACCTTGGCTGAAAGCAGAGAATATCAGAAAGATGTTTACCTGTGCTTCATTTACTATGCAAAATCTTTCAATTACATGGATCAGGACAAACTATGAACAACATTGTTTAGTATGATTATTCCAGAACACTTAATTGTGCTTATGAGGAATCTGTACATAGATCAACAAGTAGTTGTTCAAACAGAACAAAGGAACACTGAATGATATAAATTTAGGAAAGGTGTGTGCCAGGGTTGTATTATTTCACTATACTTCTTTAACTTGTATGTTGAGCAAATAATCTGAGAAGCTGGGTTATATGAAGAAAAACATGGCCTCAGAATTGACAGAAGACTCATTAACATCCTGCAATATGCAGATGATATAACCTTGTTTGCTGAAAGTGAAGAGGATGTAAAATATTTACTGATGAAGATCAAAGACCAAAGCCTTCAGTATGGATTGCAACTCAATGTGAAGAAAACAAAACATCCTTACCACTGGACCAATAAGCAACAATTTTATCAATGGAGAAAACATTGAAGTTGTCAAGGACTTCATGTTTTTGGATCGACCATCAATACTCATGGAAGCAGCAGTCAAGAAATCAAACTATATATTGAATTGGGCAAATCTATTGCACAAGAACTTGTTAGTGTATAAGAGCAAAGATGTCAGCTTGAGCACTAAAATGTACCTAACTCAAGCCATGGTATTTTCAATAACCTCATATGCATGCTAAAGTTTTACAGTGAATCAGAAAGATCATATAAGAATTGATGCTTTTGAGTTACGGTGTTGAAGGAGAATATTGAAAGTGCCATGGGCTGCCAAAAGAATCAACAGATCTGTGTTGGAAGAAGTGAAGCCAGAGTGCTCATTGGAGGCCAGGATGGCCAAACTTCATCTCTAATACTTTGGACATATTATCAGGAGGTACAAGTCGCTGGAAAAGGATATCATGTTTGGTAAGATAGAGTGTCAATGAAAAAGAGGAAGACCCCCAGTGAGATGGATTGGTAAAGTGGCAGCATCAGTGGTTTCAAGCATGGCAATAATTGTGAGGTTGGCCCAGAATCGGGCAGTGATTCATTTTGTTGTACATATGGTCTCTATGAGTTGGTATTGACTCAATGGCACCTAACAACAGTAACAATGGGTTGGAACTGACTTGACAGGTCTTAACAACAACAACAACTACAGAGTTGGAAAGCAAAAAGAAATGGACATGCTCAGCATTCCTCAAGTTGAGGGAACTGAAGAAAAATTCCAGCCTCAACTAGCATTATTGAAGGATTCTAGTGACAAAATATTGAATGATGCAGAAAACATCAAAAGAAGATGAAAAGAATTCACACAGTCACTGTACCAGAATGAGATAGTCAATGTTCAAACATTTGAAGAGGTAGCATATGATCAAAAGCCAAGGAAACTGAAGGAAAAAGTCCAAGATGAATTGGAGGCATTAGCAAAGAACAAGGTCCAGGGAACCGATTGAGTACAAATAGAAATAGTTCAACAAACTGATGAAACACTGGAGATACTCACTCATGTATGCCAAGAAATTTGTAAGACAACTAGACAACTGAGGTCAACTGACTGGTCCATATTTGTGCCCAGTCTAAAGAGAGGTGACCCAACATAATGCAGAAGTCATTTTACAATATAATTAATATCCCATGCAAGCAAAATTTTGCTAAAGACAATTAAAAAAAAAATTGCAACCATACATTGACAGAAAACATTCAGAGCTTCAAACCACATTCAGAAGAGGACATGGAATTAGGGATATCATTGCTGATGTCAGATGGATCTTGGCTGAAAGCAGAGAATACCAGAAAGTTATTTACCTGTGCTTTATTGATCACACAAAAAACTTTAGATTGTGTGGATCATGGCAGGTTATTGACAACACTGCAGAGAATTAGTATTCTGGAACACATAATTGTCCTCATGAGGAACCTGTACATAGACCAAAATGCAGTTGTTGGAAGATAATTGAATTGTTTAAAATAAGGAAAGACATGTGGCCAGGGTTGTTTTTATTCAACATACTAATTCAAACTCTATGCTGAACAAATAGTCCAAGAAGCTGGGTTATATGAAGAAAATGTGGCATAAGGATTAAAGTAAGACTCATTAACAATCTGTGATATGCAGATGATACAACCTTACTTGCTAAAAGTGAAGAAGAGGACTTAAAGTATTTACTGATGAAGATCAAACACCACTGCCTTTGGTATAGGTTGCACTTTAGTGTAAAGAAAAAAAAAAATCCTTACCACTGGCCAGTAAATAACATCATGATAAATAGAGAAAAGATTGTTGTTAAATATTTCATTTTTCTCAGATCAACCATCAACATTCATGGAAGCAGCAGTTAAGAAATCAAATGGCATATTGCATTAGACAAATCTGCACAAAACTTCTTTAAAGCATTGAAGAACAAAATTGTAAATTTGAGGACTAAGGTGTGTCTGACCCAAGCCATGGTGTTTTCAACAATCTCATATGCATGTGAAAGTTGAACAGTCAATGAGGAAGATGTAAGAAGATTTGATGCACTTGAGCTATGGTGTTGGAGAGGAACATTAAAAGTATCATAGACTGTCAACAGAACAAACCAATCTGTGTTAGAAGAAATAAAGCCAGAATGTTCTCTAGAAGCTAAGATTGGCAGACTTCATCTCTTTTATTTAAGACATATATTCAGAAGGGACTAGAGAAGGATATTATGATATTATATTATGGAGGGTTGGAGAAAAAAAGGATGACCTCCAATGAGAAGAATTGGCACAGTGGAAGCAGTGATGAGCTCAGATTTAGCAATGTTTGTGAGGTTGGCAGGGGACCGGGTGGTATTTCGATCTGTTTTGCTTAGGGTCACTATGAGTTGTTATCCACTTCATTGTACCTAATAACAACAGCAACAATACTTAAGAAGATAAATCTGAGGTTGGCTTATAGATTTTCCAATGGCCCCACATGCTTTGCTGACATTGAAGAAGCTCCACATTACCTGAGATTGGGCATGTTATTAAAGAGAATTCCTTGGTTCATCCTGTGGATTGGTATCGGATGTGACAGAATTATAAAATCAGTGGTTGACTTCAAAGGACCAGAGCAATGGCAGTGTTCAGAATGCAAACATGGACAGATGACACCAAGGAACATGCCCAGCCCCATGCTTTTACACTATTTAACACACTTAGTACTTAGAATTTGTCCTGAATAAAAATAGGTGAAGACTGAGTGATATTGGAAATTAAATTACTGTGGAAAATCAAAGGGTTTATTTTTCTTGCACAACTGAGTTTTCAGATGGACCATCATACCTGCTTTGCATATTTCTTTTTACAAACAACTTGAAATGAAAATTTCAGCAAATGTATTCAGCAGGCAAACACAATGACATTATGAGAACTGACTTATTAGGTACGTTTCAGGGGAAATTCAACTGGTATACGGCAGCACTTTGTAAGGTACAGACTGGCAAAAAATTATTTCTGTGGAAACTCTAGAAATGGCATTGCCATAATCTTGGGGATATTCAAGATCCAATCAAGCTATAAACCCAAAACAATCTCATTGAGTTATTACAATTTATAGAGTTGAGTTGACATTGAGTCAATGTCAATTCATAGTGACCCTATATAGAGTTTCTGAGGTTGTGAATCATGGGGACAGATAACCTCATCTTTCTTGTGCTGATTGGTAAATCTGAACTTCTGACCTTGCAGTTAGTGGTCCAGATTTTATGATATAGTGCCACCAGGGCTCCTTTTTCAGCAAATATGCAAGAGTACCATTGATAAATGTAGTTATTCTAGGATCAACATTGGTCTGTGAACCACAAAGTTGGCAGTTCAAACCCACCAGCTGTTACTCAGGAACCTTATACAGGGTTGGTATGAGTCTAAATCAACTTGAAAGCACTTAACAACAACAACAATATCTGTTGTACAGAGGATTTAGTAGATAAATTTGTAACCAGAGATTTTTCAGCTTCCAGATCCAATGTCAGTTGACTCCCAAACTCATGGTGTTTATAATTTTATTCAGGAACGCAGCTCTGTAGACACTAGAATGAGGCAAGTGGAAAATTACTAAGAGAACAGTATTGGATGTGGGAAAGAACCATTTTAGACTAAAAAAAAAACTAACTTCAAGCTCTAGAAGTTAACTCTAAAAGTTTTGCTATCATGAATATAAATCCTGAGAATAACTTCCTGACCCAGGATATTTCCATGCTGATCTTGGTGACTAATGAAGGGGATGAATGAAGAAGATGTTTAAACCACAGGATATAATGTGGTTGAACCTAGATGGCTGCAATAAAATAAATACAAAGTATATTTGAACATATACTCTGAATATGTGAAATAATATCTTAATATTTAAGTTTAGTTTAAAAACCTTATTAAAAGTATAAGAATGATGTTCTATATTTTAATAGCTTATAGCCTGCTAAAAATATATCACTAGATCTCTAATTTATGTAAAAGCATTGCAAAGCAAGGTTGGGTACAAAATGTGGAATTAAATGTGAATATTTATTGGCAACTACACTCTGGGTAGAAAGGAAACAAGGTTTTAAGATACATTTACTTTTAACTGAAGTGGGCCTGAAATGAAAGCTGAATAAATACCAAAAATCTTTTGGTGTCTTCATGTATAAATGTGGCTTGTAGTCAAGAATAGATTGTTATGTATACTCAGAGTGGTTTTTCTTATTCAAGCCTTGAACCTTAACCAAAGAGTGTGAATATTGGAACTCTATATCATGTACTTATAAAGTGTCTTATTTTGGAAACATACTAGCTAGTAATAGAATTTATCAGATCATAAAGATCAGATGTTCAAACTCACCAGCTGTTCCTTGGAAACCCTATACAGTGTCACTATGAGTTGGAACTGAATTGACGGCTCTTAACAATGACAACAAAGAATTTTAAGAACACCATTTTTAAATATATATAAGTATTATACATTATATTGTTGTTGTTGTTATGTGCCATGGAATCGGTTCTGACACATAGCAACCCTGCACATGGTTTCTGAGGCTGTAAATCTTTATAGGAGCAGAACGCCTCATCTTTCTCCCGCTGAACTGCTTGTAGTTTTGAACTGCTGAACTTGTGGTTTGCAGCCCGATTCATAACCACTATGCTACCAGAGCTCCTTATTATAATACATGATATAGACCTACTATTATGGTTGATAATATTAACACCTAGATGGAGGGTATATTGAGAAACAATAGCTTCACATTTTAAATTAATTATTTACTTTGCTTAATGAAGGTTTCTTTGACTTTGTAGCAATACTTTTTTTATTTACTTATATGAGGAAGCTTCAAAGTTTTGTGAAAAACTTCCATTATATTTTAATAGCATTTTTCCATGAAGTTTTTGAAAACTCTTTGTATATGCAGTCAACCACAGAGTTTTTTGAACAGAAAAAGCAGAAGAAAGAAACTATAGAAAGAAAAATCTAAGAGAAAGATGGAAAGGGACTTCCTAAAAGTGCTCTTAGACAGAACTGTAACACTGAAAACAGTAAGAAGCCCTGAATGAGCCCAGAGGTGATAACAAATGGCAAAACCAAGAAGAACCTTTCCTAAAATGACCACAAAAGAAAGCAGGGTTGAAAGAAGCTGAGAAAGTTGTCCTGCACTGAGAAGTCAGACTCTCTGTACATGCTTCCTGATCCTGACCCTGAGGTGTACTTTGTTCCTTAATAAACCACTTATTTGTAAGTATGGGCTGTGAGTTCTTTGTGACTATTGGAGCAGAAGCCACAAGTAGAGAGTGTCATGGGAGAGATGGCTGGTTTCAGAACTGGTGAAAAAGTTTGGAGACTGGAGATACATCTGATTGCCAACTGATAGGAAACAGCCTTGGGTTGATCTTTATTCTTCTCATTGCTCCTGAAGCTACACAATTTCTGACATTATTACTACTACTTTCACTATTTAACAGCATATATATATATATAATTCCTCTCTTTTTGCGTCTCCACATAAATGATTGTTATGATTGTTATTGCAGTTGTTAGGTGCTTTCATATCAGCCCTAACTCAGTGACCAACGACAGAACAAAAATCTGTCTGGTTCTGTGCCATCCTTACAATCATTCCTATCTTTGAGCCACTGTTACAGCCACTGTGTCAATCCATCTCTTTGAGGTTGTTGGTTTTTTTTTTCTCTTTTTCTTTGCTGACTTACTAAGCATATGTCTTTCTCCAGGAAATGGTCCTCTTGATGATATGTCCAAAGTACATGACATAAAGTGTTACCATCATTGCTGCTAAGGAACATCTCTATATTTCTTTTAACAAATCTGTAAATTCTTCTGGAAGTCTGTGGTATATATACTACTCTTTTCCAGCACCATAATTCAGAGACATCAATTCTTCTTCAGTTTTTCTCATTCATTGTCTAGATTTCAAATGCATATGAGCCAAATTAAAAATCATGACTTATATCAGGAGCACCTTAGTCTTCAAAGTGACATCTTTGCTTTTTAATATGTTAAAGAGATCTTTTATAGTAGATTAATCCAGTGCGATATATTATTTGATTTCCTGTCAGTCATGAGGTACAACACTGCCTGTGATAGGATAATATCTGTGCACCTGGTTTTGAATTGGACTGCTAACTTCAGAGTCAGCAGTTTGAAACTACCTGCTGTTCCGTGGGAGAAAGATGAGGCTTTCTGCTCTTGTAAAGATTTCCAGCCTCAGAAACCCTGTGCAGGGTCTCTAAGAGTTGGAACCGACTCCACAGCACATAACAACAACAACAAAAGGGAAGTCCAGTTAATACCACTAGTATGCAAATTTACGCACCAATCACTAAAGCCAGTGAGGATGAACTTGAAGAATTCTACCAACTTCTTCAATCTGAAATTGATGAAACATGCAATCAAGATGTATTGATCTTTACTGGTGATTGGAATGCAAAGGTTGGGAGCAAAGAGGAAGAATCAGTAGTTGGAAAACATGGCGTTGGTGATACAAATGATGCTGGAGAACACGTGATAGAATTCTGCAAAATCAATGATTTGTTCATTTTAAATACCTTCTTTAGACAGCGTAAGAGATGACTATACACATGGATCTCACCAGATGGAATATATAGGAATCAAATTGACTACATCTGGGGAAAGAGATGATGGAAAAACTCCATATCATCAGTCAAAACAAAGCTAGGGGCAGACTGTAGAACAGACCATCAATTACTCCTATGCAAATTCAAACTGAAGCTGAATAAAATTTTAAAAAGCCCATGACAGTCAAAATATGACCTTGAATATATCTCACCTGAATTTAAAGATCATCTGAAGAACAGATTTGATACATTAAATACTACAGACCAAAGACCAGAAGAGTTGTGGGGTGACATCAAGAACATCATACATAAAGAAAGCAGAAAGCCATTGAGAAGACAAAAAAGAAGGAAAAGGTCAAAATGCATGTCAGAAGAGACACTGAAACTTGCTCACCAGCATAGAGATGCTAAAGCAAATGGAAGAAATGAGGAGATCCAAGAGTTGAACAGAAAATTTCAAAGATCAGCTTGAGAAGATAAAGTCAAATATTACAACAAAATATGAAAAGGTCTGGAGTTAGAAAACCAAAAAGGAAGAATATGCTCAGCATTTCTCAAGCTGGGGGAACTGAAGAAAAAATTCAAGCCTCGACTTTCATTATTGAAAGATTCTCTGGGCAAATTATTGAATGATGCAGAAAGCACCAAGAGAAGATGGAAGAAATACACAAAGTCACTGTACCAAAAGGAAATGGTTATTGTTCAGCCATTTCAAGAGGTAGCATATGATCAAGAACCAATGACACTGAAGGAATTGACAAAGAACAAGGCACCAGGAATTGATGGAATAAAAATTGAAATATTTCAAGAAAGTGAGGTGTCACAGGAGGCACTCACTCATCTCTGCCAAGAAATTTGGAAGACAACTATCTGGCCTACTGATTGGAAGAGATACATATGTGTTCCCATTCCAAAGAGATGTGACTCAATGAATGCAGAAATCATAGGACAATCTCTTTGATATCCCATGCAAGTAAAGTTTTGCTAAAGGTAATACAGAAATGGCTACAATCATACATTGATAGAGAACTTCCAAAGGTTCAAGCTGGATTCAGAAGAGGCCATGGAACAAGGGATATCATTGTTGATGTCTGATGGATTTTGGCTGAAAGCAGAGAATATCAGAAAGATGTTTACCTGTGCTTTATTGACTATGCAAAGGGTTTTGATTTTGTGGATCATGACAAGCTATGGACAACATTGCAAAGTGTGAGTATTCTGGAACATTTAATTGTGCTCATGAGGAATGTGTACCGGGACCAAGAAGCAGTTGTTCAAACAGAACATGGGAACACTGAATGTTTTAAAATTACAAAAGGTGTGCGACATGGTTGTATTCTTTCACCATACTTATTCAATGTGTATGCTGAGCAAATAATCCAAGAAGCTGCGTTATATGCAGAAAAACATGGCATCACGATTGGAGGAAGACTCATTAACAACCTGTGATATGCAGATGATACAACCTTGCTTGCCGAAAGTGAAAAGGACTTAAAACATTTACTGATGAAGATCAAAGATCACAGCCTTCGGTATGGATTACCTCACAATGTAAAGCAAACAAAAATCCTCACCACTGGACCAATAAACAACATTCTTATCAATGGAGAAAAGATTGAAGTTGTCAAGGACTTTATTCTTCTTGGATCAATTATCAACATTCATGTAAGCAGCAGTCAAGAAATAAAACAACGTATTGCATTAGGCAAATCTGCTGCACAAGACTTTTTTAAAGTGTTGAAGAGCAAAGATGTCAGCTTGAGGATTAAGGTGCACCTGACCCAAGCCATGGTATTTTCAATAACGTCATAATCTGGAAAATGAATAAGGAACACCATAGTAGAATTGATGTTTTTGAGTTATGGTGTTGGAGGAGAATATTGAAAGTGTCATGGGCTGCCAAAAGAACCAATAGATATATTTTGAAATAAGTGCAGGCAGAGTGCTCCTTGGAGGTCAAGATGGCCAAATACTTCAGACATATTGTCAGGAGGGAACAGTCACTGGAGAAGGATATCATATTTGGTAAGGTGGAGCATCAGAAAAAAAGAGGAAGACCCCCAACAAGATGGATTTGCCAAGTGGCAGCATCGATGGACTCAAGCATTGTAACAGTAGTGAGGTTGGCCCAAGATCTGGCAGTGTTTTATTCTGCTGTGCATACATTTGCTATGGGTTGGTACCGACTCCATGGCACCTAGCAACAACATCAACAACTTCCATGGGCACTGATTGTGGACCCAAGATAAATGAAATTCTTGACAATTTCAATCTTTTCCCCATTTAAGATGGTCGTGTTTATTGACCCAGTTTCGAATTTTTTGTTTTCTTTGTATAACATAAATACTTAATGATTTTAGTGAAGGATATAATGGCTGGCTTTTGAAGTATTTTATATGAAGGCATATAAAAATTACAGATCTAGAATAATTCTAATTATAATTTAGTGTGAGTTTGGGTATTTTCACTTTCATGGATTTCCACCTAACAAAAAATAAATGGGAGAGTTATATATTCTTGTTGTTGTCGTGTCATTGAGTTGGTTCTGACTCAGAGCAACCCTGTATTGGGTTTTCAAGGAGTGGCTAGTGAACTTGAACCACCAACCTTGTGGTTCAAATGAACATTACAGTCCAGTGCATTAACGTGCATTGCCACACTAGGGGTCTAGGAGTGGGGTTACCATATGCATCTGGATTTGTCTGGATAGTTCCAGGTAATATCAATTGTCCCCGTATAATAATGTATAACTGTCTTTCACCCTAAATAAATTGTGCTTTGGTTAATGAAGTATTTGTAGATCCTGTCTAGTATAGAAAACTTTCTTGTGAAATGCTATTATAACCTAAAAATTATGGAACTTTTCAGGCAGCAGATGTGAGCTTCAAGTATTGGTAAAAATTATATGGAGTCATAATCAGGTGTCAATTCTGCTTGATAATTCTTACTGGAGTTGTTTTATGATGCATTTCTCCATTATTTGTCATTTATACTCTTCAAAGTAAAATAAATAAATAAATATGCATTATTTCTTTCTGGTATATTTTAATGCAAGATAGTTTAATGTATGTCTACTTTTTACCAACATTTTTCATTCCTGTTAAAGTTGTAGTCTGTGAAACACACAGGAGTTTACGTTGTTATTTAATAGAAAGAAAATCTTTTGGAAATCAATTCTTTGTTACCTATTTGTATCACCAAGTAAACTCTGAGCTCCATAAAGCTCTTCTTCGGTGTAGCATAATTTCTGGTATGCAGCAGACATGTAATAGAAATATATTAAATGAGTGAATGGGTAGTAATGTTAAATAGTTTGCTTTTTTTAAGCCATTTTATTTGTTTGAAAGATTTAATAAGTTAACAGTATTTCTTGAAGTCACAATGAGAATTACAAAATTCTTACTAGAAGATCTTAGTAGACTACTCACATTTATTTGTTTAAGTAAAATATGCATATATACTGAGAAAGAATTGATTGAATTATTCTATGTAAGATATAAGCTGAGACACCTTAGCAAATATATGCATAAGTATGAAGAAATAAATTAGATAATATGAAGGGATAGTAACATAAATAATGAACTTGTCATGGTGAATGGTGTTCCAATAAATTTCTCCTATACAATTCTGGAAAGCCTATCAGTAATCATTCTAGAGTTCCTCAAAAGTATACTTTCTATAATTATTACAAGGGCTTTTCATTGTCTGAGAGTTAACTGTGAATGTGATATTTGCTCACTATAAATTTTTTTAATAGCCCACAATTTGAAAGACGAATGATTGAAATAACTACAGATCACAAACATTTCAGAAGTCAATTTGAAGCCATAATTTGAGAGCTGCATTTTAAGGGATGAGACTTGTTCTTTGATCATGTTATTAATCTTTCAGGAATTTAATAAAACAAGCCAATTTTTTTTTATTAACAAAGAGGTAGTCAATGATTACAATAAACTCTTAAGATGGAAAAAGAGGCCAGCAAACAGTGGATCACAGTTTTTGAAGTAATTAATACTTTAAATCAATAGGAAGAGAATGATTAGCATAAAATTGGGTAAATTGCTAATAAATGACTGGCAAGCACTTGTTGTTGTTGTTAAGTTGTTGTGTTCCAGTCTGTTCCAACTCATAGAGACCTTGCATAGGGGTTCCAAGGATGTAAATATTTGGGCATGCAGAAAACCTTATCTTTCTCTTGCTGAACAGCAGGTGGGCTTCAATCATCAATATTGTGGTTAGCATTCCAGAGCTCATTCTATACTAAATTAAAATGATGACTTAAATTTCACTAGTCCTTGACGGGAACATTGTGCCTCTGTAGGGTAAACATGAAGGTCAGCTCTGAAGGATAACGATGAGACTTTTTCTTCTTGCAAAAATTTACAGTACCAGAAACTCTATAAAGAGTTTATAGACTCATAGACTCTCTCTGAGTTGGAACTTACTTAATGTAACTTAACAACAACAAAAATTGCTTGGTACGTCAATGGAATCACATTGAAGGCCTAAACTTCATAGCTTCTTATCATAACTAACCATATTTTGGTATATATGGTGATCTTTCTCTGTTCTTGTCATCACGTTCTCTTGGTTTCATCTCCCACTTTGAATATATTATAGAAATTATTAAAGTCTATCTTATCTCCAAGTTGGAAAAATAATCTAATGGTAATAAAAGTATGACCACCTCAAAGTTCAGTAAGTATGAATTAAAATGGCTGATACAAGGAAATAGTTAGCATTTTAATATCTCAATTTGCTTTATAAATGATAATTGTCTTCTCTCTAGCTTGCCCCTAATGAAAATAGCTTTCTTAATACAGAGGGCACAGAAAATTTATGAATAACCTTATCCCATTCAGGACTGGCAGAGCAACTTCTTTCTTAAATGTCTTGAGGTAACACTGGTGGTGGTGGTGGTTATGAATCATGGAATTGGTTCCATTTCATATTGACCCTATATGGTTTCCTAGGCTGGAAATCTTAAAGATTTCTCCCTTCAGGGCTTTGGTTACCTTTAATAAACATAAGTGTATTTTCTCATAGTTTACGAGGCTTGAAGTTCCAATCTAGAATCCTGACTCTAAGGGATAGCTTTTGATTCTGCTCTAGGGGAAAGTCCTTGTCACCACATAACTTCTGTTCCTGAGTTCCCCCATTTGAACATGCCTTGTCTGTTGTTTTTTGGGGGATTTTTTTGAGTCCTCATGTGGCACTGTAGGAAAAGCAATGGAGTGCTAATTGCAAGTTCAGCAGTTCCAACCCACCAGCGACTCCTCAAAAACCCTATACACAGTTGCTATGAGTCCAAACTGACTAGATGACACATAACAACAACTACCTGTTTTTTTGTTTTGTTTTGTTTTGTTTTTTAATATATCAGAAGTAATTAGGTTAAGAACCACTCTCAACTGGACCTCATTAACATAACAAAGAAAGTTGTAGACAAATGAGATTACATTCACAGGTATTTGTTGTTGTGGAGTATCAGAGTCTGCTCAACAACTCAGGATCCTTTGTAGGGATTCTGAGGCTTGAAATCTTTCCAGGAGCACAAAGCCTCATCTTTCTCCCTTGGAGATTGAACTCTTATCCTATGAAGCCACTGTGCTCCCTCTCTCAAATGTTGTTGTTGTTAGATGCTGTCAAGTCTGTTCTGATCCATAGTGTTCCTAAGTAGAACAGAACGAAACCATGCTTAGTCCTGTGCCATCATCACAATTGTTGTTATGTTTGAAACCATTGCTGGTGCAACTGTGCCTATCCATCTTGTTGATGGTCTCTCTCTTTTTGCTGACCCTCCACTTGACCAAACATGATGTCCTTCTCCAGGAACAGGTCCTTCTTGATAATGTGTCCGGCATATGAGAAACGAACTCTGGTCATTTCGTCTTCTAGGGAGCATTGTGGTTGTATTTCTTCCAACACAGAGTTGTTTGTTTTTCTGGAAGTTCATGATATCTGTAATTTTCTTCTCTAACACTATAATTCAAGTGCATCAATTCTTCTACAGTCTTCCTTATTCATTGTCAAACTTTCAAATGTATATGGGGCTATTGAAAATACTATGGCTTGGATTAGTTCTAAAAATGACATCTTTACTCCTGAATATTTTAAAGAGGTCTTGTGCAGCAGATTTGCCTTACACATTATATTCTTTGATCTCTTGACTGCTGCTTACATGAATGTTGATGTGAATTCAAGCAAAATGAAGTCTTTGACAACCTCAATCTTTTCTCCATTTATTATAATGCTATTTATTGGCCAGTGGTGAGAATTTTTATTTTCTTTATATTGAGGTGAACTCAAACAAAAGTCTGTGTTCTTTGATCTTCATCACTAAGTATTTTAAGTCCTTTTTGCTTTAAACAGGTAAAATGGTATCATCTGCATATGAAAGGTTGTTAATGAGTCTTCCTTCAATTCTGATGCTACATTTTTCTTCATATAATCTAGTTTCTCTGATTGTTTGCTCAGCATACAGATTGAATCAGTACAGTGAAAGAATAAAACCCTGACTGACACCTTTCCTGATTTTAAATTCTTCAATGTCCCATTGTTCAATATACTGGCTGCCTCATGAGCATACTAGTGTGCTGGAATATTCATTCTCTGTAATGTTGTCAATAATCTGTCATGATCCAAGCAGTCAAGAGCCTTAGCATAGTCAATAAAGCACAGGTAAACATCTCTCTGGTATTCTCTGCTTTGATCTAAGATACATCTGGTGTCAGCAATGATATCCCTCATTCCATGTCTGCATCTAAATATGGCTTGAACCTCTGGCAGTTCTCTGTCAGTGTACTGTTGCAGCCATTTTTAAATGATCTTTAACAAATATTTACTTGCATGTGATATTCATGATTTTGTCCGATGATCTCATTATTCCATGGTTCACCTCCTTTGTCATGGAAACAAATATGGATCTCTTTCAGTCAGTTGACGAGGTAGCTGTCTTTCATATTTATTAGCATAAATGTGTGAGTGCTTCCAGTACTGCTTCAGCTTGTTGAAATATTTTAATTTATATTCTTTCAAGTCCCATATCCTTGTTCTTTGCCAATGCCTTCAGTGCATGTTGGACTTCTTCCTTCAGTACCATTGGCTCTTGATCATATGCTACCTCTTGAAATGGTTGAACATTAAACATTTCTATTTGTTACAGTGACTTTGTATATTCCTTCCATCTTATTTTGATGCTGTCTGCATCATTCAATATTTTGTTCAAAGAAACTTTCAGTAATGCATGTCATAGCTTGAATTCTTCAGTTTTTTCTACTTGGAAAATGCTGAGCATGTTATTCCCTTTTGATTTTTTAACTCCAGATCTTTGCACATTTCATGATAATATTTGACTTTGTCTTCATGAGGTGTCCTTTGAAATTTTCTGTTACACTCTTTCACTTTCTCATTTCTTCTATTTGCTTTGGCATCTCTGTGCTGGATAGGAAATTTCAGAATCTCTTCTTTCATCCATTTTTATCTTTTCATTCTTCCTTGCCTTCTTAATGACCTTTTGCTTTCTTCCTGTATAATATTTCTGATGTCATCCTACAACTTTTCTGGGTTTTGGTTATTAGTGTCTAATGCACCAAATCTGGTCTGAATATTAATCTCTAAATTCAGGTGGGATATATTCAAGTTCATATTTTGCCTCTCATGAACTTGTTTTAATTTTCTTCAGCTTCAGCCTAAACCTGCATATGAGTAATTTATGGTGTGTTCCACAGTCTGCTGATGGCCTTATTTTGTCTGATTATATGGAACTTTTCCACCGTCTCATTCCACAGATGTTGTCAATTTGATTTCTGAGTATTCTGTCTGGTGAAGTCCATGTGTATAATCATATTTTAAGTTGTTTTAAAAAGTGTTTACATTGAAGAAATAACTGGTCTTGCAAAATTCTGTTATGTGATCTCCAGCATCATTTCTATCTCCATAGCCGTATTTTCCAATTATTGGTCCTTCCTTTTTGTTTCCAACCCTTGTATGCCAATCACCAGTAATTATCAATATGCCTGATGTCATGTTTTATCAATTTCAGCCTGAAGAATTTGGTAGAATTCTTCAATTTAATCATCATTCCTTTAAAGTTTGATGCATAAATTTGAATAATAGTGGTATTAACTGATCTTCCTTGTAGGCTTATGGATATTATCCTATCACAGACAGTATTATACTTCAAGATAGATCATGAAATATTCTTTTTTATGATGAATGTTATGCCATTCTTCCTCAATTTGTCATTTCAGATCTAGTAAACCATGTGATTATCAGATTCAAAATTGTCAATACTAGTACATTTCAGCTCATTATTGCCTGTTGTTGTTGTTGTTAAGTGCCGTCGAGTCGGTTCCGACCCATAGCGACCCTGTAACAGGGTTTCCGAGGGTGTAAATCCTTACGGGAGTAGAAAGCCTCATCTTTCTCCCGCGGAGCGGCTGGTAGTTTCGAACCGCTGACCTTAAGGTTCGCAGCCCGATTCGTAACCACTACGCTACCAGAGCTCCTTCCTAAGATATCAATATTTATTCATTCCATTTTATTTTTGATGATTTCTGATTTTCCTCAATTCATACTTCGTACTTTTCATGTTCCAATTATTCATGGATGTTTTCAGGTACTTTTCCTTATTTTGAGTTGGGCACCATCAACAAATGAAGGTTTTGAAAGCTTTATTCCATTTGTATCATCATGGTCAACTCTACTTTGAGGTGACAGCAGTCCATGGTATAATAAATTTTCTTCACCAACACCATAATTCAAAGCAGTGATTCTTCTTCAGTCTTCCTGAAGTTATATAGTTATATATAACTATATAAGTTATATAGTCTAAATTTCATATTCTGATGAGGTAATTGAAAATACTTTGATTTGGGTCAGACACACCTGAGTCTTCAAAATAACATCTTTGCTTGTAAGCAATTGAATGAGATCTTTTACAGTAGATTTGCCCATGGAAATACATTGGTTGATTTCCTGACTGCTCTTTCCATGGGCACTGATTGTGAATCCAAGTAAAATGAAACCCTGACAACTTCAAGGTGTCATTCATATTGAAAACTGTAGTCTTTGATCTTCATCAATAAGTGCTTCAAGTACTCCACTTTTAGTAAACAAAGGGGTGTCATTAGCATGTTGCAAGTTGTTAATGAATCTTCTCCAATCATGATGCTATAATCTTCTTCATATAATCTAGCTCTTCAGATTATTTTCTTACCATATGTATTGAAAAAAGTATGGAAAAATGTATACTACCTTGATGTATATCTTTTCTGATTTTATACTATGATGAATCACTTTGTTTGAATGACTACCTCTTGGTCTTTGTACAGTTTCTGCATGAGTACAACTAAGTGTTCTGAATTCCCATTCTCCACAGTGTTATCCATAAGATTATACATGCCTTTATATAGTCAGTAAAAACCACAAACATATTTGGCATTCTCTGCTTTCAGACAAGATCCATACGATATTAGCAATTATGTCCTTTTTTCATGCCCTCTTCTGCATTTGCCTTGAAATTTTGGCAACTCTCTGTGGATGTACTTCTGCAACCATTTTTAAAATAATTTTTATCAAAATTTAATTTGCATATGATATTAATAATGTTGCTTGACAATTTCTACACATTAAATCTTTTTAAGAATGTACACATATATAAATCTCTGCCAGTTGATTAGCCATGTAACTGTATTTGAAAGGATATGACCCTCAGGTAATTTTCCCAATTTTGAACTATTTAGTTTCCCATTGTTCCATTCCATTGTTCTGTTTGAATATCTACCTTTTGGTCTATGTCCAGATTCACCATGAGCACAATTAAGTGTTCTTGAATTCCAATTATTCTTGGTGTTATCCGTAGTTTGTTATGCTCCACATGATTGAATGCCTTTGCATAGGCAGTAAAACATAAGTGAGCATCTTTTTGCTTATCTCTGCTTTCAGCCAAGATCAAGATGACATTAGCAATGTCATCTCTCTTTTTAAGCCCTCTTCTGAGTTTGGTCTGGCTTGAATTTCTCTCAATTTCCTGTCAATAGTCTTGTATCATATAAGAGCTGGTCTATATCTAGGATCACATTTTGACTTCTGAGAAAGTAATCTTACCACTATTATGCTTTCAGAAATGCAGTTAGTAAGTGTAACTATGACCTAGAGCAGGGAAAGTTAGTGAACAGAAGCTTGCTAACTTCATCTATCTGCCCCCATGTCCTACTCCCATCTCCAGACTAGGTAAATATGAATTTGCGACTTCTTTGGACAGAATGAAATACATATTAGGAGGCAACATTAAAGAAGCTTTTAATCTTGTTTTCCATTGAGCTTACTGTTCATTTGCCAACTCTGTTCTAAGTATATAGTATGCTTAGTTTTATTATGTATCACAACCAAACAGAAATTAGCCTGACTAAAACTGTTCAAGCAAGGTCATTCCATAACTAATTTTATCTCTTCTAAGTATCAAAATATTGACTGTACCAGGTAGATGGACTATATCAAGTAGTAGTATCTTAGAGTTCACCAAACCGTGTTGTCTATATGTGTTCTTTTTGTGACAACATTCTCTGAGACATCAGAGAGTGTTATGTTTTCCTCTCATTGACAAGAAGAATCATTTCTTATGTAAGATTATTTTTTTTTTCTTTCAAGTAGCCTCCCTTACCTTCAGTATGGAAATCAGAAAACATCATTAAGTCATTCCCACCTTCACCAACTCATGCTTCAATAACATAGAAGTCCACAAGAAACTGAGGTGAGCCTTGTGTGTGAGTAGATGAAATTTTTGAGTACTCATTTCTACTCATGCATAACTGAGTGTATAAGAATACATAAATTTTCACATGGCCCCCATACCTCCATATAATACATGCTCTAAAAAGAGCTCAGTGAATAGTAGAGTCAAGGACAAGTAATTGTGTGTGTGTGTTTATTAATAATATAGGTATACTTAATCACATATTTAATAAAACTTTATGTTATTTTAATTTCATTACTGGTTAATACTGGGATAAGAGCTGAGAAACAATAGTAAACTACACAGGTATTTTAAATATCAGTAGTGTAATCCATGGTGGACAGGCTACAGTGGAGCTTTAAGAGTAGGACAGACTAGGAAAAATAAGCAACAGACAACTTCTAAATGGATAGTCACTAAAACCATTATTGATAGCAATGAAACGTTGCCTCAAATTGTTCCAGAAGATAAACCCCTCAGATTAAAAGTCTTTCAAAATCCAACTAAGGAAAAGCTGTCTCCTTATAGTATACTTGACCTCTATGATGTGGATGAAACAAAGTTTTTGATACCTTCATTTGCTGATGGGGTACAACTCAAAATGAGAAGGAACAGCTGTAAATATCCATAAATAAGTATAACATGTACTATACAAAGTATGAATCTAGACAATTTGGAAACCATCATAAGTGAAATAAAATGTATAGAAATCACCAGTGTGTCAGTCTCATAATCTGAAGGACTTGAGGTTGAGTCTTTGAAGGGACAGCTCTGTTTTTTTATGGAGCCCTGGTGTGGCACTGTAGGATAACACACTGGACAACATGGTCAGTTTGGTCTGCAAGGTTGGTCATCCAAACCCACTATCTGCTCATTGGAAACCCTATGCAGGTTTAGTAACAACTAAGCCTATACTTACTAACACCAAGACATTATTAATGAGCTGAAATGGGTAGATTTACTATGCTGGTAGTGACAAACTGAATAGCAATGATATTGTATTCATCATCAAAAAGAGCATTTCAAGATCTATCTTGAAATACAAAGCTGTCTGTGGAAAGATAATACCCATATGTTTACAAAGAATTCCAGTAAATATCACTGTTATTGAAATTTATACATCAACCACTAAATCCTATGATGAAGAAATGGAAGAATTCTACCAATTGCAGCCTGAAATTTATCAAATATGCAATCAAGATGCATTGATGATTACTGGTATTGGAATGCAGAAGTTGGAAACAAAGAAGAAGGATCAATATTGGGAAATATGACCATGGTGATAAAAAGGATGCTGTAGATTGCAAGTGAGAATCTGTCAAGGCCAATGACTGATTCATTGCAATAACCCTTTTTTTTTTCTCAATAACATAAACAGATATTATGAATATGGACCTCACCAGATGGCATTAGGGAACAAATTGATTACATCTATGGGAAGAGATGATGGAGAAGCTCAATATCATCAGCCAAAACAAGATATGGGCAGACTGTCAGAAAAAAAAATAAAAAATCAGCTGCTCATATGCAAGTTCACACTGAAAAACATTCAAACAACCCCACAAAACCCGAAATATTTCCTTTAGTATATTATAACTATAGTTAGCGGTCATCTTAACAACAGATTTGTTGCAATAGATATTAATGCTTGAAGACCAGAAAAGTTGTGGAGTGACATCAAGGACATCATATATAAAGAAAGCAAAGGCTCATATAAAAGACAAGAAAAAAGAAAAGACCAAAGTGGATATCAGAAGAGACTCTGAAAGTAGAGAAAAGGTAAAGCAACCTGAAAAAAATGGTAAAGTGCTTAACAGAAAACAACAAAGGGCAGGTCAAGAAGACAATGTCAAGCTTTACAGTTAAATGTACAAAGACCTGGAATTAGAAAACCAAAAGGAAGAAATAGCATGAGCATCATTTCTGAAGCTGAAAGAACTGAAAAAAAACACATCAAACCTTGGGTTGCAATATTGAAGGATTCTATTGGCAAAATACTGAATGATATAGGAAATGCCAAAAAAGGATGGAACTGTACAAAAATAATTGGCTGATAATCAGCCATTTCAAAGAATGCCATATAATAAATAATAATAATAATATTGAAAGAAGTTCAACCTGCACTAAAAGCATTGGTAACAAACAAGGCTCCTGGAGTATAGGAAATAAAAATTGAAATGTTTCAACACATTGTTGCAGCACTGGCGGTGCTTACTTGTCTATGCCAAAAAATTTGAAAGACAACTATCTGACAAACCAAATGGAAGAGATCCACATTTGTACCCATTCCAAAGAAAGGTGACCCAACAGAATGTGAAAATATTGAACAATATCATTACTATAACATGCAAATAAAATTTTGCCAAAGATAATTCAAGAATGATTGCAGTAGAGTTTTGTCAAGAAATTACCAGAAATTAAAGCCAGATTCAGAAGAGGATGTGGAATGAAGGACATCATTGCTAGCATCAGATAGATCTTGGCTGAAAACTGAGAATAAAAGAAAATGTTTATTTGAACTTCTTGACTATGCAAAGCTATTCGACTGTGTGGATCATAACAAACTATGAAGAATGGATATTCCAGAACATTTCATTGTACCCATGAGGAACCTGTTTATAGACCAAGTCTTTCTAACAGAACAAGGGGATACTGAATGGTTCAAAATCAGGAAAGGTTTGTGGCAGAGTTGTATCGTTTTCCCACACTTATTCCATCTGTATGCTGAACAAGTAATCCAAGATGCTGAATCATTTGAAGAAGGAAACATTGGTATCAAGATTGGAGGAAGGCTCTTTAACAGCCTGTGAGATACAGATGACATAACCTTGCTTCCTGGAAGTGAAGATACCTTGAAATATTTATGGATAACGTTCAAAGACTACAAATGAATCAATCTTAGAAGAAGTACAACCAGATTACTCAAAAGTGAAGATGGTGAGGTTTGGACTCCTGTACTTTGAACATGTTGTCATGAGAAACTAGTCCCTGGAGAAAGATTATTTTGCTTTGTAAAGTGGAGAGTCAGTTACAAAGAGAAAGACAGTTTACAAGATGTATTGCTACATTGGAAACAAAACTGGGCTCAAACATAACAATTGTGACAGTGGTGCAATGTCAGGCCATGTTTGGTTCTGTTGTGCTTAGGGTTTTTATGAGTCAGAACCAAATCAAAGGCACCTAATAACTAGCAACCACATTGAAGGCACATCTTCCCTAGTCCTATTTTGAGCACCTTCAAACCTAACAGGCTTATCATTTAGTATCATTTCACAAAATGTTTCACTGTTACTCAAAAGGTTTTCAGTGGCAAATCATTTAGAGGTGGTCTGCTTCTTCTTCTTCTTAGTCTGGAAGCTCTACTGAAACCTGTACACAGTAGATGACCTTGCTGGTATTTAAATACCAGTGGCATAGCTTCCAGCATCACAATA
>NW_006408829.1:417251-442854 GCF_000296735.1 Chrysochloris asiatica
CAGTGCTGCATAATATTGTTTAAATATTTCAGTTTATTTTCCATGAATTTCCAGAGCCTTCTTATTTGCCAATGACTTCAGTGTACCTTGGACTTCTTCCTTCAGTGCCTTTGGCTCTTGATCATATGCTATCTTTTGAAATGGTTGAACAACGACCATTTCTTTTTGGTACAATGACTGCATCATTCATTATTTGTCCATTGTTGTTGTTAAGTGCCACTGAGTGGGTTCTGACCTATAGTGACCCTGAATATTCCAAGGAGCAGCTGGCAGGTTTGAACATCTGGCCTCATGGTTAGCAGTCTAGTGCTTATCCTACAGCACCTTTTCTTCAGTGCTTTCAGCTTGAGAAATGCTAAGCATGTTTTTCCTTTTTGGTTTTCTAACTCCGGGTCTTTACACATCTTTTTTTTTTTTTGTAATGCATGACTTTGTCTTCTGGTACTGCCCTTTGACATTTTCTATTCAGCTCTTTTACTTCCTCATATCTTCTATTTGCTTTGGTATGCAAGTTTCAGAGTCTCTTCTGACATCTATTTTGTTCTTTCTTTCTTTCTTTTTTTCTTAATAACATGTTGCTTTCTTTCTGTATGATGCTCTTGATGCCATCCCACAACTTTTCTGTATTTTCTGTCATTAATGTATCAAATCTGTTGTTAAGATGATCTCTCAATTCAGGTGAAGTATATTCAAAGTCAAATTTTGGCTATTGCAGACTTGGTTTAATTTCCTTCCCCTTCTACCTGAACTTTCATAGGAGTAATTAATTAATGGTCTGTTTCACAGTTAAGGGAGCTTTTCCATCATCTCTTCCTACAGATGTAGTCAGTTTGATTTCTGTGTATGCCATAAGGTGAGGTACATTTGTATAATCACCTCTTTTGTTGTTTTCAAAAGGTATTTGCAATGAATAAGTCATTGGTCTTACAAAATTCTATCATGAGATCTCCAGCATCATTTCTAACACAAAGGCCATATATTCCAACAACTGATCCTTCCTTTTTTTCCCAACCTTTGCATTCCAATCACCAGTAATTGTCATTGCATCATAACTTCATCTTTATTGATTTCAGACTGTAGAAGTTGATTGAATTCCTTAATTTCATCATCACTGTGTTTAATGATTGGTGCATACATTTGAATAATGATGGTATTAACTGGTTTTCCGTGTAGAAGTATGTATATTTTCCTATCACAGACAGCATTATACTTCAAGATACATTGTGATAAATTCTTTTTGATGATGCATGTGATGCCATTCCTTTTCAATTTTTCTTCCAGACGTAGTAAACCTTGTGATTGCCTAATTCAAAATGGCTGATAATAGTTCTTTTCAGCTCATTAATGCCTCTGGTATTGTTATTTATGCATTCCATTACATTATTGACAACTTCCAATTTTCCTAGATTCATACTTCATATATTCCATGTTCCAATTATTAATGGATAATTGCAGCTGTTTCTCCTCATTTTGAGTAGTGCCCTGTCAGCAAATGAAGGTTCCAAAGGCTTTACTTCATTTGTGTCACCCATGTCAACTCTACTTTGAGGAGGCATCTCTTTCCCAGTCATATTTTGAGTGCCTTCCAAACTTAGTGGCTCATCTTTCAGCACTATAGCTGACAACATTCTGATGCTATTTATCATGTTTCTGTAATCAATATTCTGTTGCTATCTGGCAGTGTTTCACTGCTACTTATAAGGTTTTCAGTGGCTAACTATTTGGAAGTAGTCCTCCTATCCTTCTGAGTCTTCCTTAATATAGAAATTCAGCTGAAAACTGACCATCATGGGTTACCCAGCCAGCATTCAAAATACTGGTGGCATACCTTCCAGCATCACAAAAACCCACAAGCCACCACAGTGTGACAAACAGAAAGATGAGTTATATTAGAGAATCTAAATAAATAGTATTCAATTTTTCACCGTTAGGAATTAAAGTTGAGCTGAAAGCTTTTAAATAGTGTAATGATTTTTAACATTTTTATATCTTAACATTTTAATGTCATGGCATTAAAAGCAAAATGAAATGTTTCAATTCTTTTATTAGCACTTTTGGTTCTGTGTATTTCTGTATATAATGTTACTTTATAAGTAACAAATCAGTAGTATATTATCATTTAGACAAATTTACTAATTGTGTAACTTTTTAATTTCTAGTCCAAATCTCTTTAATCTCATATAATAAAATACCATTTGGATAGTTCTACTTGCATTCACTTATTGTGTATTTACTGAACAACTACTATGTGTTGGAGTTCTAGTGTTGCACTTTAAGATAAGCACTGGACTGCTAACCACAGGTTGGCAGTTGAAACCCATCCGACACTCCTTGAAAACCTTATAGAGGGTCACTATGAGTCAGAACCAACTTGATGACAGTTAACCACAACAACACTATGTGTTAGGAACTTTTCTAAAGTAATGATCAAAACATGTTCATGAATTTTACATTTCATACATTTCATGCAGACTATGGACAAATAAAAATGTAAATTAGATAATACTTTAAGATATGATTTCTAAAAAAGTGATTAAAGAGCTAGAATGGGACATGGGATGATATTTTAGATAGGTTCACCAGGGAGGAGCTCCTTCATAGTGTGGCATTAAGTATAGGAGCAAGCTATACAGATATTTGGGGGCAAAGTTTCTGGTAGAAGGAACACTCAGAGACCTGGATAGGAATGTACTTTTCTCTTTGGGAAATGGCATGGTGAGCAATGAAGGGGGTGAGGTGGAAGGCAATATCAGAAAAGTAGGAGTGGAGGCCTGACCTTGGATGCCATGGTAAGGACTTTTTGGGGTTTATTCTGTGTGAGAAGGGAGGTCATTGGAGAGATTTTAGCCAAGCAATGACACAATTTGACTTAGTTTTAAAAGGGTCACTGATTTCTATATTGAAAATCAACTGTAAAGGTATAAGGAACAAATCAAAGAGATCAATTAGGAAACTAATGCAATAATTCAGAATGATGTTGATGAATGGAATTAGTGTATGAGCAAAGGAAATAATGGCATATGGTCAGATTTTAGATAGAAAAACTTTGGATTAGAGTTAACAGGAGTTGCTCACAGATTGTGTGAGAAGAGGTGAGATCTTTCTTTGATTTTGGATTAGAATATTCTACAGTAACCTCCAAGTCAATATATCCAATTCTTTCCAAATCTTCCTTTTCCACTGATATTTAAATTTCACTGAATGGCATCAGCATCTGCCCTGTGTGTCAAGAAATATTCTTTCTCCATTGCTTTCTTTTTGGAATACTCAATAAATTACCAATTTCTGTTGCTAATCTCAAATGCATCCATTTCTATTCACCCACTATCATATTTCAGGTTATGAAACTAGCTTGTCTGGATTACTCTGATAGCTTCTTTCCTTGTCTATAGAATTTCTCCATTTTATTCTACATGTAGTTAAACAAAACTTTCTAAAACTCAAGGGAGCATTATGTTGCCTTTTAGACCCATTGTGGTCAGCTTGCCTTTCAGCTTTCAACTTGCTGAATTCTTCAAGCATACCCAGAATTTGTGTTGTGCCAGACTGCAAAATTGTTTGAACTGCAAGGTTAGCAGTTCAAGCTCACCAGCTGCTCCTTGGAAACCCTATACAGGGTCACTATGGGTCAGAACCGACTCGACGGCACTTCACAACAACAACAATATATGTACTATGTTTTCTTATTTGCAGGCCTTTTCATGGCCTTGCCCCATATACTTTCTTACAGTTTTGTTCCCCATAATAAATATGATTCCTCTCTCAGGTCTCAGTTTATAATTAGTTTGCCATATAATTAATTTGAGAAGCCTTCCCTATCTTTTTATTATGAATTGAGTTATAGATAGTTTACATGGAAGAACATTAGTTTTATACTTATCATTTCATTACAATGATTACACTGCATCATTATTCAACAGTATTTTTGCTTCTATTCCCTCTGGGTTTTTTGTTTGTTTGCTTGTTTGGGTATTTTTTGGGGGAGCAGGGGAGGTATGTATACAAAAACACTCAGGAATATATAATTATTTAAACAATCAAAGGGTACATTCTGCAAGACTGCTATATACTCATTTAAACAATAAAAAGGTACTTTCTGCAAGCCTGCTATGATCATTTAAACAACCAAATGTCATGTTCTGCAAGCCTGCCTCCTTGCCGCCAGTAACTGGCCACCAGCATACAGCCTTTCTCGTTCCACAAGTCTCTAGTTCTCTATGTGCTCATCTCTGCCTCCATCTCTGGTGTCACTGTGTCTCTGGATAGGGTACCACATCCCACTTGTGCTCATCTCCCTTGATGGCCCCAGGGTCCTCTGTTCCTGGACTATAAGATTAACTGTTCTTCCTTTTCTGTTACAAAATTTCTACATTTATAGTTGTGACAGTCACAATTTGTCAAGGTAACAATTACTCACTTTTGGATCATAAGGATCTTATTCCCATCTGTTTTCACTAGACCCATCTAGACTAGATGAAAACTATTCAGTGGGGATTCTACCTTCCCCCACTCACTCTGAAACTAAACCCCCTCTTTAGTTCTGATGTGGCTACTGTTCTGATGTGGCACTATAGAATAAGTACGAGACCACAAAGTTGACTGACTGTTCAAACCTACCAGCTTCTCCTTGGAAACCCTATACAAGGTCTCTATGAGTCAGAACTGACTTGATGGTACTTAATAACAACAACAGCAACAACTGCAGAAAGGAGAGAGATAATAAACAGGTAAAAATCAACATATTGTATGTGAGATGATAAATGCAATTGATAAACAGAAAGCAGAAGTATGATAAAGAGTTGAGGAGGAGTTATACTGTCATTTTTCATAGTGTCATCAGGGAAAGTCTAATCAATATGATACACAGTAATAAGAGGTAAGGACAGTGGTAGAATTCTCACCTTTCAAGCAGGAGATTTGAGTTCAATTCCCAGTCAACGTACCTCATGCATAACCACCACCCATCTGTTAGTGGAGACCTATATGTTCTTATGATCTGAACAGATTTCAGTGGGACTTCCAGGCTAAGAATCCATAGGAAGAAAGCCCTTGTAATCTACTTTTTGAAAATCAGTCAGTGAAAACCCTGTGGATCACAACAGTCTCATCCTCAACCCACCATTCTATTTTGTATGAGGTCACCAAGAGTTCTGGTTCAACTTCATGGCAGTTAACAACAAGTACAACAAAAGATGAAAGGGGAGTGAGGGAGAAAGCAAAGTGAATTTTGGAACAAAAGATTAAAATAGATGTACAAAGTTATTTTTTCTTCTTTTTGCAAGGTTCTCTGGTTTTTGTTTTATTGCTTGCCAATATCAGCAAAAAGTTGAATATCCTCCCCCAATAAATCTTGAGTATTTATAAATTCTCCGTATGTTTTCATTAGTATTTTAATATTAATTATCATCTCAAGGCACAAAATACACTGAGCGTAAGACTCAATGACAATGATGGTGAATACAAATCTTAAAATAACTTCTAAAACAATTTTGATTAGTCTGGAGGTGAGGGAATCTAACTTCTTTATTATCATGGTTTTGTTTTGTTAGTTAAATCAATGTGCCCACAACATTTTGGCATAGAAAAGTTATTGGTTACTATTTTCTCATTGCTTACTTAGATTAACATTTTTAGTAATATATTTAATTTATGCTTTCTATGAAGGAGTCTTTTTAAATTTCTTGTCTGGTGTTTAAAAACATTGTTTTATTGTGCTTTTGATGAAGTTTTACACAGTAGTCTAGGTTCCCATTTGACAGATTCTACACAAATTATTCTTAGACAATGGCTGTATTTTTCACAAGGCACTAACATTCTCAATATTTCTTTTCTGGTTATTACATTTGCTTGCCTACTTTTAAAGGACTGTTGTTGTTAGCTGCTGTTGAGTCAGTTCTGACTCATGTTAACTTTTGTGTAACAGAAGAAAATGGTGTTCAATCCTGAACTTTCTTCATGATCATTGGTATGTTTGAGTCTTCACTGGGATTCATCTTCAAGCATTAGAAAGGAAAATAGTCTATTGTGATGTATAGGGTTATCTTTCTTTCTCTTTTTACATTTTACTGGTTTTGGGTAAACTTTTACAGAACAAACTAATTTTGCATTCAACAATTCATGCACATTTTATTTTGGGATATTGATTATAATTTCTACAATGTAATAGCAGTCTTTCCACTTCTTCCCTGTGGTTCTCATTTCTGTTCACCCTTTTTTTCATATCTTTCTTGCATCTGAAATTTACTCCTGGCCAAATGCTGCCCTTTTGATCTTGTATGGTTAATTGTTTTTAGTGCATACCTTCCTGGTATTATTGTTCTCCTTATTGTTGTTGTTAGGTGCCATCGAGTTGGTTCCTACTCAGAGCAACTCTATGCACAATGTAAGAAACACTGCCTGGTCCTGTGCCAGCCTCACAAATGTTGTTACACTTGAACTCGTTGCTTTTGTCACTATGTCAATCCATTTCATTGGTAGTCTTCCTCTTTTTCGATGACTCTCCATTTTACCAAGAATGATATTCTTTTCGAGGAACTGGTCCCTCATGATAATATATCTGAAGTTTGAAAGACAGTCTTGCCATCCAGGTATCTAAGACACATCATGACTACACACTTTTTTGAATACAGATTTGTTGGTTCTTCTAGTAGTCCATGATAATTTCATTATACTTCTCCAACACCATCAATCAATCGTATCAATTCTTCTGTGGTTTCCTTAGTCATTGTCCAACTTTCACACACATATGAGGCTAATGAAAATACTATGCTTTGAGCCTGATGCACCTTAGTCATCCATTTGGTATCTTTGCTTTTTTAACACTTTACAGAGGTCATTTACAGCAAATTTGCCTAATGTAATAATACGTCATTTGATTTCTTGACAACTGCTGCCATGTGTATTTATATTAGATCCAAGCAAAATAAAGTCTTTGACTACTTCAAACTCTTCTTCACTTACCATGACATTATTTATTAGTCCAGTTGTAAGGATTTTTGTTTTCTTTACATTGAGGTGTATTCCATACAGAAAGCTGTAGTTTTTTATCTTTTTCAGTAAATATTTCAAGTCCTCTTCACTTTCAGCAAGCAAGGTTGCATCATCTGCATATCATAAGTTGTTAATGAGTCTTCCTCCAATCCTGATGCTACATTCTTCTTCATATAATCCAGTTTCTCAGGTTATGTACTGAGTATAAAGATTAAGTATGGTGATTGGCTCCTACCTAGCATATTCCTTTGCTAATTTTAAAACTTTCAGTGTCCCCTTGTTCTGTTCTAATGACTACCTCTTGGTCTATGTATAGGTTCTTCATCAGCACAATTAAGTGTTCTTGAGTATACTTTCTTCTCTATGGTAGCCATAATTTGTCATTATCTTTACTGTCAAATGTTTTGTATAATATTCCAGCTATAAAACTTGCCTTTTCAACATTCCTTGCAGCTATATGTGACTCAGTTGTGACCAATGGGATGTAAAAGGAATATGCTGTTGAAGCTTCTAAAAAATATTTTTAAAAAGACCATAGCTAATGCAGAGATTGAGGGATTGGTGTATGTTCTGCTGTATATATTCTCAACAATAATAAAAAATAAAACAAATTGCTTTTAAAAGACATATTTATCATGCTTCTCCTTCCTATGACAGTTCTTTCTTCTTTCTTTGAGACTTGGACTCTTGTCTAGAGAAGCAGCAGACATGTCTTAAAAATAACAACAACAAAGCAAACTTAAAACAAAACCCAAAACCCATATCCATTGCCATACAGGTAACTCCAACTCACTGTAACAAAAGAGCATCTCCATGGGAATTTCTTGGTTGTAATATTTATGGAAGCTAATCACCAGCCCTTTCTTCAGAGTACCAATCGATAGGTTTGAATGGCTAAATTGAAAATCAATAGTTAAGAACATTGAATGATTCAGAAGCATCAAAAGAAGATGGAAAGAATACAAAGAGTCACTGTACCAAAAGGAAATGGTTGATGTTCAATCATTTCAAGAGGTAGCATATGATCAAGAACCAATGATACAGAAGAGATAAGTCCAAGGTGCATTGAAGAAATTAGAAAAGAACAAGGCACCAGGGATTTATGGAATACAAATTGAAATCTTTCAAGAAAGTGAGGTGGCACTGGAGGCACTCTGTTATGTATGTCAAGATATTTGGAAGACAAAAATCTGGCAAACTGATTAGAAGAGATCCGTATTTGTGCCCATTCCAATGAGACATGACTCAATGGAATGCGGAAATCATTGGACAATATCTTTGATATGTCATGTGAGTAAAATTTTACTGAAGGTAATACAGAAATGGCTGCAGCTTTAGATTGACAAAGAACTTCCAGAGGTTCAAGCCAGATTCAAAAGAGGACATGAAATGAGGGATATCATTGTTGATGTCTGATGGATCTTGGCTGAAAGCAGAGAATATCAGAAAGAAATTTACCTGTGCCTTATTGACTGTGCAAAGGCTTTTAATTGTGTGAATCATGGTAAGCTGTGAACAACAGTGCGAAGTATAAGTATTCCAGAACACTTAATTCTGTTCATAAGATATCTGTAAATGAACCAAGAGCCAGTTGTTCAAACAAAACATGGGAATAATGAATTGTTTAAAATTAAGAAAGGTGTGTGACAGGGTGGTATTCTTTCACTATACTTATTAAATCTGCATGTTGAGCAAATAATCTGAGAAGCTGTGTTATATGAAGAAAAACATGGCAACAGGATTGGAAGAAGATTCATTAACAACCTGCAATATGCAGATGATACAACCTTGCATGCTGAAAGTGAAGAGAACTTAAAATACTTACTGATGAATATCAAAGAGCTCAGCTTTCAGTATGGATAGCATCTCAATGTAAAGAAAACAAAAATCCTCACCTCTGGAGCAATAAACAACATTCTTATCAATGGAGAAATGATTGAAGTTGTCAAGGACTTCATTTTGGATCAACCATCAACACTCATGGAAGCAGCAGTCAGGAAATCAAATGATGTCATCATGCAAATCTGCTGCACAGGACCTTTTTAAAGTGTTGAAGAGCAAACATGTCATCTTGAAAACTAAGGTGTACCTGATGCAAACCATGGTATTTTCAGTAACCTCATATGTATGTGAAATTTGGACAGTGAATGAGGAAGATTGTAGAAGAATTGATGCATTTTAATTATGGTGTTGGAGGAGAATATTGAAAGTGCCATGGGCTTACAAAAGAACCAACAGATCTGTGTTGGAAGAAGTGTAACCAGAGTGCTCCCTGGAGGCCAGGATGGCCAAACTTTGTCTCTCATACTTTGGACATATTGTCAGGAGGGACCAGTCACCGAAGAAGAATATCATGCTTGGTAAGGTGGAGGATCAGAGAAAAAGAAAAAGACCCCTAGCAAGATGGGTTGGCAAAGTGGCAGCATCAATGGGCTCAATTGTGGCAACAATTGTGATGTTGGCCGAGGACTGGGCAGTGTTTCATTCTGTGCATAGGTTCACTATGAGTCAGTACTGACTTGATGGTACCTAACAACAGCAACAACAAGAAATCGAGAACATGCCATTAATGCCACACAAGGTTATTTAATGTTTTGAATATCTGGCTATTTGTGAAATTCTTTATTGAAATTTAATATTTTTCTTATTTTTAAAATATGATAAATTCACATAAGGAATCATATAATTCTTTTCTAGATATTTTATTGGTAATGTTGGGAAAGTCTGAAGTAAGAAAACATATTTTTTTAAAAGTGAAAATTAGTCTATTGTGAACATTTTATATTTTTATTTCTTTGCAAATTTGTAGCATAAGGATTAGAAATTTGCATTTATCTTGTCTTGTTCTCTATTTTATAGTATCAGGTAGAGTTAGGATTGTGTACTTCAAAGTCCCTTAATCATTGTGTGGCCTTGGGCAAATGATTTATCCAACTAAATTTCAGTGTCCTTATATGTAAAATAATGTGAATAGTTATTTTCTTTGCAATTTGTTGTGAGGATTAAGGAATATTATGCTGGTAAAATATGTAAATCTTGTGAAATACCATAACCTATGCCTGTCTAGTAGTAACTGCTGCATTATGATTGTTGTTATTTTTATTTCTGCTGTTATTCATAGATTCATTAGAAAAATATTTTGAATATTTTGTGAATAATGTTTGAGTTACACATATTCTTTATGATAACAAGAAGAAAACTCTACAAATCTAAAGTCTACCACAGATCTGGTGTAGCTCCACTGATAGTACCTATGAAGAAAGTCCAAAGGACCTCCCATAATGAGAAAACTTATGAATAGCTAGGACTGTTTCCTTACTTTTTTTGTTCTCATTACTTTAATGTCACTGTGCAGAAGATCCTAATACTAGCAAACATCTTAATAATTTCTGTGCTTTTGTTGTGTCTATTTTCCATCTGACCAAATTTAAATCTTATGTATGCTCTGTCTTATTGAATTCCTTGAAAGTATTGTCTCTGTTTAAAAAGTTTATCACCTGCTGTACTGTAATCTGAGTTGAGCAATCTCACATGCTTGTCTGTGGAACAGGATTTAAGAAATCATTAGAAATATTAAATCCAGAAGCAAGCACAGGTGTGTGACTTCTGGCTTCAGCTTCATTTGCATAATAATATCTGGGTAATTGAAGCTGTCAGTGATTACCTGGCCAAACACAAAAGATAAAAACACTGTACTGGAGTACAGTTCCCTAAATCTGTCTACCTTTCACTCTTTTAAAAACTCAAATGAATGTTGTTAACATTTATTAGTATGCACAGGTGTGGAATTCTAGGACTCCTATTTATAAATTCTTTTACTGGAATGTCCAGTCTTGTTTTTAAATCCTATTTTTCGTCTTCTCTACTTAGAAAGGATGTTTTTTTTTGTGTGTGTGTTTATGTGACTAAATCCTTTATTCTTTCCAGAGGAGTAACTTTTGCAATTTTAATTATAGAAGAGCCTTAACTGTTGGCAAAACAAAGCTACTCAGTTTCCTGCCTCAGGGAAATTTTGGGGAAAAGAAAAAAAAAAGATTGGAAAAAATTCTATGGACTGAATATCTAAGATCCAATCATTTCCACAGACTTCAGTGTTTGCGGCCAAAAAAAGACTAAAAGCTTTATAACAGCAATTTAGCAATAATATATCAGAAGTCTTTTAATGCAAATGAATTTCACATTATATGTACAGATGTTCTAGGGCTGTTCATCACCAAGTTACTTATTTATAATATCAAAAAAAGATGTTATAGATTTAAGTAAATGTTAAAACCAACAAATGTTGTTGCTGTTAAGTTTCTCCATGCCTACAAGTCAGTTCTGACTCATAGTCACATAGGGCTTCCAAGGAGTGGATTTGAACCAACAAATAGGATGTATATTTGCTGTTAAGAGTTGCTGAGACTCTAGATTCGTGGAAAGTGAGGGACTAAGAACTGGCAGCTTGGAGGCAGACTTGCAGAAGGTACCCTTTGGTGGTGTAAATTATTATACATGCCTGTTTTTTGGTTTCTTTTAGAAGAGCAAAAATTAATAAAGAGAAATACTGTTAACTGATGGTACATGGTGGGGATTATAATCATTGTAATGAAACAAAGTATATGATTTGTTGAATGTAAAACTGATGATCTGCCCTGTAAACTTTCACTCAATTTACAATAAAAAACTTAAAAAAAAAAAAAAAGAGTTGCTGAGGCAAGTTCCAACTTAAAGAGACCCTGTATAGGGTTTCCAAGGAGTTATTAGTGGGTTTCAACCACAGACCTTGAGGATAACAGTCCAGTGTCAAACCTACAGTGCCATAGGAAGATTCCAGGTTGCATAATGTTGTTGCTTTTGTTATTCAGTGCCTTCCAGTTGGTTCAAACTCATAGAGACCCTGTATAGGGTTTCTGAGGAACGGTTAGTGAATTTGAACCTCCAACCTTGAGGCTAGCATTCCAGTTCTTATCTTACAGTGCCACAGCATTATGTTCAAATAATGCAGATATACACAAATTTTGATTGAATCCAGTAATTTGATCAGAATAATTTTGAAACACATAAAAACAATGATCTCTGGGACAGAAGATGAGATTCATTTTTTCAGTCTGTCCTGGGTAAAAGAAAGACTACCAACTGCTGAATGCTATGCATTTTAATTCTCACATAAAACTGCAAAAGCCATTATTCATTGGATGCGGTTTTAAAAGGAATTTTTAATATTCTTATTTCCAGTTTTCAAATGTTTAATGAAGTAAATCTGTGTTACTTTTGTTGTTGTTGTTAAGTGCTGTTGAGTTGATCACAACTCATAGAGACCCTGTATAGGGTTTCTGAGGAGCAGCTTGTGGATTTTTAACTGTAAACTTTGTGGTTTGCAGTCCAGTGCTGATCCTACAGTGTTACATTGGAAATATAATTATACTTACACATGAAATATTTCTTTAAAAACACAAAGAATCCACATGCAAGCAAAACCTCAATTTACAAAAAAAATTAATTTTTTTTCTATTACACCATTATTTAGATGAGAATATTCAGATAACTTTTCTAACTTTTCTATATAGAATAATTCTATATCATCTAACTTTTGGCAATTTATAAGGACTTAATCTTAGTATCCTGGTAGCATAGTGTGTTTGTTACACTAGACTGCTAACTGGATGGTTAGTTCAAACCCACTAGGTACTTTGCAGGTGAAAGATGAGGCTTTCTGTTTTCTTAAAGATTTACAGCTTTTGAAACCCTATACATGGGCACAATGAATCAGAACTGATTTGGTAGCACTTACAATAATAGCAAACTTAATATTTACATGTAATTAAGTGTTGTTGTTGTTGTTGTTAAGTGCCATCGAGTCAATTGTGACCCATAGTGACCATGTATAGGATTTCTGAGGAGCAGCTGGTGAGCTTGAACCACCAACCTTGTAGTTCAAAGGACCTTGAAGTCTGGCACATTAACCCACAGCACCACATATTAAGTGTAATGCACAATTAATCTTGACAATTGGAAATGCAAAATTATCTCTTAGATTTAATAATTTTCATTCAAAAGCAGATAATCAGAATTAACCATTATAATATGCTCATAAGGTATGAACAAATTTAATTGTGCTGTTTTATGTATAGACTTCTTGTGTGACACTGTAGGGTCAGCACTGGTCTGCAAACCACAATGTTGACAGCTCAAACCCACCAACTGATCCTTGGAAACCCTTTATAGGGTCACTATGAGTCGGAACTGACCTGATGGCACTCAACAACAACAATTTTATGTATCAAAATAAGACAAGTGCATGTAGCAGTCAGTTACTTGTAAAAATAAGATTTTTAACATTATAGCCCATGTCTAAAATATGAAGACATTTTCTTTCTGTCTTAGAAAGTAGTGTGGCACTGTAAAATCAGCACTTGGAACAACAATAGACTTTGAACCACAAAGTTGACAGTTCAAACTCACCACTTGTTCCTCAGAATCCCTATATAGAGTCACTATGAGTTGAAAAAACTTGACGGCACTTAACAACAGCAACAACAACTCAGTTAATGTAAAATTAAGCATTCTAAATTTATAGCTTATGTTTGGGATATCTTTATATCTCAAACATTTTCTTCTTGTCTAAGAAAGTAAACCATAGGTTTATATGATACTACAAAAGCAACTAAATTAAAGACATTTTCTTTTACTAGCACATTTTTAGGAAAAAGATGTCATAAGAATCTCACTTACTTCTGAAGAAGTTATAAAATGCATCCTCTAATTTAGAGAAAGTAAATGAATCTCCCTGTACATCAGCATTTTTAAAAATAGATTTTCCTCCTTTGTTCTAAATGAAACAATGGTTGATACAACTAGAAGAAATAATCAGAAATTCATTTATAAGAAAATAGTATTGTTCTGAAGTTCTAGATTCAGCAGAATGATTTATTTGATTTTTGAACAATAAAAGCAATAGGGAGAACTGGAATGATGTGAAGTCCAAGCTCTCTACCACAAGGTTGTTTTGAACCCATAAGTCTGTGGTTCAAACTCACCAGATGTTCTTTGGAAACTCTATTTGTCGTTGCTGTGTATGTTAAGGGCCATCAAGTCAGTTCTGACTCATAGAGATCCTGCGCAGGGTTACCGAGGAGCAGCTGGTGGGTTTGTTTTGCCAACTTTGTGGTTTTCAGTCCAGTGCTGATCCTACAGAGCCACACCAGGAGTCCCTTTACAGAATCATTATGAATCAGAAAGAACTCAATGGCATTTAATAACAGCAGCAATCATATATCAGAGAAGAAAGACTCATTGTTGCACCGATTTTATCTTGGGAACATTAGCAACAATATTCAGATTTGACATGCATAAATATATTTACTTTATTTCAAGGTAATCGTGGCAAGGCATGTAAGTAAAGGTTTAAAATACTCATTTACAACTAAAGAGTCAGATTTAGCCATCACAATTAAAATGTTAGTTCAATGGTTAGAGTCCAAATCTACAATTCAGGCTTTAATGAATGGTATCTGGAAGAAAGTTTAACCACAGCTCTAACTTGGCAGAAGTCCCTAGTAGTTAGGGTCCAATGTTAGCAGCAACTGACAGAATCTTAGTTCTATCTAGGTGTTCTTTCAGTGAGTGATCAGAAATGTAGGGTTTATATGTGAATTTGTCACCATGGCTCCATAGAATAAGGGTCAGTGTGACATCAAAGACTGCTTGATATATAATTTCTCCAGGGTTAGATAGTAGCCAAATGACATCATCTTTTTAAGGTTACAGATTAGGTAAATTGTTTAAGTTTTTATCATGATTTCTTTTGTCATAGCATGCCAAATCAAAGTGAACTTAAAGAATATTTGCATTATTTATATACTTCACATGATTCTATGTTTCTATAGAAGTTTGAAAGACAACTATCTGGCCGACTGATTGGAAGAGATCCATATTTGTGCCCATTCCAAAGAGAGGTGACCCAACAGAATGCGGAAATCATCAGACAATCTCTTTGATATCTCAAGCGAGTAAAGTTTTGCTAAAGGTAATACAGAAACGGCTGCAATCATACATTGACAGAGAACTTCCAGAGGTTCAAGCTGGATTCAGAAGAGGCCGTGGAATGAGAGATATCATTGCTGATGTCCGATGGATCTTGGCTGAAAGCAGAGAATACCAGAAGGATGTTTACCTATGTTTTATTGACTACACGAAGGCTTTCGATTGTGTGGATCATGACAAGCTATGGGCAACATTGAGAAGTATGAGTATTCCAGAACACTTAATTGTACTTCTGAGGAAACTGAACCTAGACCAAGAAGCAGTTGTTCAAACAGAGCTTGGGAACACTGAATGTTTTTAAAATTGGGAAAGGTGTGCAACAAGGTTGTATTCTTTCACCATACTTATTCAACCTGTATGCTGAACAAATAATACGAGAAGCTGGGTTCTATGAAGTAAAACGTGGCGTCAGGATTGGAGGAAGACTCATTAACAACCTACAATATGCAGATTATACAACCTTGTTTGCTGAAAGTGAAGAGGACTTCAAACATTGACTTATGAAGATCAAAGAGCACAGCCTTCGGTATAGATTGCATCTCAATGTCAAGAAAACAAAACTCCTCACCACTGGACCAATAAACAACATTCTTATCAATGGAGAAAAGATTGAAGTTGTCAAGGACTTCATTCTTCTTGGATCAACTATCAACACTCGCGGAAGAAGCAGTTAAGAGATCAGACAACGTATTGCATTGGGCAAATCTGCTGCACAGGAACTTTTTAGAGTATTGAAGAACAGAGATGTCAGCTTGAGGACTAAGGTGCGCCTGACCCAGGCCATTGTGTTTTCAATAGCCTCATATGGACGCGAAAGCTGGACAGTGAATAAGGAAGATCGTAGAAGAATTGATGCCTTTGAGTTGTGGTGTTGGAGGAGAATACTGAAAGTGCCATGGACTGCCAAGAGAACCAGTAGATCTGTTTTGGAGGAAGTGCAGCCAGAGTGCTCCTTGGAGGCCAAGATGGCTACGCTTCGTCTCTCATACTTTGGACATATTGTCCGGAGGGAACAGTCGCTGGAGAAGGATGTCATGCTGGGTAAGGTGGAGGGTCAGAGAAAAAGAGGAAGACCCCTAAGGAGATGGATTGGCCAGGTGGCATAATTGATGGACTCAAGTGTGGCAGCGGTAGTGAGGTTGGCCCAGGATCGGACATTGTTTCGTTCTGTTGTGCATGGGGTCGCTATGAGTCGGTTCCGACTTGATGGCACCTGACAACAACAACAATGTCTAACTTAGAAATTTTCTAAGTAACTTTCTCATGACTTACAGATTTCTAATGGTTTATTAACAGATTATTAATGCATTTTTGCCAGACTTTCTTCTTGAGTCCTGTCACATCAGCAAATGAAATTTCCAGAAACTTTACTCTGTCAATGTAATTAAAGGACTCGGTGTGGCACTGCAGGTTCAGCACTGGACTGTGAACCATAAGGTCGACATTTCAAATCCACCAGCTTCTCCTCAGAAACCCTATACAGTGTTGCTATGAGTCGGAACTGACTCAATGGTACTTGACAACAACAACAACAGCAACATTTGGTGGAAGGCAGCTTTTCCCCAATTATATTTTGAGTACCTTCCAACCTGAAGGACTCATCTTCTGGTACCATATCAATCAATGTTCTGCTGATATTTATACGGTTTTATTAGTCAATCTTTTTAGAAGTAGATTTCCTAGTCTGTCTTAATCTGGAAGCTCACCTGTCTACTATGGGTGACCCTGGCATTTAATACATTGGTTGTATAGCTTCCAGAATCACAACAATGCACAAGACCCTATAGTATGAAAAAAATAATAGATGAGTGGTGACAAACACCTCAGCATAAAGAAAACAAAAAGTCAGACAACTGAACTAATAAGCAGCATCATATTAAATACAGAAAGTATTGTAATTGTCAAGGACTTAGTTTTACATGCATCCACAATCAACATCCATGAAATCAGCAAGCAAGAAAGCAAACCTAGGGGAAATCTATTGAAAAAGATGTCTTTAAAGTATTAAAAAGCAATGATGTCACTTTGAGGAATAAGGTGTGTCTAACCCAAACTATGGTATTTTCATTTGCCTTGTATACATGTGAAAGATGGACAATGAATAAAGAAGACTAGAGAAGAATTAATGCATTTGATATGTGATATTTGAGAGGAATATTAAAATACATTTTGAAAAAGCAAAAAGTCTATCATTGAAGTACAATGATAGCAAGAAGTACATCCATAATGCTTCTTAGAAGTGAGCATGTTGAGACTTCATCATATGTGCCTTGAAATGTTATAAAGAGGGACCAATCCCTGGAGAAGAACATCATGCATGGAGAAATAGAGGGTTAGAGAAAAAGAATTTAATCTTTAATAAGATGGATTGACAAATGACTACGACAATGAGCTCAATCATAACAACAATTATGATGGTACAGGAAAGAGGAATGTTTCATTCTGTTGTGCTTAGCGTTATTATGAGTTAGAACTAACTCAATGTCATTGTACAGAAGCAACAACTACGGACTTATAGTTAGTATTAGAAAGCTTCACAAAGGTAAACATATTTCTATTTCTAATTTCATGTTTGTTGCTACTGTTAGGTGCCATTTTGTTTCTAACTCATAACAATCTTATTTGCAATAGGACTAAACAGAGCTGGTATGTTGGAGCCCAATGTTGCAGTCATGTTGTCAATCCATCTTGTTAAGGGTAATCTTCTTTTATACTAGCCCTTTACTTTATCATTCTTGATGTTCTTCTCCAAAATTGCTCTCTGCTGATAACATGTCCAAAGTACTTGAGACCAAGTGTCACCATCCTCACATCCAAGGAGCATTGTGGATGTATTTTACAAGACAGGTTTGTTTGTTCTTTTGGCAGTCTCTGGTACTTTTAATATCCCTCATCAAATAGCATAATTAAAATACATCAGTTCTTCACGATTCTTCCTTATTCATTGTCCAGTTTTCACATGCTTTTGAGGCCATTGAAAATACCATGGCTGAGACAGGTGTATCTTAGTAATAAAAGTGACTTCTTTACTCTTTAACACTTTAAAGAGATTTTTTTGTAGCATATTTTCCCATTAGAATATATGCTTTGGTTTCCTGGCTGCTACACTGATTTGTATTGAGGTAAAACCAAATCTTTGACAACGTCAAGCTTCCTTCTGTTTATCATGATTCTGTTTATTGACCCAAAAGAGAATTTTTTTGTTTTGTTTTGTTTTCTTTACACTGGGGTGTAACTAATTCTGGAAACTGTAGACTCTGAGGTTCTCTTCACTCTCAGCAAGCAAATTTGTGTCATCTGTGTATTGCAGGTTGTTAACAATGCCAGCCTTATTGTCAGGTTCTTCATTATATGGTCAAGATTCTTGGCTTATTTGCACAATATATACATTGAATTAGTGTGGTAAAATGATACAACCCTGAGGCACATCTTTTCTGATTTTACATTCTTTAGTATGCCCTTGTTTTATTCAAACGACTACTTCTTTGTCAATTTACATGTTTCTCATGAGTATAATTATCTTTCTTCAAAATGTTATCTATAATTTATTATGGTATATACAGTTGGAGATCTCATGACAGAATTATGCAGGACCAATGACTTATTAATTGCAAATACCTTTTTGAAACAACATAAAAGATGGAATACACAAGAATGAAATTGACTAACTCTGTGGGAAGAAATGGTGGAAAAGCTCCATATCATTAGCCAAAGCAAGGCCAGGGGCCAACTGTCCAACAGACCATCATTTATCTATATGAAAGTTCAGGCTGAAACTGAAGAAAATGAAAAAAAGTCTATGACAGCCAAAATATGACCTTGAACATATTCCATCTGAATTTAGAGGTAATTTCAAAAACAGATTTGATGCTTTAGACACTAATGACCAAAGACCAGAAGAGTTGTGGTATGACATAGAAAATATGATACAAGAACAAGCAAAAGGTCATTAAAAAGACAGGAAAGAAAGAAAAGACCAAAATGAATGTCAAAAGAAACTCTGACACTTGCTCTCCAGGAAAGAGATGATCAAGTGAATGGAAGAAATGGGAAAGTAAAGCAGCTGAATAGAAAATTTCAAAGGTCAGCTTAAAAAGACAAAGTCAAGTATTATAATGAAAAGTTAAAAAGTCTTTAAGTTAGAAAACCAAAAGAGAATATCATGGTCAGCATTTCTCAAGATGAAAGAACTTAAGAAAAATTCAAACCTTGACTTGTAGTGTTGAAGGATTCTAAAAGCAAAATATTGATTGATGCATAAAGCATATAAAGAAGACAGAAGGATTACATGGATTTAATGTACCAAAAAGAAATGGTTAATGTTCAACCATATCAAGAGGTAACATATGATCAAGAACCAATGATAACTGAAGGAAGAATCCAAAGCTTCACTAGAGGTATTGGAGAAAAAGAAGGCTCCTAGAATAGAAGGAAAACAATTTGAAATCTCCTAACAAACTGATGTAACACTGGAGGCACCCACTCATCTAGGCCAACAAACTTGAAAGACAGCTACCTGGCCAATTGATTGAAAGATATCCATATTTTTTTTTTCCCATTTCAAAGAGAGGTAACCCAGTGGAATATGGAAATCATTTAACAACATCAATAATATCACATGCAAAACCAATGTTGTCAAAGATAATTCAAAAACGGCTGCAATATTTTTTGCTTTTACTTTATTGACTTCACTAAGGCTTTCTATTTTGTGGATCATGACAAACAATGAACAGCATTGCAAAGAATAGGTATCTCAGAAAACTTTATTTTACTCATTCGGAGCCTGCAAATAGACCAAGAGATGGTTGTTGGAAAAGAACAAGGGGAAACTGTGTGGTTTAAAATCAGGAAAGGTGTGTGACAGGGTTGAATTCTTTCAATGTATTTATTCAATCTGTATGCAGAGCAAATTATCAGAGAATGGGATTATATGAAAAAAATCATGGTGTAAGAATTGGAGAAAGACTCATTAACAACAAGCGAGATGATACAACTTTGTTTGCAGAAAGTGAAGAGGACTTAAAATACTTACTGAGGAAGATCAAAGACCATAGCCTTCCATAAGGACAGCACCTCAATGTAAAAAAAACAACAACTCTCAAATGGACCAATAAATAGCATCATGGTAAATGGAGAAGAGGCTGAAGTTGTTAAAGACTTCATTTTGCTTGGATCTACAATCAACAATCATGCAAACTTCAGTCAATAAATTAAATGATGCATTGCTGTGAATGACCTCTTTAATGTGTCCAAGAGCAAAGGCATCCCTTTGAGGACCAAGGTGTGTCTGATCTAAGTCATGGCATTTTTAATAGCCTTGTATGCATGTGAAAATTGGACAATGAATAAGCAAGACCTTAGAAGAAGTGATGCATACCAGTTTTGGTGTTGAAGGAGAATGTTGAAAGCACCATAGTAGGACCAGAACACTTTTAGATGCCAGGATGACAGACTTCATTTCTCTTACTTCATACATTATAATAAGAACGATAAGTCCCTCAAGAAGGACGTTATGCTTGGTAAAGTTGAGGCTCTGTGAAAAAGTGAAAGATCACCAAGGAGATGGATAGGCACCATGGCAGCAGTAATGGGGTCAAGAATAATGACAATTGTGAGGATTGCATAGGACAGGGCTCTTTTGCCTGTTATGCTTAGGGCCTCTATGAGTCTGAGGTGACATGATGGTGCCTAACAACAACAGCAACATACATTTGAATGTATTTGTATAGTCAGTAAAACACAGATAAACATCTTACTAGTATTCTCTTGCGAACCTCAAGGTCAGCAGTTCGAAACTACCAGCTGTTCTGTGGGAGAAAGATGAGACTTTCTGCTCCCATAAAGATTTACAGCCTTGGCAATCCTGTACAGGGTCGCTATGAGTCAGAACCGACTCCACGGCACATAACAACAACAGTATTCTCTGCTTTTAGCCACGATCCATCTGATGTCAGCAGTTATATATCTTATTCCGTTTCCTCTTCTGAATCTGGAATGCATTACGAGCAACTTCTTGTACTTCTTCAATCCTTTTTGCTTCTCTTCAGCAAAAGTTTACTTGTGTGTGATATTAATGATATTGTTTGATAATTTCTGCATTCTGTTCAGTCACTTTTCTTTGAAATGAATAACAAATATGGATCTCTTTCAGTCAGTTGGTCAGCTGTTTTCCAAATTTCTGGCATAGACAGGTAAAAACTTGCAGGTCTGGATCAGTTTGTTGAAATGTTTCATTTAGTATTTTGTGTATTTCAGGATCACTGTTTATATCTGGCCTTCAGTAAGCTTAGACATTTTTCTTCAATTCCACTGGTTCTTGATTGTATGCTACCTCCTGAAATAGTTGATTGACCATCAATTCTTTTTGGTATAGTGATTTTGTGTGCTTTTTCCTTTTTTAAAAAATTTTTAAATGTTTTCTGCACTGTTCATTGTTCTGTCCATAGAAACCTTCAAATTTTCAAGTCCAGTCTTTAATATTTTCCTCAGTTCTTTCAGCTTGAGAAATGCTGAGCATGTTCTTCCTTTTTTTTTTTTAACTACTGATACTTGCACATTTCATTATAATATTTGACTTTGTCTTCTCAAGCTGGCCTTTGAAAATTTTTGTTCAGCTTTCTTACTTTCTCATTTCTTCAGACGCTTTAGCTCCTCTAAGTCAAAACCAAGTTTCAGAGTCTCTTCTGACATCCACTTTGGGTTCTTTTGCTTTCTATGTTAATCTTTTTAATGACCTTCTGCTTTCTTAGTGTATGATGGTCTTGATATCATCCCACAACATTACTGGTATTAGATCTTAAGTTTCTGATGCATTAAATCTGCTCTTGAGATGGTGTCTAAATTCAAATGTGTTCTACTCAAGATTTTATTTTCGTTCTCATGAATTTTTTAAAAAGTTTCTTCAACTTCTGTCTGAACATGTATATAAGCAGTTGATGGTCTGTTCCACAGTCTACTCCTAGTTTTGGTTGACTAATAAGGCTGGGTTTTTCCATAGTCTCTTTCCACAGATGTAGTAGATTTGATTTCTATATATAATCAATTTTATTGTTAAAAAAGAAGGTATTTGCAGTGAATACATTATTGGTCTTGGAAAATTCTATCAAGTGACTACTATAGTCTGTTATATTACTAAGGCTTTATTTCCAACTATGGACACTTCATCTTATTTCCAACTTTCACATTCCAATCATCGGTAATTATTAATGCATCTTAATTACATGTTTGACCAATTTTAGACTGCAGAAATTGCTAGAATTCTTCAACTTATTCATCCATATTATGAGTACTTATACATATGAGGGGGTTTCCAAGACCACTCATCTTAATTTTGAAATCACAATAATCATGTATACCCTAAGGGATTTGAGATCATTATAAAAACACAGAATGCAATTGATTAGCCGATGCATATGGGTGCCTGTTTTATTCACCCTGGTAGTGTAAAACGCCCTGGGTAGTATAAAACACACACCATAGAAATATGAAAATGTAATAATGAAGCATATTTGCTTATTCCAATTCCTTAGCTTTGACAATTTATATATCAGGAGGATGAATGTATTTCTCATTCTGTTTTAAGAGTCTTTTCAGAGGATGGGAATAATAAGAGGAAACTTAAAAGAGGAATCTTCTCCCATTTGCTAAATAGGAAAAAAAATATTGAATTTCAAAATCTCTGGACAAGGAAGTTTCTGTGACTTTGCTTTACATAAACAAATGTGCTTAATTTATTTGAACAGGTTACTTTGAATTATGACATATTCTATATGTCATTTAAAAATATTTCATTTATACTTCTCTGTGATTAATCAGATGGCTACTTAACCAACTAAAACTAAAAAAAAAAGTCCTACATGCTTCTGTATCACTTAGATTAAGGTACTTTAAAATCTTCCTGCATAAACAACGAAGTTCACTTTTCTCTTTTGAGAATTCTTTAGTAGTTTTTCAGTTAGCTGCCTCCCAGTTCTAAAGACATCTTCACAGAAAGAGCAAGTTTAAAGGATATATTGATGTTCTCTCTAGAGGTGTATGCTAAATTGCATTTTGCATATAATTTTTCCTGCTAAATTAAATGCTTGGAAACTTTTTCCACTAATAAAATTATCCCGTTTACTTAATAGGAGAACTGGCCATTTATCATATTTGTGGCTATACAACACCTTTGGAACACCTGTCCTGTAATTGGGGGGTTTCTTAGATTGTATGACATCACATCTACAAAGTAGAAGCTACAGTTCATTGTTCCAGCCTTTTGTGATCTTAAGGCATGGACATGTGACCTAAGCTCAACCAATCAGAGCATTTGTAAGAGACTTAAAATTGGATGGCTCCAAAAGAAGAGAAAAAGTATATGGGAGTATTTTGTTTAGTGAGTAATGCATCTAGTTCTTGGGGCCACAGTATTTTGGGTTCAAGCTGTTACATCTATCAAAGCTGTGACAGCTTATTCAAGTGACAAAGGCAATAGTGTTTATGCCAAAGCTATCAACTCAGTGTGATTGAAAACTTTTCCTAGAGCTATAGTTGCTGAGTCTGCCTTTCTGGTCTTTAGAAACTCTGATTGCTCCATAAAATCCTTTGATAAATCACTTTTACATTACAACTAAGAGCTTTATGGTATACAGCAAATTTCTAGGATTCTCTTTTTTTCTTAATTAAAAAAATGTAAATATATATGTAAGACACCTTGTGCTACAACGATTCAGTTGATAATTTAAAGGTGGCCATTGAAACTCATCCAGTTGCTGTTACTCTTTGGTAGAAAAAGCTTGCTTCCATAAAACTTACAACCAAGAAAACACTATGAAGCAGTTCTACTTTGTCACATGAGATTGCAATGAGACCAATGATTTTATATATATACACATATGGAGCTCTGGTAGCATAGTGGTTAGGAATTGGGCTGTGAACCTTAAGGTCTGCAGTTCGAAACTACCAGTCGCTCCGCGGGAGAAAGATGAGGCTTTCTGCTCCAGTAAAGATTTATAGCTATGAGTTGGAGCCGACTCGACGGCACATAACAACAACTATATATATATATATATATATATATATAATATTCGCAATGTCAGCATCATTCATATGCGCAATTCAATACTATTTTGTTCTTCATGCAACCATCAGTATTACTCCTCGTTTCCAAACTTTAATAACAAAAACCATAAGCCCAAATAGTTTAAGATTCTTTTTAACCATTTTAATCAGGTAAAATTATCAATGAAATGATCCAGATTTGATGCACACACACCTACTATTAGGTGCAGTGAAGTGGTAACATTTTAAGTAGGCAAAGTAGATAAAATGCTATTGTTGCTGTTATTGTTAAGTGCTATTGAGTCAGTTCTAACTCATAGCTACCCTATATAGTGTTTTCAATGTGCAGATGGTGAGTTTGAACTGCTGACCTAGCAGTTCAAACCTACTTTGCAGTTCAGTGTTTATTCCACCAGTTCCACACCAGGACTAGTAATACTTCATATTTCCAGTACCATAAACAAGGACAGAAATAAGAGTAGGTAAATTAACCAGCAAACAACCATTTAGAATGTTGACTTTTATAATTATTTTATTGATATGAAGAGATTGAAAGAAAATGATACTTTTTTTAGTGTGTTGGTTTTGTTGATAAGTGCCCTCAAGTAGATTACTACTCATGGTAACTCTGAATAGGATTTCCAAGGAGCAGCTGGTGAGCTTGAACCATTACCTTGCAGTTCAGACAGCTTTGCAGTCTGGCACATTAACCCACAGTGCCACACCATAACTCCTTTTTAATGTGTAAGGAAACTAAAATGAAATTAATGTGAAGAGAGAAGAAAGGTAGAGCTAGTAATCAATCTTCCAGAATTTCCAGTACATGGATGCTGGATGTTTTTGTTTGGTGCCATCTAGTCAATCCTACTTACAGCTACTCCCTGTAGTAGAGTTGAACTTCCTTACAAGGTTTTCTGATATGACAACATATCCATAAATCTTTATTCCTCAGAGGGGCTGAGTAGGTTAGAACCCTCAAGTTTTTAATTAGCAACTGACAACTTAACAATTGTGCTACCAGAGCTGCTTGGACAGCTGGTTAGAAAACTCCAGTACAAATAATCAGGATGAAATATTTATTTTCTCATCTGTAAGTTTTATTTCCAAGATGCAAATATTATGTACTTACAAATTAGAAGAAGTAAAGAGTTCTTAATATGCCATAACCACCACTCATTTGCCAGTTTCTCATACTGTGGTGGCTTGTGAATTGCTGTGATTCTGAAAGCTATGCCACCGGTATTTTAAATGCCAGCAGGGTCACCCATAGTGGACAGATTTCAGATGAGCTTCCAGACGAAGACAGCCTAGGAAGAAGGAGTGATGAACTACTTCTGAATATGTAGTCACTGAAAACCTTAAGAATAGCAGAAAAACACTGTCAGATATAGCGAAGGAAAATGAGCCCCTCAGGTTGGAAGGCACCTGGACCAAGAGGCAGTTGTTCAAACAACATGGGAACACTGAGTGGTTTAAAATTAAGAAAAGTGTGCAGCAAGTTTGTATTCTTTCACCATACTTACTCAACCTTTATGATGAGCAAATAATC
>NW_006408829.1:443399-444528 GCF_000296735.1 Chrysochloris asiatica
CAGTGAATAAGGAAGACCATAGAAAAATTGATGTTTTTGAGTCATGGTGTTGGAGGAGAATATTGAAAGTGCCATGGGCTGCCAAAAGAACCAATAGATGTGTTTTGGAAGAAGTTCAGTCAGAGTGCTCCTTGGAGGCCAGGATAGCCAAACTTCGTCTCTTATACTTCAGACATATTGTTAGGAGGGACCAGTGGCTTGAGAAGGATATCATGATTGGTAAGGTGTAGGGTCAGAGAAAAAGAGGACGACCCCAAATGAGACTGATTGGCCAAGTGACAGCATCAATGGACTCAAGCATGGCAACAGTAATGAGGTTGGTCCAGAATTGGGTAGTGTTTCGTTCTGCTGTGCATAGGTTTGCTATGAGTCGGTAAAGACTTCATGGTACCTTATAACAACAATATGCCATAAATAGCCTCAACCCATTTTTTTCTTGCTTTATATGAGAAACCTTTGCAGTTCCTTAGAGAACCATGTAACAAACCATTTCAACATTTGTGAAACGCTCTGTTCCTTTTATGGGGATTTTATTTCTTGATAATTATCAAAGCTGGTAACCACATAGACGGAACAGAGAAGCAGATGATTTAATTTTTGCTCTAATCTCTGTGTCCTACTCATATTAAGCTGTGTTACAAAAGAGAAATTTGCTGTCTGTTGTCATTAGTAATATATTTTCATTTTCCCAAGAAACATGATGGAGACGCTATTTAATTCTTTTTTTTTCCTAAGAAACATGGTGGGAAAGCTTTGTTATATGACTTAGATACATTGCAGACTGAAAATAAATGCTGCACATGACAATTGAGATAATTGTGAGAAACAATATATATGCAGATTTTTCCAAATTTCCTTAGACATTGCAGAAATAGAATTTCTCTGTTTATGTGTACTCCATATAAACATGGTTAAGTTCCTTTGAACTCTTTTTTCCATGTTGTTTCATTGTGGTTGGTAGTCCTGACCATTACAAGGATGAAACATATCTTCAAAGAAACAGATGGATTCATGCAATCAAAATTGTAAATGTGTTATAGATATACAAGATTACTTTTCTTGTTAGCATATGTACTAATTAAGAGACTCAGAGTATTTTTTTTTGGAAAGGGACATTTTTTTTTTTTTT
>NW_006408829.1:465635-474845 GCF_000296735.1 Chrysochloris asiatica
AGAGTAATCTTATACAATTTGATGACCTGTGCCTATGGATGCAGTAGCTCAAAAGAGGGAACAAAACATTGAGGATCATTCCCACCCTCTCCATATACAGAGTACACATGGATGGACCACTTGGACATTGGCTACCCAAAGTGTGTGTGGGGGGGTGGGGTGGGGGGAGCTACAAAGGCAAGAAGTGACTGGCTTACAAGCTTTCAAGAGGGAACCTAAATCTAGAGGGCATGGAGGAAGGTAGAATCTCCACTGAGTAGTATTCAATCTGTCTATTTGGCTGATGAAAGGAAATGCGGATAGGTCTCTTGTGATACAGTAGTGAATAATTGTTATCAAGACTGAGTGTCAGGGTTAAAATTGTAAAGGTAGACATTTTATAGCAAGGACAGGAGTGATTAACTTTTCAGTTTAGGAGCAGAGGTCCCTGGGACCATCAAGGGAGAAAGCAGAGAGTGGGACCCTACCCAGAGAAACAGTGATGCCAGAGATGGAGGCAGAGATGAAGTGGAGAGATGGAGCAGCTGGGGACTTTAGATCCAGAGAGGAACAGGGGCTGTGTGCTGATGACTGGGAGGGCAGTCTTGTCGGGTATACAGTTTGGTTGGTTGATGATGCATGGAGGGGATTGCAGCCATGGCTATGAAACGATATACGATAGGATGAATGTAAAACTAATGGTCTCCCATGTAAATTATCATATAATTCACAATAAAACATTAAAAAATTAAATGTTACAATGTTATGAGATAAAACAGTTCCATGTTAATTTGTGAGGACCTTAAAATAATGTTAGGAAGTCATATTTATTTACCTTTTATTCTGAGACTAGGCACTGTAAGATCATCATTGGAGTGCTAATGACAAGTCTGACTGTTTTAAACCATGGGATGCTCCTTGGAAATGTGAATGTTATTATTAGGTACTATTGAGTTAGTAATGACTCATAGTGACCCTATGCACAACACAGGGAAGCAGTTCCTGGCACTACAGAACGGAACAATCATTGGGGCGCTTGAGACCATTGCTACTGCCACTTTGCCAATCCATCTCATTGAGGGTCTGCCTGTTTTTCTCCCACCCTCCACTTTACATAATATCCTATCCAGGACTTTTCCCTCCTGATAGTATTTTTGTAATATGAGAGATGAAGTTGCACCATTCTGGCTTCTAAAGAGCATTCTGGCTGTACTTCTACCACAGATTTGTTTGTTCTTTTGGCAGTCCATGGTACTTTTAATATTCTCCCCTAACACCTTAACTCAAATGTACCAATTCTTCCTTATTCACTGTCCAACTTTCACATGCACGTGAGGTTGTTGAAAATGTCATGGCTTTGATCAGGTGCCCCTTAGTCCTGAAACTGACATCTTTGCTTTTGAACATTTTCAAGAGCTCTTATACAGCAGATTTGCCTAATGCACTATACCATTTGATTTCTTGACTGCTGCTTCCATGAATGTTTATGGTTAACCCAAGCAAAATAAAGTCTATGACAACATCAATCTTTTCTTCATATATATGGATGTGGTTTATTTGTCCAGTGGTTAGGATTTTTGTTTTATTTTAATTAATGTGCAAACCATACCAAAGGCTGTGGTCTTTGATCTTCAACATTAAGTGTTTTAAGTTTATTTGCTGTCATTAAACAAGGTTGCATCACTTGCATATCTCAGGTTGTTAATGAGTCTTCCTCCAATCTTGGTGCCACAGTCTTCATCATATAACCCAGTTTTTCAGATTATGTACTCAGTACAGATTGAATAAGTATGGTGAAAAAATAGAACACTTGTGCACACCTTTCCCAATTTTAAAGTATTCAGTGTTTCCTTGTTCTGTTTGAACAACTAACTGCCTCTTGGTCTATCTACAGGTTTCTCATGAGCTTGATTATGTGGTCCAGAATACTCATTGTCCCCAATGTTGTCCACAGCTTGTCATGATTCTTACAATTGAAAGTGTTTGCAGAGTAGACATCTTCCTGGTATCCTCTGCTTTCAGCCAAGATCCATGTAACATCAACAATGATATAATTTGTTCCAAGTACTTTTCTGAATCTGACTTGAACTTCTGGCAGTTATCTTTCAATGTATGGTTGCATCCATTTTTAAATTATCTTTAGCAAAATTTTACTTGCACATATTAACACTATTGTGTAATGCTTTCCATATTCCTTTGGGGCACCTCTCTTAGAATAGGCACAAATGTGGATCTATTCCAATCAGTGAGACAGGTAGCTGTCTTCCAAATTTCTTGGCATAGATGATCAAGTGCCTTAGTGCTGCATTAGTTTGTTGAAAGAGTCAATTTGTATTCCATCAATTGGTCATGCCTTGTTCTTTGGCAATGCCTTCAGTGCACCTTAGACATCTTCATTCAGTTTCATTGTTCTTGATTATATACTACCTCTTGAAATGATTGAGCATAAGCCATTTGTGTTTGGTACAATGACTGTGTATTTCTTCCATTTTCTTTTGATGCTTTCTGCATCACTCAATATTTTGACAATTGTTGTTGTTGTTACGTGTTGTTAAGTTGGTTCTGACTCATAGTGACCATGTATACGATTTCTGAGGAGCAGCTGGTGAATCTGAACTGTCAACATTGTGGCTTACAGTCCAGTGCTGATCCTACAGCGTCACACCAGGAGTCCCTTTTGTCCTTATAATCCTTCAGTATTCCAAGACAAGGCTTGAAATTTTTCCTTCAATTCCCTGAGCTTGAGAAATGCTGAGCACGTTCTTCTATTTTGGTATTCTAACTCCAGGTCTTTGCAAATTTCATTATGTTTAACTTTGTTTTCTCCAGGTAACCTTTGAAATTTTCTATTCAACTCTTTTAACTTATTTCTTTCATTTGCTTTAGCATGTGTATGCTGGAGATCAAATTTCAAAGTCACTTCTGACAATCAATATGGTCTTTTCCTTCTTTCTTGGCTTCTTAATGACCTTTTGCTTTCTTCCTGTGTGGTGTTCTTGATGTCATCCCACAACTATTCTGGTCATAGTCTTTTAGTGCCTAAAGCATCACATCTGTCCTTCAGCTGATCTCTAAATTCAGGTGGGATATGCTGAATGCCTTATTTTGGCTGTCTCAGACTTGTTTTAATTTTCTTCATCCCTGGCTGCCTTGTTTTAGCTGATGATATAGAGCTTTTCCACTGTTTATTTCCACAGGTGTAGTCAATTTGATTTCTGTATATTCCATCTGGTGAGGTCTATGTGTATAGTCATCTTTTATGTTACTTAAAAAGAGTATTTGAAAAAGTCACTTATCTTGCAAAATTCATTATGTGATCTCCATTATCATTTCTAATGAAGAATTATTAGTTGAAAAATAGGTCCTTGGTGATAGAAGTGATAAAAATGATAGAAACACTATATAGGGTTGTTATGAGTCAGAACTGTCTTGAAGGCACTCACCAACAGCATTCCACAACACAGAATTTCTGGTGGCACGGTGGTTAAAGAGCTCAGCTGTTAACCAACAAGCTGGTGTTTTTAATCCATCACTTTCTTTGTGGGAGAAAGAAAGATTACATTCTTGAGAACTCTATGAGTCAGAATTGACTCAATGTCAATGGGCTTGTTTATTTTGGGGCCATAACTGGACCACTGGCCAAAAATGAACAAAGTAATCCAGCATAGAAGGCACACTCATAAGAAAAATACAAATATACATAATAAAAATAAGAGATAAACTGAAAACAGCTATCTACACAAGTAATTATGGAAAACCTAAAATATAAAAGATCCAGCTTCTAAGAATATAATGTGAGGATTTTCATGTTATCTTAGTGAGAGGATCTACATAGATTTTTGCGTGGCTTAAGACTCTGATCAGGATGATATTTTGCTTAATCATTACTCTCATTAAGTATTACTGTTTTCTATAATAAAAACAGTTTTAATCTGCTGTGTTATCAGGTGCTATAATTTTCTTTCACTGAAATTGTCTGATGATAGAAACATTATGATATCTAAATTAGATTGGAGGTCAGGGAGAGCTCTCAGTGGATAAGACATTCAAGCTGATATGTCACAGATAAGTTGGAATTAGGGAGACAAAAAGCATTCCAGGTTGCATTTTATCAACAAAAATAGATTACAAGGCAATCCAAAAGTGGGAACATGTTGTTCCAAGAACTACAGATGACTACCATGGCCACAGAGTAGTGAAAGGGCTTGAGTGTCAAGATAAGTCTATAATGTCTTTTAAGGCAGGTTCTGATTTCTTTATTTTAACCTAAGTACTATGGGAAACAATTAGTATTTAAGAAATAAAGAGAATCTATGATGTTGCAGTAACTGAAGTGATCAACTGCTGTAGAAATCTGTAATTCAAGCCTACCAAGAGCTCTGTGTGAGAGAATAATGTGGCAGTCTGCTTCTGTGAAGTTTTATAGCTTTGGAAACCCTACCGAGCAGTTCTATTCTGTCCTATAGGGTTAATAGGAGGTGGAATCAACTCTGCAACAATGGGCTTTGTTTTAGGTTTTGGAAGAAAGAGATACACAACCACACATACAAGTACACACATACTTTTAGACTATTCTGTCTTCAATAATGAAAAATTACTGGAGAAACTAGCTATTTAGCATAAATATTTAACATAAATGCCAATGATGTTTTGGATTAGGACAGTGGCAATGAAGAAAGGAAATTGAATGGATCCTAGATAAACTGGTGATACTGTAGAATTGGCCCTGGACTGCTAACCACAAAGTCAGTGATTCAAAACCCCCAACTACTAAGGGAAAAAAAGATGAAACTCTCTATTCCAGTAAAGATTTGAAATCTCAGAAATCCTACACAGCATTCTTAAGAGTCAGAATGGACTCAGTGATAGTGAATTTGTTTTCTTTTGTTTTTTGGTCTAGATATAACATGTTGTTGTTGTTGTTTAGTGCCGTTGAGTTCATTCCAACTTATAGTGACTCTTTAAAGGGTTTCCAAGAAGCAGCAGGGTCACTTACCATGACTTTGTATGGTGGTGGTGGTGATGGTTATGAGCTGTTGAGACAGTTCAGGTTCATAGCCACCTTGCGTAGGGTTTCCAAGGCTGTAAGAATGACTGGTAGTTTTGGTCTCCTGACCTTCAGGTTAGCAGCCTGACTTATAACCACTACACTACCAGAGCTCCTTGAACTTGGTATAGAGTGAGAAAAATTGAGATCAGAATACCACAATATTTAAATTATTGAAATACTTGACATCATTTCTAAAGACAAATTATACAGCCTGCATATTAATAGGTTTTCACTTAAATAATAGACACGTTTCTATAGTCAAATAAATTTTGTAAACACTGGCAAAGTTAAGGTTTTTCTGTACTTTTTGGTATTTTTATTATATTAATATGCACTGTGTATTTTCTACTGGGTAACTTTGAAAGCATTCTTCTTTCTTAGCATTTCTGGTTGAAAATTGACCATAACTTTGTGATATTCCTTTTGTCTTCTTTTGATGCTTTTGGCATCTTTCAATATTTTGCCCATAGCATTCTTCAAAATTTCAAGTGAGGCTTGATGTTTTTCTTCAGTTCTTTCATCTTGAAAATTGCTATTAATCTAAATGGACTCAACAGTGATTAACAACAACAATTTCCAGCTACTGATCCAGTAATTACTAAAGCACCAATGTGCTCAGCTGCAAATCAAAAGACTAGCAATTGGAGTCTACCCATAGATGCTTGGATAGAAGACCTAGAGATCTTACTTCCAAAAAAACAGATATTTAAACCTTTTGGAGTACTGTTCTATTAAGACACATAGTGAACCAGAGTGAGTTGGAGTCAATTCAAAGATTTTACTAGTTATCTACATACGTTTGGTCAACTGATAAGTGCAAATTATGTTTTGTTTTACAGCCAAGTCTTAATTTACTGTTCCATACATTTATCTCCTTGTTTAATTGTCTTAAAAATAGATACTATTTTTAGCTTTATTTTACTAGTTATATTAAAAATGATAGAAGATACTGTAATCTTTGTCTTTTAATCTCTGATTATTCTAATGTTAACATCGTCTCTATAGTCACTTTAAATATTTAATGTGAAATGTTTTTTGTCTTCCAGTTTGTAAAATTTTCTGTAATTAAATAAAAATAGCACACTCACATTTATACTTCTAAATATGCAGACCAAAAATTACCTCTTCATATATACTGAACTTTGCTATAACCATATAAGAAGAGTTCCCAATTACATTTTTTTCCTTTTCTTAAAGTGATGATTTTTATAAACTTAGCAGGAAGTTGATTAAAAAAATAATAACTCTTAAAAATACATATAGTAAACGCTGGGTAAATGACATTGGCCATAATGCTAGTAGCTCTATTAACTACTGAAACATTAGTGCCAATGTTTGGTCAGGTGTGGATTTCCCATGTAAGCCAAAATTCTGATAATCATGGAAACTGTTCAACTAAAGTATATGAACAACAATAATATATTTTTAATCCCTTACTCAGTGGAGTTTTGAATATCATATATTAAGTGTAGTTTTCACAATTACTTGTTCATTTTATGAAACAATAAAATATGTGGTATTAAGGTACTTACAAAGGTATTTCCTGTACATTAGATTATGTAAGTAGCAATCAAATTTTACAGTAAATTTTTTTAGTTGACAACATGCCAACAATGTCAAAATGAGTAAGTCTAAGTTTAAAAATTACTTTCAAATCCAGTTATTTCTTATAAAGGAATACATATTTCTTATATAAGTATATATAATATAATATATCTTATATATGTCTTACTACATTTTAAAAGTATATAAATTTAGAAGTAAAATAGAAAAAGATAGATTATGCATAAATAAATACATTTGTTCTAATAAGTTGTACATTATTATTTCTAATTCATATAAATCTAAGTCCAGTTATCCAGTCTGCTATAAATAACCACAGACACTAAGGTCTTTTTTTCACCATTGACGTGGATTTTAGTTGTATTTGTTGTTGTTGTTATGTGCCGTGGAGTCGGTTCCGACTCATAGACACCCTGCATAGGGTTTCCAAGGCTGTAAATCTTTACAGGAGCAGAAAACCTCATCTTTCTCCAGCAGAACAGATGATAGTTTTGAACTGCTATCCTTAAGGTTAGCAGCCCGATTCATAACCACTATATAACCAGAGTTGTACATATGGACTTTAATGTGGAATTTTAATTTATGTCCAATAACTGCAATATTGAAACTAAGATTTATTTATATAACTAATACTTGAATTCTTGTATATTAAATATTTTTCTTACAAATAATTTATCTACTATTTTCTTTTTATTATGAATTGAATGAAGATTGACAGAACAGATCATCAGTCCCAAATTCAGCAAATCATACAATTCATGTTATTACAATGATTTCAATTCCTTCCATGTACCATAAGTTAACAGTATTTTCCTCTATCTATTTTAACTTTTTCACTCCTTCCTGTGTCTTCCACTACCTTCATTTTTCATGTGCCAATTTCCCTTTTGTTTCATATTGGTTTCCCAATCACCCAAGTTAACAAATATCTACCCTCTGCCCTATGAATAAATTTCCCTTCCATCCCATCCTGGTCACCATCATAGAATGTTTCTTTAATGAAGAAAACGTATTCTTAACTTTTACATGAGTGGTCACATTCAATATTTGTCCTTTTGGAATTAATTTCACTCAGAATAATGTCCATCAGGCTTATCCATATTATAGGATGTTTCAAAGAATAGTTATTATTCTTCAGCATTGCATAGTATCCCATTGTGTGTATTTACCAATGTTTGTTTAACCATTCTTCATTGATGAATATTTAGGCTGTCTCCACCTTTTTAGTATTGTGAGTAGCGCTTCAATGAACATGGATGTGCACACAGCTAATATTTGTGTCATACCTCTCATTTCTTGAGGATATATACCAAGTAGAGGAAATGCTTTAGTTTCTCTCCATTCCGAATGATGTTGGGAGTTAGTTTTGTATGTTTTGTTATTTAGCTTGCTCCAACTCATAGCGATCCTGTATGTGGTTTGTGAGGAGCAACTGGTGGGTTTTAATCACCAACCTTGTGCTTAGCAGTTTAATTATTATCCTATAGTGCCACACCAAAACTCCACTTTATGTATATATGTTGAGGACTTTCTCTTCTATCCCTATTTTGTTTAATGTTTTTTTTTGCTAGGAATCGGTGTTGGATTTTGAAAATGAGTTTCTGCATCTATTGGTATGATCATGTGTGTTTTTCCTTTGTTTCATTTATGTTGTTGATTATGTTGTTTGTTTTTCTAATATTTAGCCATCCTGCATACCTAGAATGAACTCCACTTGGTCATGAGGTTTTGTTTTTCTGATATGTTGTTGTATTCTACTGGCTAGGATTTTGTTGAGAAATTTTGCATTGTATTCTATTCTGGGAATTTTAAAATTTCATTTTTAATTTCCTCTATTACTTAATAACTTTTAATAAGGGTGTTAGTCAATTTCCATGTATTTGGTTTTTGTTTATTTGATCTTTCTGCTGTTGATGTGTAACTGTATAATGTTGTAATCTAATAAAATGCTTTGTAGTATTTTGATGTTTTAAAACTTATTAAGGTTTGTGGCCTAACATATGGTCTTTTCTGGAGAATGTTCCATGTGCAGTCAAATAAAGGTATATTATGGTGTTGTTGTTTGAGTCCTTTGTATAAGTCTAGGAGGTCAGGTTGGTTAATTATGTGGTTTAGTTTCTTCTATTTCTTTGTTGAGTTTCTTTCTAGTTCTTCTGCCCTTCATCAAAAGTTGTATATTAAAATCTCCTACAGTTGCTGTAGTGTTGTCTATTCCTTTCTTCAATTCTATTAGAGTTTGACTTATGTATTTGAGGATCTTTCATTGGGAACATATATGTACTATGGTTATGTCTTCTTGCTCAATTTACACTTAATTATGTTATAATGTCCTTCTTTGTCCCTTTTGCTGTTTTTTTTTTGCCTTAAAATCTATTTTATCACAGATTTATATTGCCACTCTTGCTCATTTTGATTACTATGAGCTTAATATATTTCTTCCATCCTTTGATTTTCAGTCTATTTTTGCCTTTGTATATATGGTGTAGCTCTTGTAGACAATATATTAAAGGAACTGGGTTTTTTAATCCATTCTGCTACTCTCTGTCACTTGACTGGTGCATTTGTTCCACTGATGTTCAGTGTAATTATTGATAAGTATGAATTTATTGCTGTCATTT
>NW_006408829.1:477239-488086 GCF_000296735.1 Chrysochloris asiatica
AAAAATTAGAGAGAAAAAAAGGAGCAAAATACTAAAAAAGTGAGAGGGAAGATGAAAAGAGAAAGACTATAGAGTAGTAAAAAAATTAAGAGAAAAAAGAAGGTGGAAATGAGAAACAAAAAGCAAAAACAAAAGTCTTGATAGAAAGGATAAAAATCAAGTTATGGGAAAGAGAGGAAGATCAAGAAAGAATAAACAGTAACAACAACAGGAAAACGATGAAACAATGAAGGAAAAATAAACTAATAATCAGTGCAGTTCTTGTACTCATACAGGTGAAAACTCTGAGGTGGTTACTGCCAGCCAAGGAAATAATGAGGTGGAGGAGGGTTATGGCAGCTGTATTCTCAGTCCTAGAGGAGCTTATATAGACCTAGGTATTGTCTATGTTCAAGGCACCAAATCTGGAAGAAGCCCTTCAGGTTGCTAGTTTCAGTGTCTGTCAGAACCAGAGGGCAGCTGGGGGAAGGATACCTCGTTATGAAAGTTCCTGCTAGTCTTATTCTGGGTTTGAGGTTTTTTATATCTGGATCAGGTCTTGCCTGAATCCAAATGCCAAGGTGGTGCAAAGGACACCCACCTCACACTAACTTAAATCATGCAGCTCTGAACTCCCTGAGAGCAGAGACTGAGCTGGGGTAGGTGAGGGTCAGGGTCAGCCTCATCACTCTTATCCAGGAGTGTCAGAAACAAGAAGGAATCTCATTTTTCCATTGTCTGTGTGAATCAGCGCCGTTAGGCTGCCATGTGTCTGTCTCTCCAAAGCTGCTTACAAAAGTTCAACACTCCATTTGCCAGACTCCTTCTTTCACCACCCCTGCTCAGTTTCCCTTCCTAGTAGATATTTAGTCCACTTCTTTAAACTTTCCTCTGAAGTTTAGGATTCTCAGATTTTCCTCTGTGTCTGATTTATTTGGTCTCCTGGATCTTTGTTCAGAGGGTCTGTGTACACTGACTGCCTAGTCCACCATCTTGCCAGAAGTTCCTCTACTAATGTTTTTAAAGGAACTAAATCACTAATTTTCTTAAAGGATAAAACTGTAATAAAATCATGTGACTTTAAGGAACTATTTATGTATACAACTAGTTAATCAAAGGATAGAATCTTGTCTTTTCTTTAATGGGAGAAGATAACAAGTAAATGCTACCTATGATATCAATTGATAAAGGGCATTAAAATATCACTGCTTAAATTGAAAACATGATGCCACTTAACTCAGGTTTCTGTACATGATTGTTTTTGTAGTTGTGAAAATGTAAGTAGGTTCTACTTTTACTAAAGTAGACAGTGCTCCAAGATGGAAATGCAAAAAGAAAACATATTTTCTTATGGCTCTGAACTGTTCAATATTTTCTTAACATCATATGTAGTTGTGCCACAAACACTGAAACAGCCTAGTGAAATTCTGAGCCAAAATATCATGGTCCACAATGCTTTTTATTAAAAATAAGTGGTTTATTATATTATACAAATATTAAATTCTTCTAATATGTTCCTAAGTATATGTATGATTCAGAAGATTATAAAGGAAACTATAGAAAGGAAAATAATTACATAAGAAAAGAATTATTTTGTTAACATGAAAGCTGACCTGAAAAATATTTAAATATGTTTTTATAAATATATATTGAACATGAGTTTATTACTATAGCCACACATTTTATTTTTAGAGTATGTATGAATGAATAACTTGTGGTGAGTGATAGAAAAATTATAAAATGGGCGATGGTTTTAAATGAAATGTGGCATTTTCATTCATTGCAACTAAGAAAGCACTTATTTTGGAAATAAAGCAAAAAAGTTTATGATATTTCTTTACAGGAAAGAAAATCGTTCCCTCATTTTCTGAACAAAAACTTGTTCTAGTTAGTTACATATTTCTACAAAAGACATCATCAAGATTTAAATATTATTTTGCTCATATATTTGTATACAGTGGGTCAGATCTATCTGAGCAGTTAAGTCTCTATTTATTTGATATCATCTTAGCCTGTTGGACTAGATGACCCACTTCCAAAATGGCATCATCTCTCATATATTTTGGGTCTCAATTCTCTTGCTGTGCACCCTCTATCTTTTATATTGCTCTCCTCTGTGGTAGCTCAACCTCCAGGGTCTCATTGCATGTAACAGTACGTTGCAGCAGTACGTTGGTTCCAGATTATTTTCTTTTTTCACATCATAGTTGGTTTCTAAAAGGGAAGAAGTTGTCCAATTGAGAGAGAAAGAAGATATTAGTCCATTCAAAAGCTAGGTCCCAGAATTTACAAAGTGTTATTTGCCTGCATTCTATTGGTCAAAGTAATACAATTGAAGAACATTAAAAAAAAAAAAGGAAACCACTCCTACTCTTGATAGAAGGGATAAAATAGACCCAATGTTTTCATTAATAGCATATATTGTTGTTGTTAAGTGCCATCGAGTCCGTTCCGACCCATAGCGACCCTGAACAGGGTTTCCGAGGCTATAAATCTTCACGGGAGCAGAAAGCTTCATCTTTCTCTCGCGGAGCAGCTGGTAGTTTCGAACTGCTGAACTTGTGGTTCACAGCCGGATTTGTAACCACTACACTACCAGAGCTCCTTATAGTATAGAAGATATTACTGCTGCCATCTTTGGAAAATACAATTTTAAGAATGTACCTTGTGGATTTGAAATGAAATATTCTTTGGTATCACAGTTTTAGTTTTCTATATACATATTCACACTTATCCTCACTTATCAACCTGGTTAGGTTTCAAAGACCAGGCTGTTTTTTTAAAAATCAACATTTTGCAAAAAGGAAGGATGATCACATGATATCAGAAAATGGAGAATTAGTACATGAACACATACTGTCAAATAGCATTGCTACATAAATTCTAACCAGTGAAGAATTGTGTGGTTAACATATAACCTGAAGCACAGCCAATTTTATTCTTGCCTAGCATCTCAGCATTTGTTACTGCCAGATGGACATCATTAATTTGTAAAATAGTCAGACATTATCTTTTTAACTATTGTGTCCATCAAGTCAGTACCTACTCATAGTGACTTGAAGGCACCTAACAGCAACAACACTCTTCACTTGTTGACTTTTCACTTATATCATTAGATGACATTTTATACTTGCTACAGTGTTGTGGTGCTATTGAGAGGAACTCTCCAGGTGCAAAGATTAAGCACTTCACTGCTAACTATAAAGTCTGCTTGTGAATACAATAGTTACTCCTTAGAAGAAAGATGTGGTTGTCTGCTTTTATGAAGATTTACAGCCTCTGGGGCAATTCTACTCAGTTCTGTAGAATCTCTCTAAGTTGCAATTGCCTCAATAGAAATGTGTTGGGTACCACTGAGAATGTAATCATTAATAGCTCTTATTTCTATAATTATGAATTATCACATTCTTCCTGAAGTATCTTTTCCCTTTTTACTCCCATTTCTGTATTCAAATGTTAGTTATTAGAAGAAAGATTAAATGGACAAACCACCAGCCATTGTAATCAAGACAAAAAAAATCATAGACACATAAAGTGAAAAATGACTAGGAGGGCGTTATGAAATTCATTAGAAACAGCCTGGTGTAACATTATGAAAATTAATTTTAAAACTTTATATGACATAGATAATCATCTTGAAAACTATTCAGGATGAACTATTTGTTGTTGTCATGTGCCGTGGAATTGGTTGCGACTCCGTAGCGACCCTGTACAGGGTTTCCGAGGCTGTAAATCTTTACGGGAGCAGAAAGCCTCATCTTTCTTCCGTGGAACAGCTGGTAGTTTCAAACTACTGACCTTGAAGTTGGCAGCCTATACAGACAAAAAATATAAGTAGATCATTAATATATGTGGTTGGTTCATGATATAGCAGTTTGTATGAGTTTGAGTTGGTTATCAGACTCATGAAACACATTATTTTAATCTAATGGTATATTTAATTAGCTTTATAGAAACAGACCTGGTGTAGCACTGTATGGTAAGCATTGGACAGTTAATTGCAAGGTTGACAATTCAAAACCACCAGTTGTTCCCCAAAAACCTTATACAGGGCCTCTATGAGTTGGAATCAACACAACACTAAACAACAACAGTAACATGGAAGGTTTAGGATCAGAGACACAGGAAATACAATATATTCATTTCTCTGAAGGCCTAACAGTACTCATGATTGCAGTTTTCATTGAGGTCAGAGAACATGTATGTGGATCACCATAACACATAGAAGCTGTAACTTTAATCTTTACTACCATTCTAGACAAAGTATACATTTCAATTTAAAGTTCCTTCAATCCAGTGAGTCCTACGTAGAAGACAAAACAGACACAGAATTTCATTTTTATATTAATTTTAAAGTTTCAAAGTAAATAGTACTGTGATGGACTAGAGGTCATTCCTAGAGACAGGCCTGGATCATCCTAGGTCTGACGTTAATTCTTGATTCAGAATGAAGAGCTCAACCACAACAGAGATGTGTATGATCCAGATGGTTTCACAGGGAATTTCACCAAATTCTCAAGATCATATAATGCCAAATTTCACTGAGACTACCAAAAAGCATTGAAAAAAAAACAACAAAACAAACAAAAAGCAACCGAACTTCCAAATTCACTTTATTAAATATATGTAATATTGATTAATTGTAATTTATAAATATGCTGCAAAATCCTTAATTAGATAAAATCCAACTACATTAAAAATAATTCTTCATGATTAAATGGGATTTATTCTAGAAATCCAAGTGTAATTCTATAAACAGAGACCAAAATTAATATAATCTATCATGAATAGCACTAAAAAAAAGAATGATTATTTCCATTTCTGTTATTTGTTGCTGCAAATCAAACCATCCTACACTCTGTGTTTGACAATAATAATAATTGCATTGTCCATGATTTTTAAATTTAAGCTGATTTTGCTAGGGGTATCTTTTCTTTGCTCAATGTGGTATCTTAAATATCAAAGATGACTTCTTCAGTTACATATTGATTCAACTGAGGATGATTAAAACGGCTGTGAATATGCCAGACATCTCTTTCTTTTCATGTGGATTCTTCATGTAGCTAGCTTGAACTTCCTCATAACATGGAATACAGGTAGCTGGATGTCTTACATGGTTCATTGCTCCTTCCAAAGTATGCAAATGGAAGCGTTGAAGCCTTCTTAATGCAACATCTGTCATATGACACAGACAAAGAGAGGCAATAAATTCAAACTCTTGAAGGGAGTGGCAAATCACATTTCAAAAGAAAATGGAGCATAGAAGGTATGGTTGCAAGCAAGCATCTTTACAAATACAATGACCCTATTATCCATAAGTGCAGACTAGGCATTTTTTTTTTTCATGTTGTTTATAAAAGATATTTGCAATGAAGAATTCAGTGGTCTTGCAAAAACTCTATCATATGCTCCCCAGCATCATTTCTAACACTAAGATCATATTTTCCAGCTACAGATAATTCTTCTTTGCATTCCAATCACCAGTAATTAAAACTACATTTTGATTGCATATTTGATCAGTTTCAGACTGAAGAAGTTGGTGGGTTTTATTGTTGTTAAGTGCCTTCGAGTCAGTTGCTACCTACAGAGATTCTGTATAGAGTTTCTGAGGAGCAGTGGGTGAGCTTGAACCACTGACCTTCTGATTCAAATGACTCTGCAGTCCAGCTCATTAGCTCACAATGCCACACTGAGACTCCAACAAAGTTGGTAGAATTCCTCAATTTCATCATCATTGTCTTTAGTTGCTAGTTTTTAATTTTGAATAATAGTGGTATTAACTGGTCTTCCTTGTAGGCTTTTGGATATATAGCTTATCACAGACAACTTTGTAATTGACTATTTGTTTCAAAATATTCTTTTTGATGATGAATGAGAAACTATTCCTCTTCACTTTTCATTCCTGGCATAGTAAACCATGTGATTGTCAAATTCAAAAGGGCCAATTTTGCTTTTAGTCTATTTCAGCTCATTAATGCCTAGTATTTTGAAGCTTATGCTTTCCATTTCATTTCTGACAATTTCCAATTTCCCTAGAGTCACACTTCTTGCATTCCATGTTTCCATTATCAATACAGGTTTGCACCTATTCTCCACATTTTGAATTGTGCTTCATTAGCAAATGAAGGTCTCAAAAGTTTCACTCCATTTGTGACATCACAGTCAACTCTACTTTGAGGAGGCAGTGCTTCTCCAGTCATATGTTGAGTGTCTTCCATTCTGTGGAGCTCATCTTCCAGCATTATATCTAACAACATTCTGTTGCTCTTCAGCATGTTTCAGTATTCAATATTCTGGTGTTGACAGTGTTCCACTGCTGATAATAAGGTTTCTCAGTGACTAAATATTCAGAAGTAGTCCATCTCTCTTTCTTCCTATTCTGTCTTCATCTGGAAGTTCAGCTGAAACCTGTCTACCATGAGTGTCCCTGCTAGTATTAAAAATACCTGTGACATAGCTTCCACAATAATTACAAGCAAAATGCAAACCACCAGAGTATGACAAACTTACAGACAAGTGTTGGATGCTATCTGTAGCTTACCATTATCTACACAGTGCAAAGTCTTTGAATAATCAATAAAACACAAAGAAACAGCGTTCTGGTATTCTCTCATATTTGGTCTATCCTTTTTCCTAGTGTCTCTTAGACTAGAACCTCAGCTGAAACTTGTCCACCATGGGTGGCCCTGCTGGCGTTTGTAATACTGGTGGTATTGTTTCCAGAATTACAGCAACACACAAGTCACCACATTGCAACAAACTGACATACAAGTGATGGTATTTCCAAGTATGTGAGGTTTACTCCTTGATCTACCTGTTGATGGTTTCTGTATTTATAGCATGGTGACTCAGAAAAGATACCTAATAATATTTCTATTTTTAAGTTTATTTAAGGTTGGTTTTTGACCTAAAATATAGTCTATTCTGGAGAATGTTCCATGTACACTAGAAAGAATGTGTATTGTGCTGTTGATGGTTTGAGTGCTCTATATGTCTATGAGATCAAGATGGTTGTTTGTGGTGTTCAGTTCTAATGGGTCTTTGTTGAGTTCTTTGCTAGTTGTTCAGAACTTCATTGAATGTGGTGGCAGCTGTGTGTCGTGGAGTCGGTTCCGACTCATAGCAATCCTGTACAGGGTTTTTGAGGATGTAAATCTTTACAGGAGCAGAACACCTCATCTTTCCCCTGCAAACAGCTGGTAGTTTTGAACTGCTGACCTTGCGATTTGCAGCCCAATTCATAAACTCATCAAATGTAGTATATTAAAAATCTCCTACTATTATTGTAGAAATTTCTATTAAATTCTTTAATTCTCTTATACTTTAATTTATGTATGTTGGAGACTTTTCAGTGGTAGCATAGATATTTATTATGATTATACCCTCTTGATGAACTCACCCTTTAATCATGAGATAATATTTTTCTTTGTCTCTTATGCCTATTTCTTCCATACAGTCTATTTTATCAAAAATTAATATAGCCATTCTTGTTCATTTTTTAAATTGCTGTTAACTTGATATATTTTTTCCATCCTTTGATTTTTAATCTATTTTTGTCTTTGTTTGATAGGTGTGTCTCTTGTAGACAGCATATTGAAGAATACTTTTCTTATCCATTCTGTTACTCATTGTTTCTTGACTGGTACATTTAATTCATTGACATTCACTGTAATTATAATAGGTACTGATGTCATTTTGCTGTGTGCTTTTTTGTTGTGCTGCTGGGTTTTTTGTTCACATAATGTACTGTGCTAAGTTCATTTTTATTTGTGTGTTTTCTTATCTATTTCTTTACTGTTATTGCCTTAACATTTACTAAAACTTTATGGTTTTCCTTTTTCTTGATTTGAAGCAGTATACTAATTTTCTTTGAGGTTAACCTGTAGCTTATAAATTTCTTCTTAATTTAAAACAGACCATTTTATCTTGAAATCTACTTGACTTCACCACCAATTAGAAGTTCTGTAACTACACTTTTCTCTCTTTTTTGCTTTGTTGTTATCATCGTTATAAATTTGTATCTCTGTTTCATCATTTTCTGTCTCATAGGTTTGTTTTACTTTAGATACTTTAATCTCTGCATTGAATTCTAGATGGTATTACCATGTATGCCAATTTCAGGTGGTTGTCTATTGTTGTTTGTCCTCAGGCCAAAGTATTTCCTTTTAATTTTACTGTCATATTGAAGGGACAGTTTCTCTGGGTATATGATTCTTGGTTGCATTTTTGTTTTTTTCCTTTCAGAATTTTGTATGTGTCTTTTTATTGTCTTCTTGCCTGTATGGTTTATGTTGAGAAATCAGTTCTTACTCTTATTGGTTCTCCTTTATAGGTAACTTCATTTTTCTGAACTGCTCTCAGGATTCTTTCTTTCCCTTTAATTTTGGAGAGTTTATGATATGTCTTAGTGATTTTCTCTTGGGAATCTATCGTGTTTTGAGTTCATTCCACTTCTTGAATGTTTATCTTCTTGTCTTTCATGACAGTAAAGAAGTTTTCTTCCAATTGTCTTTTTTTTTTTCCCTTTCTTTCTTTGTCTCTTCCTGTTCTGGAATGCTGACCAACTATAAGTAACGCCTCTTAATGTTGTTCCACATGAACCTTAGGCTTTCTTTGGATTTTTTCATTCTTTATTCTGATTGTTCTCTTATTTTACTAATAGTAAGAGATTTATCTTCATGCTCACTAATTCTAGGCTTCTTTTGATTGATTTCTACTTGAATGCCCTATCAGTGTATTCTCCATTATGTAAAATTAATATTAATCTTCTGGATTTTTACTTGAAAATTTTGTATTTTCTCCAATCCTTTATCTATTTTGTTTGTTGATTCTTGCAATGCTTTCCTGAATTAATTCTATTTTCCTTGGCTTTTATGTTATTCATTTGGCAGTATCTAAATATTATTCTCTTGAATTATTTTTCAGGTAGTTTTAATGCCTTTTTTTCTACTCAAAAAATCTTTACTAGCTCTGGCTATTGGTAAGTTGTTTGTGTCATTCTGTCTTCTTCATGTGAACCAAAATGGTTTGCTCTTCTGAAACATTATGACAGTGTTGTATTTGTATGAAATTAATGATTGTATGTTGGGCATTCTTTGACACTCACCAACTGTCTCCTTGTGGGTGTGATTAAAGAATGGAAGTTTGTACACCATTTTCTGTTCACCATTTGTACAGCTCAGTTTAGGATGGGCTTGATGATGTGGGTTGTTGTCTTTGATAAGGTTTATAACAGCTAGTGTTGGCTCTTATCCAGTGGTTGATGCTGGGCTGTATGGTCTGTTAGCTCCCAATTTGCTTTGATGTGACTCTGACTGCTAGGAGAACAAAAGCTTCCCAGGACTTGTACTCAGGTGGAGCTAGACACATCTGTTCACCAGATTAATGTGAGTTGCAAGTAAATTTTCTACACCTTTCTCTATGTTAATAAGTGGTATGTGTCTCTGTCACCTAATGTCCTCTTGTCTTCACAGCTATCAGAAAAGTTCAAGATGGCTGTGCTATGGCTAGATAGCCAATATAGATTACCTGTCTTTGTCCCTGCCCACATCTGTTCAGTTACTTCTAGTTAGGACTAGTCCAGAGCTAGTCAGGAACTGCTTTGAAGCAAGTTTGAAGCAAGGTTTACCTGAATCCAGGTGCCCAGTTGATGAGGATAGCTTCCCATTCACTTTAATGGGGCTCACAATTGCACAGTGCACCTATGTACGTCTTGGACCACAATTTTAGTTTTGATAGATATTCTGCTTATGCATCGTATAAGGACCCATAGCATGATCCTACTTTTTCTTCCATGATCATTATAGTTTTAGATTTTATATTCAGTTCTTTCATCCATACTGAGTTAGTTTTTCTGTATGGTATGCTGTGTGGGTCCTATTTCTTTTTTCTGAAGATACACATCCAAAGATCATGTAAAAGCATTTTCAAAGCCATTGGAAATGTATTATTCAATGGAGATATATTTTTCAACAACATAACCATGGAGTATACATATGGAACTTCAGATGAGATACACAGGAATCAAACGAAGTACATCTTTAGGATGAAACAATTAAGAATATCAGTATCAATAAGAACAAGCAGGAACATGTTATGGAACAGACTATCAGATGCTCATATGTAAGTTCAAGCTGAAGCTGACAAAAATTAAAAGAAATCTTTGAGCGTCAAAATAATACCCTGAATATATCCCACCAGAATTTAGTGGCTGTCTCAAGAATGGATTTGACACGCTGAAAAGTAATGATCAAAGAGAAAATAAGTTGTGTAATCACATTAAGGACACCATACAGAGGAAGGAGGAAAGGTCACTTTAATGTAAGTAAGAAAGAAAAGACAAAAATGGATGGCAGATCACATTCTATAGATTCCCGTTGATCTGGAGATGAGCTAGAGAAGAGGAAGGTCTGGTTGGTCTGAAGTATGGTGTGACCTGGGGACTCCTCAGCCCATGGACAAGGATATAGCCACAGAGGGCTAGAGCTGAGAATGAAGCACCCAGCTGATATGAAGTGTCAGTGATGCACAAGAATGCCCAAACTTGTAGATAGGACCCATTCGACCTAGATTTCATGGCTTGATGATCAGAACTCGACTAAAGATTTTTTAAAAAGAAATGATATAGGAAACAAGTGTAAATTGCTACAATTTGATGAACTTGACCTATACTTATGGATGTACTAGCTCAAAATACCAACTGAGAGGGAAGGAGTCTTCACTTCAAGTATAAATCCTATCCTCTCTGTATACAAGGTTGGTAGGGACAGGAAACTTAGACAATGGCTACCTAAAATGTATGAAAGTTATTATAAAGGTACAGAGTTACTGACTTACAAGTTTTCAAGGGGACGTTAGTTTAAGAGTGT
>NW_006408829.1:488186-497383 GCF_000296735.1 Chrysochloris asiatica
GGATAAGATTCTTATGATTAAGTAATGAGTAATTGTTATCATGACTAATTGTGACTACCACAACTGTAAAGGTAGAAGTTTTCTAACAAAAAGGGGAGCGTAGTTAACCTTATATTCCAAGAATAGAAGACCCTAAGGCCATCAAGGGAGAAGATCATAAGTGAAATGTGAGACCCTATCTAGAGAAGCAGCAACACCGGAGGTGGAGACAGAGATGAGGACTCTAGACTCATGGAAAGAGAAAGACTGTTTGTTGGTGGCCAGGAGGCAGGCTTGCAGAATGTGACCTTTGGTTATTTAAATGATTATAAATCCTTGTGTGCTTGTGTACATCCCACCAAAAAAAACAAAAATAAAAACAAAAACAAAACAACAGAGAAAATAGAAGCAAATATTCTTGAATGATAATTCACGGAGGAGATTGTAATCATTGCAATGAAATGATAAGTATAAAACCAGTGTTCTTCCATGTAAACTGTCACTCAATTCACAATAAAAACTTTTAAAAAATGGATGTTAGAATGTACAGTCACTAAAATGAATTGAATAAAAGATGAAGTAAAGACAGATGATGTAAAAGAGCAAAACAGAATTTTATAAAGGGAAGCTTTAGAAAACAGTAAAGTATTCAAATAAAAGGTGCAAAGACTTGGAGTTAGAAAACCAAAAGGAACCATTATTCCTGATATTTCTCGAGCCGAAAGAAACTGAAATAAACAGAAAGTCTTGCGGTGCAATTTTAAAAGATTGTGTGGGTAAAACTGCTGAATGGAATTCAAAATTTAGAAACAAGAGAGGATCTCTAGTTGGAAAATATGTTCTTGGTAATAAAACGATGCTGGAGGTTACATGATTGAATTTTGCAAAACCAGTGACTTATACGTTACAAATGCATTTTTTCAACACCATAAATGATAATATACAAGTGGACCACACTAGACAGAAGACACAGAAATAAAACTACTATACTGTGGAAGGAGACAATGCAGAAGTTCAATATCATCAGCCAACACAAGGACAGGAGACAACTGTGAAGCAGAACATTAATTGTCCATAAACAAGCTAGGAATGAAGCTAAACAACTCCACAAGAGTGAACATTTTGACCTATAACATATCCCACCTGAATTAGAGATCATCGTTTGAACAAATTTGATGCATTCTATTATAATGACCAAAGAAAATGATATTAAGGTGATATGAAGAACATCATACATGAAGAAAACAAAAGGTCATTAAAGGATAGGAAAGAAAGAGAAGATTAAAGTGGATGTGGAAAGAGACTCTGAATCTTGCTCTTGAACACAGAGAAGTTAAACCAACTGGAATAAATTATGAAACAAAAGAGGTGAGTAGAAAAATTTAAAGGGTAGCTTGAGAAGACAAACTATTACAATGAATTGTGTAAAACTCTAGAGTTAGGAAATCAGGAGGGAAGAATACAATCTGCATTTTAAAATGGAAATAACTTTAGAAAACATCAAAACTTCAGCTTGCAATATTGAAGGATCCTATTGGTAAAATATTGAATTATGCAGGAACCATCAAGATGAGAATACTAGGAATACAGAGAATCACTGTAGAGAAAAGCATTGATTGATGTTCAACCATTTCAGAAGGCAGTATACAACCCAAAACCAATGGTTTTGAAGGAAGAAGTTCAAGCTGCACAGAGGCACTGACAAAAAAACAAGTTTTGAGAAATTGACAAAACATGAACTGAAATATTTCAACAAACTAATATAACACTGTTATTGTTAAGTGCCGCTGAGTCAGTTTTGACACATAGTGGACCCTGTATAAGGTTTCTGAGGAGCAGCTGGGAGTTTTGAACTGCTGACCTTATGGTTTAAAATCCAGTGCTGATCCTACAGCACCACACCAAGAATCCAATATAGCATTTTTCTTAACATCTATCTAGGATAATAGCTGGATATACAGTTTGGCTTATTTGCTGATTTTTATTTCAATTTTGAATTAATTTAGTTAATTAATGTTATATCCCTGAAGGCACATGATTGTCTATTCCAAGAAATTTGGAATTGCCCAACCAATTGGAAGAGGTAAAAAAATTAAATGATTAAACATTGAAATAAAATCAGCAAATAAACCTGCTACTATAGACAAATGTTAATAAAAATTTTTGTTTCCAAGTGAAGTGACTTTAAAACAAAATAATTAGATCATACATTCCTAATGGGATACATGGTAAGGAAAATTAATTTATAGAAAATCATAGGCTGTTTACAATAAACATCCTGTTGATAATACAGGCAATTTTATTTTGAGATATGTACTATAAAAGTGGTGAGCTATTATTATATTGATGTTTTTGAAGCTCAGGACATTGGGTGGGGATGAAAGGAAATTGTGGAGGCTTTGAGGCTGCATCTCTTATAAGTGATGTAATTGACCAAAGACTTCATCATATGCTCTTTGAAATCCATTGCACATTTTCATGCAGAGCATGTCCTCTACGGGTTGCTACTCCCCAGGGTCTGAGTGTGGCAGGAATTTTTAGGAAGATTTATTTCTGGAGGCCATAACTCTTTATGGGAAGACTTCTTTGACTCAAAATCACTTAGTTTTTTTTTTTTTTTTTTTTTCCTGTTAATTCTCCTGGCTTTTAAACTCCAATGCTAAAACCACTGTCCTTGAGTTGATTCTGACTCAAACACCCAGTAGAACAGAGTAGAACTGTCCGTAAGATTTCTAAAGCTATAAATCTTTATGAAATAAGACTGCCACCCTTGGAGTGGCTGGTGGTTTCCAAACACTGAACTGTTAGTTAGCAGCCAGACTCTTTAACCACTGAACCACCAGAATTCCTGCATTGTTTTCATGGTGGGAAAATACTAAGATTTACAAATGTTTTTATACTTTGTGAGACTTCAGTATAGAAAAATCTTGGAATCGGTGACATCAAGATTAACAGATCTGTTAACTACCAGTTTATAATTAGGTTATTTAAGCTATGGGTCTCAACGTGTTTCTAAAGACAAATAAATAATTAAGGATAATTTAAACAATTAGCAAAATCTTTAGTAGAGACAAATACAAAGACAATACCCAATAAATACAAAGCATTGCTTTTAAAATAGATTTAACCCCAGATTTTACTCCTTAGTCATTATTTTTAAAATGCTGGTTTTGGACACATCTTTAGTAACTATTCAAACTGTGGATATGAAACACTTAAATTGTACATTAACAAATATAAGACAATTAAAAAGTCATAAATATTTGTTGAAAAGATGTGTAATCTTTAAAATAAAAGAACTCTTAAGATAGAAAAAAATATATATTAACGGGAAGAGATCCATATTTGTGCCCATTCCAAAGTCAGGTGATCCAATGGAATGTAGAAATAATCGGACAATATCTTTGATAGCCCATGTATGACTTTAACAAATAGAAATTTATATTCTCACAGTTTAGGAGGTTAGATGTTCAAATTCAGAGTGCTGAGCAAGACTTCCTCTTTCTTTTGGTTATTGGAGAGAGTCCTTGTCCCCTTCCAACATCTGTAGGCTTGTCGTCCCTTGGCTATCTCCATATGTCTTGATATCAATCTTCCTCTGGCTCTAGGAAGATCACAGTACAATTAGCTTGAATCACATAAATACCAGCTCTTCTTTCTTGCTGGTAGTAACTATCTCTCTCTATTTACTTCTCTCCTTTTATATCCTATAAGATAAAAGCTGATGAAGGGCAAACCCTAGGGAAAATTGATTAAGGATGCTACATCCTAACCTAATTCCCTTACATCTTGATCTGGCGTGTGACTAAGTGAAGGTGTATCCTCTTAATTCCTTTACATCAGATCAGAGATAATTACATCAGCCCACGTTGTTGTTGTTAAGTGCCGTTGAGTCATCGGTTCCAACCTGTAACAAACCTGGATAAGGTTTCTGAAGAGTGGCTGATGAGTTTGACTAGCTTACATTAGGGAAGACGATTACATCATTACGTAACTGCCAAACCACTGTGATTCATGGCCCAGCCAAGATGACACATGTTATCGGTGGCACAGTTCAGTTCATGACAACAGCCTATTTACAAACTTGAATAAATTCTCTCTTTTAGCAGTTGTCCAATTTTTTTTTCTCTAGTGTTATTTTTTTCTTTCTTTGGAGTGCAATCTAATAATGTGAATACCTGTGGTGCACGCACAATAAAATTAAATCATAAAACCAATAGCCTGATTGTTAAGAATTAATACTATGTTTACAGTCATTCTTGTTGAATTATACAAATACTGTTAGCTAATCATTAAACAATGATTGGTGAAAATTAACCTAGCCACAAAACTTTTATCCCTTTTTAAATGCACTGCAGAGTGCAAACAACAAAGAAAGAGTATTTACCTATATAACTCTTTTAACCCTAAGTTTTGTGATACACCTACTTTACCTCTTGAGGAAGTAACTCCTTTTTAGTATTTATTTAAACAAGGTTTCTCAGGTCATGGCTGTTAAATAAACCTTGTTAAATTAAGAGTAATGCATGTTAGAGATTTAAAAATTCCTTACCACACATGCTGCAATAACTTTCTTTCTTTTCTAATATTTCCTCTTGCTGAAAAGTTTCAGGTCCTCAGATATAGCATAGTATAAGAATGATTATTTATACAACTTTTATTTTCCTTGTTGAAAATAGCTTGAGAGTCATAGACCTTTATTCTCTATGTTCCCAATTTATATAATAAAAATACTTCTGTCTTCATCAAAGGGTTATAGGAAATAATTTAAGTGTGTATAGGCAAGACTTTAACAATAATAATAATAATAATAATAATAAAACAACACAAGAGATTATCAGTGTATTCTCAGACTGATTGTCTCATTTCTTAAACTCATTATAAAATTGAATTATGTTTGCTGTCTGAGGATACACTATGATCATCTTAATTGGTAAGTTTTACAGCTTCTAGGGAACTTAGAGATCATTTAACATACCATGAAAGTCAGAGTCTAATCAGTTAGTAGCTGAGTGGGAATTAAAAGACTTATCCTTCCATCTTCTATTTCAGTTTGATTTCCATTAGCTCATTCTTCCATTTAAAGATTATCTTTGTGTTTTTTTCTTAGATAATTCATTTTAGTTATATCAGAAAGGCAGTCTCCTTGTAAATCCTTAGAATGTTACAAATAAAGTTAAAATTCAATTTGATCACAAAGACACCCCACAGCATCATCTTTTTCAGAAGGGTGGGCAAATTTCATATGGGAGAATATTTGGATTAGATTTGTTTGAAAACAGTAGAAAATCCCAAAACGGAGGTGGCTGAAACAAAATAGAAATTCATTCAGTTTCATACGCAAGAAATCCAGAGAACATGAATCACAGTCAGATGGGTATTTAAGGTATCAGTTACCCTTATTCTTCCTTCTTGTTTCTCTAATAGTGATTTTTAAGTTCAAGATGACAATTGGACCTACATTTAACCTGCATGAAAAAGGATGCTCCTACTTACATCAATGACAATTTTTAGAAGTAGTGTATTATTTTTACTTGGATCACATTATAAAAAATAAGTCACATGGACATATATAGCTGCAAGAGAGTGTAAGGAAGTCAATTTTTATTCTGAGAAGTTATGTGTTCAGAGAACTTTGAAGCTTTAGTTTTTATGGAAGAAGAGAACAATGTCTGCCATAGAAAGTGACCAAAAGCAGTCAGAGTTTTGCTGTCTATCACTCTGTAGGATATTAGATGTTTCTTCTATATTAGTGAATATTACCTAGAAATAGATTAATGTTTTGGATTTTCATGTCTGGTGGCATGGCAGAATCAACACTGCACTCCAAACCACAAAGTTGGCAGAACAAACCCACTAGCTGTTGTTATTGTTGTTGTGAAGTGCCATTGAGTCATTTCTGACCCATAGCAACCCTATAAAGGGTTTTTGAGAAGCAGCTGGTAAGCTTAAACCACCAACCTTGCAGTTCAAATGACTTTGCAGTCTGGCGCATTAACCCACAGCTGCTGTTGTTAAAAAATCTATTCTGACTCATAGTGACCCTGCATAGGGTTTTTAAGTAGCAGCTGGTGAGCTTGAACCGCCAACCTTGTGATTCAAGCTGACCTTGCAGTTGAGTGCTTATCCTATAGTGCCATATCAGAACTCCCAAGGGATAATTCAGATTTTGTTGATGATATTATCATAAACTTCCATTCTCAGGGCAATAACAACAATAATACAGTAAGTCATAAAATATGTAATAAAATGAACAACTTACCAAATAATACTATTTTTAGGGGAGGTAAGCATAAAATCGCCTTAGAGGATGCATATAAAACTTATAATGATTATTATCTTTGCTGATGTGGGATTGAGGATGATGATCAAATTGTAATTTATTTTTTTCTGTAATGTTAATCTCAGTAACAGGGTTTAGTTGTGAGCAAAATAAACCACTTATGATGCACTTAATTTAAAAAAGGGAATGTATTAGAAGAATAGAGATTATAATTGATTTTAAAAAGGTCAGTAATAAGGCTGTTTAATAGGAATTGACAGCCACTAAAACCCAAATGTCTTTACTCATTGTGTATTCTTATTCATGATTTACATTCCAATGAGGTCAAGTAATATTGATCAAGTTTGAAGCATATCTTTAGTTTGGGGAGTTGTGGTTGAATGTAATTGCCTTTTAGTAGATTCCAACCTATAGTGACCCTGTATAGGATTCCCAAGGAGCAGTTGGTGAGCTTGAACTGTTGACCTTGTGGATCAAACAGACTTTGCAGTCCAGGGAATTAGCCCACGGTCTCACACCAGAGCTCCCAGTTTTGGGAGTACAAGTGGCAAATTGGTGTCTTGATTCACTGTCCTAGGGATACATAGAATATGGGAGGGAACATTGCTGGAATAAAAATCTGAATCTATTACCAATTAGATGGAGAGTTCTATTTTGGAGCAAAGATTTGTGATTTGAAATTTTCAAATATATCTTTGTTTGGTATATTGCAAAGAACTGCATTGTTTATCAAATTATCTGTACTATTAAAATTTACTCTGAAATTGTTTTCTCTACATCTCCTTTTTCTTTAACTATCTACTAAGTAAGTAGTAGTGGAACATTGTAAAATATAGTGCTGGAAGATGAGTCCCTCAGATTGAAAGACTCTCAAAATACCACTGGGGAAGAACTGCTTCCTCAAAGTAGAATTAACTTTAATGACAGAAACTTTAATTAACTTTAATGAAAGCAAAGCTCTCAGGACCAAAATTTGCTCATGAAGCAAACTCAATTTAAGAAGAAATAGCTGCAAACATCCAATAATAATTGCAAAGTGGAATGTTTAAAGTATGAATTAAGAAAAAATTGAAATCATAAAATGAAATAGAACACATAAGGATACATATTTTAGGCATTCTTGTTGTTGTTGCTGTTGTTAAGTGCCGTCGAGTTGGTTCTGACCCATAGCAACTCTGTATACGGTTTCTGAAGAAAGATTAGTGAGATTTGACTTCTGGTGTGGTGCTGTGGGTTAATGCACTGGGCTGCAATGTTGGTTTGAGCTGCAAGGTGAGTAGTTCAGTCTTAGGCAGTAAGGAGTTGAAATGGATTGCTATTGCCTTTTTGAAACTGTCATATCATTTATCACACCAGGAAAGACAAACTGAAAAATGGCATTGCATTCAAGTCAAAAGGAGCATTTCAAAAGGTGTTTTCAAATACAATTCTGTTTGTTATAAGATAATATCCATATGCCTAAAAGGAAGACCAGAGTCCTGGTGAGATGCTGTACAATAAGCACTAGGCTACTAACTGCATGAAGAGTGAATCAAACCCATCATATACACCTAAGAAATCTTATATAGGCAGGCTCCATATAAGTCAGAACTGACTCCATGGCACTTAACAACAACAACATATGGAAGCCCCATTAACACCATTATTATTCAAATTTATGCACTAACCACTAAAGGCAGTTATGAGGAAATTGAAGAATTCTATCTACTAGGAGGTCAGGAGGGAACAATCACTGGAGAAGGATGTCATGCTGGGTAAGATGGAGGGTCAAAGAAAAAGAGGAAGACCCCAATGAGATGGATCAGCCAGGTGGCAACATTGATGGCATCAAGTGTGACAGCTGTAGTGAGGTTGGCCCAGGCAGGATTGGACATTGTTTCGTTCTGCTGTGCATGGGGTCGCTATGACTCGATGACACCTGACAACAACAACAACAACATCTACCTTAGTCTGAAATTGTTTAAAAATGGAAACAAGGTTATTGCTGTTTGGATTGTGAAAGTTGGAAACAAAAAGAAAGGATCAGTAATTCTAAACTATGACCTTGGTGACAGAAATGATGCTGGAGATGGCATGATAGAATTTTGCTACATTAACGATTTATTCATTGTCAACACCATTTTTAAACAACATAAATAGAGACGATACATGCAGACTTCACCAGATGGAATAACCAGGAATCAAATTGAATACGTCCATGGGAAGAGATGATGGAGAAACTCAATACCATCAGCCAAAACAAAGTCAAAGTTATTGTTGGAAGGTGCCATCTAGTTGGTACCAACTCATAGCAATGTTATGCACAACAGAACGAAACACTGCTCGATCCTGGACCAAACTCATATTGTTGCCACACTTGAGCCCATGGATGCTACCATTTTGCCAATCCATCTTGCTGAAGGTCTTCCTCTTTTTTCACTGACCTTCCACCTTACCAAACATGATATCCCTCTCAAGTGACTGATTACTGCTAGCAATATGTCCGAAGTAAGAGACAAAGTCTGGCCATCCTGGCCTCCAAGGAGCACTCTGGCTACACTTCATGCAACACAGATATGTTTGTTCTTTTGGCAGCCCATGGTACTTCCAATATTCTTCTCCAACACCATAACCCAAATGCATCAATTCTTCTAAGATCTTCCTTATTCACTCACTGTCCAACATTCACATGCATACGAGGTTATTAAAATTACCATGGCTTGGGTCAAGTGAATCTTACTCCTCAAGCTGCCGTCTTTGCTTTTCAACACTAAAAATATCTTGTGCAGCAGATGAGCCTAATGCAATCCGTCGTTTGATTTTTTTGACTGCTGCTTCCATAAGTATTGATGGTTGGTCCAAGAAAAATGAAGTCTTTGACAACTTCAGTCTTTTCTCCATTGATAAGCATGTGTTGTTAATGGGTCCAATGCTGATGATATTTGTTTTCTTGACA
>NW_006408829.1:503869-507655 GCF_000296735.1 Chrysochloris asiatica
GTAGGTTTGCATTGCCAGTGCTTATCCTTAGTGTCACACCAGAACTCCAATAATATTGTTGTTGAGTGCCATCAAGTCAGTTCTGAATTACAGCAATCCTGTATAGGGTTTCAAAGGAGTGGCTGATGGACCTCGTGGTCCAAACTGACCTTGCAGTCCACAGCATTAGCTATACTAAATTAAACCTAGGAACCTACAAGTCTATGGCAATTGTGTGTATTGTCCTTTCATAAGGTCACTGTCACTTGGAATAAATAACTATGCTTGTTAGCCCAGATTGTTCTAAACATATCTATTACCTAGTGTATTATAACTAAATGTTTTTTGCTTTTTTTTTTTTTACAGAACATTAACAAGTGCTGGTAAAGACCTTCAAGACAGTTTTCTGAAGGCCCTGGCAATGAGAGAAGAAGACAATCGTAACGGAAAAATGAGTGTGAGTACATTTCAGACAACAGCTAAAAATACATACAAAAATTTGGTTAGAAATAGTATTAAACATTTTGTCTTTGAAAAATAATTTATGAGGAAATTAATTGAGCTCTTTATAATTTATCTGTTACAGGAATATATGACAAATTATTTATTTATTTCCATTTTCATTTGTAGACATAGATAAATGGCTTAAGAAGCAATTAGGATTACAAACTTCTATTACAGGAAAAAATGCCTATACTTCCAGACTACTTGCCATCTCCAACTATGAGTCAGTCCTAAGGTGATGCCTTCCTTCTTTATCTCTCCTGCTGCTACTGCTGTGTATCCAGTGGATTCCAACTCAATACAACACTGTATAGGGTTTCTGGGGCTCTAAACCTTTATGGGGATCAGAAAATCTCATCTTTGTCCTGTTGAGTGGCTGGTGGATTTGAGTTGTTGACCTTTCAGGTGTCAGTCAAATCTGTAACCCATTATACTACCAGGGCCTCTTTGTCTTTCCTTGGACAGTCTTATTGTGAATACTACCTAGACTTCACATAGAAGATATTGATTAATATAGCTACCATATAGTCCTATCTGGGAGTCATGGTGTGGCCCTGTGGGTTAATGTGCTGGACTGCAAGGTTGGTGGTTCAAGATTGTCAACTGCTCCTCAGGAACCCTACATAGTGTCTCTATGAGTTGGAACTGACTTGATGGCACTTAACAACAATAGCAACATAGTCCTATCTATGTAATTTTGGTATTAAGTGCCCTCAGGTTGGCACCAATTCAAGGGGACCCTGTTCATAACAGAACAAAACTCTCCCCAGTCCTGCACCATCTTCATTACTGTTACTGTATATGAACCCATTGTGGCAACCACTGAGTCAATCCATCTTATTGGAGGTCTTCCTCTTTTTCACTGACAGTCCACTTTATCAAGCATTCTGTGCTTTTCCAGGGATTGGTTTGCTACTGAAAACATGCTCATAGTACTTGAAATAAAGTTTCACCATCCTTGCTTCTAAGGAGTACCCTGGCTGTATTTCTTCCAAGAAAGATTGTTCTTTTGGTAATTCATGGTACTTTCTATATATTTCCCCAACAACATAATTCAATGTATCAATTGCGCTCAGTTTTCCTCACTAATTGTTCAGTATTCAAATGCATATGAGATGATTGACAATATCATGACTTGAGTCATATACAGCTTAATCCTCAAAGTAAATCTTTGCCCTGTAACTCTTTAAAGAGGTCTTTTGCAGCAGATTTGTCCAATGTAATACATAGTTTAGTTTATTGACTACTGCTTCCATGAACACTGATTGTGGATGAAATCTTTGACAACTTCAATCTTTTCTCTGATTATCGTGATATTTTTATTGGTTCAATTGTGAGGAATATTGTTTTCATTACCGTTGTTAAGTGCCGTCTAGTCAGTTCCGACCCATAGCGAACCTGAACAGGGTTTCCGAGGCTGTAAATCTTTACGGGAGCAGAAAGCCTCATCTTTCTCCCACGGAACAACTGGTAGTTTCGAACTGCTGACCCTGAGGTTCGCAGCCCGATTCTTAACCACTACGCTACCAGAGCACCTTCATTACATACAAGCGTGATAAATACCGAAAACTCTAGCCTCTTTGTCATCAGCATTTTTCTTTTGATGCTTTCTGTATTATACAATGTTTTGTCCACAGAAACTTTCAGTATTACAAGTTGAGGCTTGATTCTTTTTTTTTCTTCAATACTTTCAGCTTGAAGGAGCTCTGGTAGCGTAGTGGTTATGAATCGGGCTGCGAAGGGTAAGGTCAGCAGTCCGAAACTACCAGCTGCTCCGCGTGAGAAAGATGAGGCGTTCTGCTCCAGTAATGATTTACAGCCTCAGAAACCCTGTTCAGGGTTGCTATGGGTTGGAACCGACTTGACGGCACTTAACAACAACAACAACTTTCAGCTTGAGAAATGCTGAATGTCTTCTTCAATTTTGGTGATAGAAACTACATAATAGATAAAATTTTGAATCAACCACAGAGAACTTTTTTTTTTTTTCTTTTTAAAATTGGGCAAAAATTTAAATGATGCAGAAAGCATCAAAGGAAAATAGAAGAAATACACAGAGTCACTGTACTATGAAGAAATGATCAATAATCAACTATTTCAATAGGTAACATATTAGTCATTCACAAAAGGACAAATATTGCATAAGACCATTTTTGTAAAAGTGTAAGAAAAGATACTCATACTAAAAGGGGAAAAAAACCTCAAAAACTTTGCTGATTATGCGTGGAGGTAGGGTAGGGCTGGGATTTAGGGAAGGGGGAGGGAAGCTACAAATAGAGCACATGGTAGGGGGCAGGCACATTATAGTTAGGGTATTGGGGAAGGCAATACACGAGAAGGAGGAAGAACAAGGTAGATAGGGGAATACTGAGTCAGGTTTGCTTGGGCTAAATGGGACAGATGCATGCTCAACCTTGGAACAACAGGGTTCTGTGATACAAGGATCGAGGCATACCCTGAAAAGGGGAAATAGAACTAAGATTCTTGACTGTATTATGAGTATTTGTTTCCCTTGCCTAGTATTGTAAAATAGACACTTGAGTGTGATAGAAAGGAATGTCGGGAAACATGATTACAGAAAGCTTGTAAGCTCATCTTCAACCTAAAACTGATTGGAATATCTAAAAGGGGTCCTACAACTTGCCTGGTGAAATAGGCCTCTTGTGGAGCCTTTGCAGTGTATAGGACCTTAGGTGGAACCCTGAGCCCCATCCAGAACCTTCTGAGGTCGCCATTCCCATCAGAAAGGACATGCAGACCAGCCTGGAACAGCTAGAGCAACAGAATATACATCATCAAAGAAAGATCATCAGGAAAAACAAAAGTGGCAGTATGACTGGCTATTACAAGAATAAGCAAGTTGTTCACCTGGAAGTCATCAAGGCAAGCAATAAAGTCCCTTCAGAACAAACAACCCCCTCTAAGACTGAAACTCAAAGGGAACACATGAGCAGGCATATAAGCTTTCTGGTGACCACATTGGTCTACTGGTGAGTAGAAGAGGGAAAAGGCAGCAATGAAGAAATGGGCTGAGTTCAACCATGTTCCATAGGCTCCCATTGACATGGAGATAGGAGAGAAAAGGAAGGGCTGATTGGTCCAAAGTGTGGTGGAACTTGGAGACACCTGAGCCCATGGACAAGGATATAGCCACAGAGTGCTAGAATTGAGAGTGAGGCGTCTAGCAGATATGAAATGAGGGGGAGACGTACAAGAGCACCCAAACTTGCAGATAGTACCCATTTGACCTAGCCTTGATGGCTTGATAATCAGAACTCATCTAGAGGAAGATGGCAAAAAAAA
>NW_006408829.1:508085-510070 GCF_000296735.1 Chrysochloris asiatica
TAGGGGAAGATAGAGTCCCCACTGAATAGTTTTCATCTTATTTAGATGGGTCTGGTAAAAAGAGATGAGGATAAGATTCTTATGATTCAATAGTGAGTAATTGTTACCATGTGTAATTGAGACTGTCACAATTGTAAAGGTAGAAGTTTTGTAACGAAAACAGGGGAGTAGTTAATCTTACAGTCCAGAAAAAGAGGACCCTAGGGCCATCAAGGAAGAAGAGCACAAGCGGAGAATACGGGACCTTATCCAGAGAAGCAGTAACACCAAAGATGGAGGCAGAGATGGGTACATGGGAAGAGGGGACAGCTGAGGACTCTAGATTCATGTAAAGAGAGAGATTGAGAGCTGGTGGACAGGAGGCAAACTTGCAGAATGTGCCTTTTGGTGGTTTACATTATTATATATGACTGAGTGCTTTAAAAAAGAGAGAGAGAGAGAGAGTTAAAATGAATAGAGAGAAATACTGTTAACTGATGGTACATGGAGGAGATTATAACCTTTGTAATAAAACAAAGTATATGATTTGTTGACTATAAAACTGATGATCTGCCCTGTAAACTTTCACTCAATTCAAAATAAAAACTTAAAAAAAAAAAAGAGGTAACATACGATCAAGAGCCAATAGTACTAAAGGTACAACAGTACAAAAGGTCCAAGGTGCACTAAAGAAATTGGCAAAGATCAAGTTTCTTGGAGTTGATGGAATACAAATTGAAATCCGTCAACAAACTGATGCAACGCTAGAGGCACTTATTCATCTATGCAAAGAAATCTGGAAGAAAGTTACCTGACCAACTGATTAGACGAGGTCTATATCCATGTCCATTCCAAAGAATGATGACACAACAGAAAGCAGAAATCATTGGACAATATCATTAGTATTGCATGCAAGTCAATTTTTTTTCTAAAGATAATTAAAAACTGCTGCAGCTGTATAGTGACAGGGAACTGCTAGAGCTTCAAGCCAGATTCGTACAAGGACATGGGATGTTGGATATCAGTGTTGATGTTAGATGGTTTCTGGCTGAAAGCAGAGAATGTCAGAAAGATGTTTAACTGAAAATTATTGACATTCAAAAGCTTTTAATTGTGTAGATCATGACAAGCTATGGATAATATAGCAAAGAATGGATATTTCAGAAAACTTTATTGTGCTCATGAGGAAACTGTACATAAAACGTGAGGCAGCCTTTCAAACAGAAGGGGGAAAACTGTGTGGTTTAAAATAGGAAGGTGTTTACCAGGGTTGTATTATTTAACCACATTAAATCAGTTTGTATGCTGAGAAAATAATCTGAGAATCTGGATTATATAAAGAACATGGCAGGTGCATGTGAACTGCCAGCTCTTTACCCTCTGTGCAACAAAGGATCCTAAGAATATAAAGTGGCGTTAATGTTTAATCTTTATTTCTCTATATTGTCTTAAAGACAGCCCCAAATGGTTTCATAGCAAACTATTTGCAAAATAACATAAAATATTTTAAATATCTCTAATTATTATGATCATAAATTTACTTAAAAGTCATTATTAAATGGATAGGCAAATTTTTAAATCATTTCATAATATATGAAATATCCATAGGATTGTTGTTGTTGTTGTTAAGTGCTGTCAAGTCCATTCCAACTCATAGCAACTCTGTATAGGGTTTCTGAGTAGTGGCTGGTAAACTTGAACCACCTATCTTGTGGTTCAAACCAACCTTGCAGTCCAGTTCATTGACCCACAGTGCCACACCAGAACTCCATTCTAATACATAGGATTAGAATCTATATCAATTCACCATTTTTTTGTTTGTTTGTTTGTTTTGTGTTTGTTTTTTTTAATCAGAGATTAGTATTGCTACTCCTGCTTGTTTTTGTTGTTGCTTTTATTGGGAGTTGCCATTGAGTCAATCCTAACTCATAAAGACTGTGTAGGTTTTTTGTTTTGTTTTGTTTTTATTGTGAATTATGTGTTAGTTTACATGGGTGAACATTATC
>NW_006408829.1:510170-511179 GCF_000296735.1 Chrysochloris asiatica
AATACCTTTTATAAACAGCATAAGAGATGACTTTATACATGGCTCTCACCAGATGGAAAATAAGGTCAGAGATGGACCATTAATTTCTCATATGCAAGTTAAGGCTGAAACTTCAAAAACAAAAATGAAAACAAGTCCATGAGAACCAAAGCATGGCCATAAATATGTCCCACCTGCATTTAGAGACCATCTCAAAAGATATTTGATTCATTAAACATTAACTACCAAAATCCAGAAAAGTAGTGGGATGAAATCAAGTACATCATACTTGAAAACAGCAAAAGATAATTTTAAAGGCAGGAAAGAAAGAAAAGCATTTCTCAACTTGAAAGGACTGAAGAAAAAAACCAAGACTCAGGTTGCAAAGTCAACAATTCAATGGGAGCACTGTGTCTGTGTAGGATAATCACTGGACTGCAAACCACAGGTCAGGGATTGAACCCACCAGTCACTCCAAGGGAAAAATATGAGGCTTTCTGCTTCTGTAAAGATTTACAGTTTCAGAAAACCTATACAGTATCCTTATGAGTCGAAACTGACTCAATATACTTAAGGAAACCTATTAGTAATCTTACTCTTAACATCTAAGCAATCACCAAGTCAATTTATCGCTCAAATGCTTTATAATTCTATTCCTTTTTATTCTTGCCACCACTGCTTACCAACATGCACTGTGCCACCTGTTATTAAAGCTTTGTAATGGCAAATGAATTCCTCCAATGTTGTTATCTTCTAGGCTTATTTCTCATAGCTGATGAGGATTCTTTCTAAAATATAAATGTGGCAATCCTTGCATAAAACCCCTAAGTGGTTCAACATCTCCTGGAAGACAAGGTTCAAATTCCTGAATGTAGCATACAAGAGTCTCCGAGGGAGGATCCATCCCATGCCTCTCTTTTAACTTTTCATGAATGCTGGCAATGCTTGTCATAGACATATCAATCCAATCTCTATGTCTGTCTTTATATTACTGTCCCCTTGTGTCCTCTCATTTTCCTCTACTTGTTTC
>NW_006408829.1:511333-512260 GCF_000296735.1 Chrysochloris asiatica
TACCAAACATTCACATTTCCCTTTCCAACATTCACTGTCAGACCTGATAGCAATCATTCCCTATTGAACCACAGGAGTCCTTTCCCCCTCACCCTTTAGCAACCCCATCTAGACAGGTTGGAAACAATCCAGTGGAGGTTCTACCTTTCCTTGTATCCTGTGGAGCTAGGTTCCCTATTGAAAGCTTGTAAGCCAGTCACTTCTTGTCTTTGTAGTCCCTCCATTTTGGGTAGCTAATGTCTAAATTCCCCATCCTTATCAACTCTGTGTACCAATGGGATGGGAATGATCCTCAATTTAGATATCTGTCCGCTCTTTTGTCATACTGCATCCACAAGCATAGGTCAAGTTCATCCACTTGTAGTGGGTTACTCTTTCTTTTTTGTTCCTCTAGTCATATTCTGATTATCCAGCCATTTGATGCCAGGTCAAATGGGTACTATCTGCAAGTGTGGGTGTTCTTGTGCATCTGCCCTCACTTCATATCAGCTGGATGCTTCACACTCCTTTCTAGTCCTCTGGGGCTATGTCCTTGCCCCTGGGCCCAGGAGTCCCCAGGTCTCAGCATACTTCTGGGTAACCAAGTCTCAATCCAAGTTAACAGGAGTCTATTGAATGTGGTCAGACTTAGTTCACAACTTCATTGCTGTTTTTCCCCCACTTCCCTTATCAGTGACCAGCGTGGTCAGCAGCAGGACCACATGCCTGCTAGTGTATTCCAATTGAATTTCAGTCTTGGAAGGGGGTTGGCCTTGAGGGGACCCGACCACTTGCCTTTATGACTCCCTGGGGAACAACTTGCTTGTTCTTATGGTAGTCAATTGGCTTGCTGTTATTGTCTTTTATTTTTCCTGCTTGTCTTTCTTTCAAGAAGTGTCTCTTGTTTTTCTAACTGATCCAGACTGGTCTGCTTGTCCTTTCAAGTGG
>NW_006408829.1:513852-514743 GCF_000296735.1 Chrysochloris asiatica
TTTTTTCCATCTTTGTAACTTTTAATCTGTTTTTTTGTTTTTATCTTTGAGTGTAAGATGTCTCTTGTAGATAGTATACTGAAGGATCTTGTTTACTTATTCATTCTGCCATTCTCCATCTCTTCACTGGTGCATTTAATCCATTGCTATTCAGTGTAATTGTCGATAGATATCAATGAATTACAACCTTGTCATACTGACTCGATGGCACCTAACAACAACAATCAATTAATTGCTGTCATTATGTTTGTTTGTTTGTCTTGTCTGCTGTTGGTTTCTTTGCTCTGCATGTCTTCCTGTGCTGAGTTCATGATTTTTGTGTTTTTTCTTGTAGGTTTCTTCATAGATTTAATGTTTCCATGTTCTTCTTGGATTTTCATTTTCTTGGTATGTTGTGAAGTATTAATTTTCTGTGAATTTACCCTGTATTCTATTAAATTTTTCCTCCCTTTAAAACAATCGATTTTATCCTGCAATCTATCTTATCTCCTCATCACCTGGATCACTGCTCTTATATTTTTCCTTTGTTTCATATTGTAATTGTTTTGATCACAGACTGACATTCCAGATCCTATGAATTCATTCTTGTAGTTTTATTCTGTTCTGGGGTCTTCCATATGTCATTTGAATGCTGGATGGTGCTGCCACATATGTCAATCTCTGGTTGTTGTCTGATATTGCTGGTTCTTATTCTATAGAACTCCCTTTAGGATGAAGCACTGGGTTGACTTTGACAACATCCCTTAGCTTCTGTTTATCCTAAAAAGTTTTGATGACACCATTGTATTTGATTGACAATATTGCTGGGTAGACGATTCTTAGTTGGCAGTTTTTTTAAATTTTTTTTTTCAGAGTTTTATATACATTTCGCCATTGCCTTCTTGCTTGCTG
>NW_006408829.1:516092-517940 GCF_000296735.1 Chrysochloris asiatica
ATGTGAGTGCATAGTAGAACCCTCTGGGTGGGAAGGAGTTCACTTGCTCAGGCCTCCCTTCTAGTCAGCAGAGTGGATTTGCACAAAGAAAGAGGGTCAAATGACCAGAAAAAAGTATTCACACCTTTATCTTGAGGATCAGTAAGATTCCTGTGATGGGAGCACTCCCTTGATCCTTCATCTACTCCATCCCACTCAAGATGGAAGTTCCAGGATCTCCTGGCAGTCGCTGATCAGAAAACACTCCCTTTTTTGCTTTTGCTTCAAATCCACAAGCCATAAGCCTTCAATCCTTCTAAACATTCCTTATACATAACTCAGAATTCTGGGACCATCCCCTGAAACTGCTTGGTCTGATAGTCTGTGTTATTACTGCAGGAGTTTGCACAGCACCTCTCCCTAACCTGCCATAAAGCTGTGCCTCATAATTCACTGTTAACAAACATATATGTGAGTTTTATTAGAACTACAGCTACATATGGACAATAATAGCCTGAATTCAACAAGGGAAATGACTATTTCTTAACCATTAAGTTATTTCTACATAGTGTAGTATATAAAATAAATGGAAAAGTTCATCCCAGAGGCATATTTACTACTCTTTTTGCTTCATTTTATTGAAAGTACATACCCGAAATACTACAATGATATTGAGAAAGATGTCTGCTTCCCTAAAGATTTACAGTCTTGGAAATCCTTTGGGACAGTACTACTTTGCCCTATAGGCTTGGTATAAATTGTAATTGATTCAATGGCAGTGAGTTTTGTATTCATAAAATTTAAAGAACTGATTCTATAGCAGTGTTCTTAGATGATTTTCTTTAAATGGAGTTAGAACACTAGAAGAATTTTATTTTTTATTTTTCTACACTCGCAGCTTTTTGTTTTATTTTTATATTTGGTGAGCCCAAGATCCAAATACTCTTAGGTGTAATTAAATTTTATTGGATGGCCTGTTTCTCCTTGTTACTGAAAATACTAAAAAATTGTTTTCCCTTTTAGGCCTTGAATTTATTCTGTTATAGAAACCATCCATCCCACATGCCCATGAGCCTTCTTTCCCAAAATTTTCAGTGCTCAAATTATTGGGTTATTTGTTTACTATAAACATTCTGATCATCCTCAAAATCTTATTATTTTGACAAGTAGTCTCCAGACCATGCCATGAGAGGAAACAGGTTTTAATAAGAATTAAAATTTATATAATTTCTACTTTAAGAAGAAAAATTTTTGAAAATGATACTTTTTTAAAAAGATTTCTGTGGTTCAACAAGTCAGGTGTTATTGGCATAATGATATAGAGATAGATCCTTTTTTATTTAAATCTGTTAAAATAGTCGTAATCTGATGCTTGTCTAGAATCAATTTTATTTTTTTAATAACTCCAAGTTTCATAAACACACACAAATCTACATAGTCAAATACATATATAAAAACATATTTTTCAATGCATATTTTCCAAAAATACTCTAGTTTTTAATTATTCTTGTGCTTCATGCATTTAATTAAGATGGAACATTGACCTTTTTGTGAAATTCATATAACAAATATTTAGAAATATTTTTATTAACTGTGAATTTGTTTAAATGATAGGTATAATAAATATTTCCCTAGTAGTATAGTTATTATTCAATTTTATTTTCATGAAAGTCATTTATGTGTGAAATAGTTCTACCACATTTCTCATAATTTTAAAATTCTTAAAAGACTAAATCTATCATTTAATCCTCTCTTTCCTATTCATAAGCAGTTTTTATTGTTTCCCAAGGAGTATAGTTTTCTAATTACTTGCACTGTAGGATAAGCACTGGATTGTGAACCACAAGGTCAGCAATTTAAACCCACAAG
>NW_006408829.1:518709-519953 GCF_000296735.1 Chrysochloris asiatica
GGTTTCTTCTAAAAGATTAACTTCCAATTTCTTTCAGGATTTCTCTGAGATATTAATACAGTTAATCAATCTATTTTCCCTTCTACCTTGAGGTCTTTAACCTAAGTATCTTATAGTTTTTCTTCATTATTGCAACTTTTAACCTTAATCTCTTTCTTGGGTTGGTGGTCTAGTATGTCTACTTAACTGACATCTGTTCCACCATATACCATTTACCTCAGCAAACACATTCATATGCAGGAACTCACCAACTATTTACTTCTTGCTACCAAAAGAGTGGTCAGGATCTCTAAAATCCATCAATTAGTGCATTTATTTAATTATTCAATAAAAAATAACTGATTTTAGGGAGAAGAACACGATTAAGTGTTCAGGAATACTCTTCCGTTGCAATATTGTCCATAGCTTGTCATGATTGACACAATCAAAAGCCTTTATGTAGTCAATAAAGCATAGGTAAACATTTCTCTGGCATTCTCTGCTTTCAGCCAAGATCCATCAGACATCAGCAATGATATTCTTTGTTTCACAGCCTCTTCTGAATCCGGCTTGAACCTCTGGAAGTTTTCTGGCAATGTGTGCTTGCAGCCATTTCTGTATTACCTTTAGTAAAACTTTACTCACATGGGATATCAAAGATATTGTCCTGTGATTTCCACATTCCATTGGGTCACCTCTCTGTAATGGGCACAAATATGGATCTCTTCCAATCAGTTGACCAGATAGTTGTGTTCCAAATTTCATGGCATAGAAGAGTGAGTGCCTCCTGTGCCACCTCACTTTCTTGAAATATTTCAATTTGTATTCCATCAATTCCTGGTACCCTGTTCTTTGCCAATTCCTTCAATGCACCTTGGACTTCCTCCTTTAGTATCATTGGCTCTTGATCAGATGCTACCTCTTGAATGGGTTGAATATTAACCATTTCCTTTTGGTACAATGACGCCATGTATTCCTTCCATCGTCTTTTGATGCTTTCTGCATCATTCAATAATTTGCCCAGAGAATCCTTCAATAATGAAAGTTAAGGTTTGATTTTTTTTTTTTCAGTTCCCCAGCTTGAGAAATGCTGAGCATGTTCTTCCCTTTTCGTTTTCTAACTCCAAATCTTTGCACATTTTGTTGCAATGTTTGACTTTATTTTCTCTAGCTGACCTTTAAAATTTTCTGTTCAGCTCTTTTAACTCCTCATTTATTCCATTTGCTTTAGCATCTCTACACTGGAGAGCAAGTTTCAGGGTCTA
>NW_006408829.1:522088-526022 GCF_000296735.1 Chrysochloris asiatica
TAAATTATAATAGGCCACAGAAATAATTAGTCTGATTTTGGACATAGTGAATTGTAGTAGGCTTGTTTTTGTTGTTTTGTGCCATCAAGTCGGTCCTGAATCATAGCCTGCCTGTATAAGTTTTCCAAGGAGCACCTTCTGTGTTTGAACTGCTGACCTTCTGTTTCAAACCCACTTTGTAGTCCAGTGTTTTATCCCATAGTGCCCCACCAGGACACCTTATTTATCTCTGACTTATTGAATAGAGTATTTTAAAATGTTAAATAGGCAATCTTAGAAAAAGCTTCTCTTGAAGTCTACCCAAATATGTTTCTTAGCATTGCTGTCCCTCAGATTACCATACTTTATAGCTTTGCACTGAGTTGATTTCAACTCCTGGTGACCCCATGGTGTCAGTGTATGATTGTATCCCATAAAATTTTCTATAGCTTTTTTTTTTTTTTAAGTAGATTTCCAACATAATCTACAACTAAGCTAATTTTTTTTTTTTCCTTCCACTCCTTACATTCGACACAAAATTGTTCACCAAATATGGTCAATTCTGCCTTAGAAATATCTTTCAAGTAAATTCAGAGAAAAGGGCCAGGAAACCAAATAGATGTGCAATTGCCAGATTTAAGGGATTGGGCATGTTGAGCTTATAGTAGAGATAATATCCAGAAGATGATTAGATATACTTGAAATAGTTTATACAAATGGAATGTGAGCAGTCATGCATTAAACAGTATTAAATAGTAGAATTGTTGTTGTTAAATGCCATCAAGTCACTTCTTACTCATAGGTAACCTGTATAGGGTTTCCAAGAAGTGACTGGTGATTTAATGGAGAGTGAACAGATGATAATAATTTCAATAAAGGGAAGATACATTTAATCCTGGTTTTAGATGATTTAATATAGCACATAGACTTTGGAGGTAGATAGTAAATAAACTCAAGCTCCAAATTCACTTCTTGCCTACTATTATCAGTCGCAAAAGTTATCTGATACATGTTTTAACTCACAATAATGTCCTAGTGTCATACTGTAGTTTAAACATTGGACTACTACCACATGATTAGTGGTTTAAACCCTTGGATACAGTATGCAGGGTCGCTATGAGTCAGAACCAACTCAATTGCACTTAAAGATAATGTGAGTAATATTAGAATGCCCTCTTGTTAATATTTACTTTCTCTTTTCATGAAAATTCTCACTACCATTGAATCGTTTCTACACATAGCAACCCTATGTAGGACATTTGAGGCTGCAAATCTTTATGGAAATAGGAAGCCTCATCTTTCTCCCACAGAGCAGCTGGTGGCTTCAAACTGCCAACTTTGTGTTTATCCTACAGAGCCACAGAGCTCTCTTAATATTGAATAAACATTTAAATGTAGATTCAATACAACACATTCTATGAGACACAAAAATTATTCAATAAGTAATGTAGTTTTTGATGTAAAGGAGAGTTGGTTATATCATTGTCAGAGCTGTATCGTTGTAAATGAAGCAAATGTAGAGAACTGCTGTTAAGGACTGTTAATTCAGATTCCAACCCATAGTGATCCTGTATAGGGTTTCCAAGGAACAACTAGTGAGCTTGAACCACTGACTTTGCAGTCCAGCACATTAACCCACAGGTGGCACCAGGACTCCGATGTGCAGAATGTTGTTGTTGTTAAGTGCTGTTGAGTCAATTTCGACCCATAGCAACCTGTATAGGGTTTCCAAGAAGCAGCTGGTGACCTTGAACCCCTGACCTTGCAGATCAAATGGTTTTGCAGTCTGGCTCATTAACCCATGCATCACATGAGATGTTAAATGGAGACCCTGTATAGGGTTTCTGAGGCTCTACATTTTTGTGGAAGCAGAAAAAGTCATCTTTCTCCCTCAGGGTGACTGGTGAGTTCGAACAACCAATCCTTCTGTTTGCAGTCCAGTGTTTACGTATGGAGCCTCTGCATTCCACAAAATAAAGTTGATCACTGTCAAATTATTATAGCAATCATAATGTTAAAAACAGTATTATACAATCATTTTAAAAACCACAGTGCATTTTATTAATTTTCTAATTTGTTCAAACTACTTTGCTATTTGTCATAAACAAAGATATATAAATGTATGTTCTCCATCATAGTGTTTCCATTATATGGTGACTTTATAAAGTTTTAAGTGGTTAAGTGGTAATAGTGAAGAATTCTTGCATTATTTTTGAGATGGTAATAAACTAAGTACCCTTGATTTATTGATTGGGAAAAAACAAAAATAAAACATTCCCTTCCTATTCAAAGACTCATAAGAATTGAAATGAAATGTCACATGCCATTCTGAGTTGGGAAATTGGAACCTATTGACACTTATTTTCCCACTGAATGCTGAGTATGTAAACAGTTACATGACTGGCTAGTTTTGGCTTTGAAATAGGCATTATTGAAGCTGTTCTAAAAATGCTGCTTTTAGTTTCTCTTTAAGAGTCATTCAAAGAAACCACTGTACCTAGGTCAGAAAACCTCTATGAAATGGGCAGTTCCTAATATGCCTATTTCCTGTGTTGAAATCTCTATGAAACATAAGATTACGTTGTGTATGACCGATAACATTGTGCTGACATGATCTTTTCCCTCCTTTCCATTTTCCAACTTCTCCAAAATGTTCCCTTTCAAATAAATGAAGCTATTATAAAGATGTTTATTTCCTTTTTAATTGAATCCATGCTTGCCCACTAATAAATGTTTATGGATATGTCATGACTCTTACAATCTTACCTTCATTTCAAACAAATGACATAATGTTTGGAAAATAAAATTTATGTCAACTTCCATTTTTCTAGAAAAATTACAGTTGAATATATATAATTTTCCTGGATGAAAATGTGATAGCAAAGACAGAAACTATGGAGGCAGATGAATATGAGTTTCTCCTAGATTTTCCACTTTGTTGTTGTTTGATGTTGTTAATCAGTTCTTACTAATAGGGATCCTATACAGAACAAAACCATTAGTCTGTCAGTTTGTCATACTGTGGTGGCTTGTGAGTTGCTGTGATTCTGGAAGATATGTCACAAGTGTTTTAAATGCCAGCAGGGTCACCCATGGTGGACAGGTTTCAGATGAGCTTCTAGACAAAGACTTACTAGGAAGAAGGAGTGACAAACTGCTTCCAAATATTCAGTCACTGACAGCCTTATGAATAGCTGAGAAACACTGTCAGATATAATGCCGGAAAATGAACGCCTCAGGTTGGAAGGCACTAAAAATGTGAATGGGGAAGAGCTGCCCCCTCAAAGTAGAGTTGACCATGATGATACGAATGGAGTAAGACTGTGGGAATAAAGCCCATAGGATCTTCATTTGCTGATGGGGCACAACTCAAAACGAAGAGAAACACCTGTAAACATCCATTAATAATCAGAACATGGAAAGTATGAAACATGAATCTAGGAAAGTTGGAAAGTGTCATAAATTAAATGGAATGCATAAACATCAATATCTTAGGCATTAGTGAGTTGAAATGGACTGGTATTGGCCATTTTGAATCTGACACCCACATGGTTTACTATGTGGGGAATGACAAATTGAAGAGGAATGGTGTTGTATTCATTGTCATAAAGAAGATATCAAGATCAGTCATGAGGTACAATACTGTCTGTGATAAGATAATATACATGCATCTACATGGAAGATCAATTAATACCACTATTATTCAGATTTATGCACCAACCACTAAAGCCAGTGAGTATAAAATGGAAGAATTCTACCAACTTCTTCAAACTGAAATTGATCAAATATGCAATCAAGATGTATTGCTCATTTCTAGTGATTGGAATGCAAATGTTTGGAACAAAGAGGAAGGAATCAGTAGTTGGAAAATATGGTCTTGGTGATAGAAATTATGCTGGAGATCACATGATAGATTTCTGAAAAATCAATGATTTGTTCATTTCAAATACCTTCT
>NW_006408829.1:527432-534675 GCF_000296735.1 Chrysochloris asiatica
CTAGACCAATAAACAATATTCTTATCAATGGAGAAAAGATTGAAGTTGTCAAGGGCTTCATTCTTCTTGGATCAACTATCAACACTCATGGCAACAGCAGTCAAGAATTAAATGACACATTGCATTAGGCTAATCTGCTGCACAAGTTTTTTTTAAAGTGTAGAAGAGCAAAGATGTCAGCTTGAGGACTAAGGTGTATCTAACCGAAACCACTGTATTTTCAATAACCTCATACACATGTGAAAGCTGGACAGTGAATAAGGAAGCCTGTTTAAGAATTGATGCATTTGAGTTATGATGTTGAAAGAGAATATTTAAAGTGGCATGGGTTGCCAAAAGAAGTGTTGGAAGAAGTACAGCCAGAGTGCTTCTTGGAGGCTAGGATGGCCAAACTTTGTCTCTCATACTTTGGACATATTATCAGGAGGGACTAGTCGCTGGAGAAGGATATCATGTTTGGCAAGGTGGAGGGTCTGAGAAAAAGAGGAAGATCACCAGCAAGATTGTTTGGCAACATCAATAGGCTGAAGCATGGCAACAATTGTGAGTTTGGAACAGGACCGGGCAGTATTTTGTTCTGTTGTGCATATGGTCACTATGAGTCGATTACAACTCTATGGCACCTAACAACAACTCAACAACAACAAATGCACAGCAGAATGAAACACTACCTGGTCGGTTGCCGTCTCATAATGTTGTTACATTTGAACCTATTGCTGCTACCATTATGTCAATACATCTCCTTGGAGATCTTCCTCTTTTTTCTGACCCTCCACTTCATGAAGCAGATTTTCCACTTATTATAAGTTTAATGCTACTTGCTCAGTTCCACAGAGTCAGAGTTTCCTTAATCATAACATAGGAATAATAAATTTCTCATTACTGTGACAATTCTAGAATCAAATTCTGTAGTGTATAGTACATACATGAGCCTATCTCTTTGTTGCTGTTAGTTTCTCTAACTGAATCCGACTATGGTAACTTTGAATATGACAGAATGGAACAGTTGTATGTCATCTTCATGATCGTTAGTAACATTGAGCTCATCATTGCAGTCACTGTTTCAATGCATTTCATGTAGGTGTTTTCTCATTTTTGCTGGCCCTCCACTTTACAAATCATGATGACCTGTCTATAGTTGTTTTTTCCTGATCAGCAAGACAGTCTTGCCATTCTCACTTTTAAGGATCACTCATTCAGACTGTACTTCCTCCAAGACAAATTTGGATTAAATTTGGCTTCATGTCAATTGGACAAATAAACAACATCATGATAAATGGTGGAGAAATTGAACTTTTCAGAAATTTCATTCTAATTGAATGAACAATCAATGTCCATGGAAATAGTAATCAATAAATTAACAAATTCCATTGGGAAAGCCAGTTGCAAAAGACCTCTTTGTAGACTAAAATACCAAGGTAATTATAATTGCCTTTTATGCACGTGAAAGCTAGTCAATGAAAAAGAAGACTGAAGGAAAACTGATACATTTGAATTGACCTGTTGGCAAAGAAATTGAATATACAGTGGAGCTCCTGAAAAATGAACAAAACTATCTTGGAGAAAGGCTGTTAGTATGTGATTAATCAATTACAAATATTATGTGAGTGTTAGGGGGCACAGTAAACTCAGCATTGAGCTGATTACACCGAGGTTCAAATCTACTACTAGTTCTCTGCAGAAGAAAGATGTGGCTGTCTGTTCCCGTAAGATTTACAGTCTCAGAAATCCTAAGGAGCAGTTCTGCTCTGCCCTAGAGGGTTGCCAAGAGTCAGAATCAACTCAATGGCCATGGGCTGGGTTTGAGTTGCGTTTTAGGTCAGATTTCCTAGGAGCCAAGGCTAAGATTAAAATTCAAGTAAAGTGATTAATTTAGAAAGTTCTCTTATGAGAAAAATGTAAGAAGTGTGGGATAAGATGTGGTTTCAGCTAAAGTCCAGCCTCAGTCTGATTAAACAGGAAGCTCTGGAGCGTGAATTGTACCACACATTTGTTTTGCCTTAAGGCAAGGGGAATGACCTTATATATACCTCTCCTTGCTTCTTCCTGTCCCTATCAACTAATTATTAATGACTGTGGGGGTAGGATTCCTGTCAGCTAAGCACAAGCTTTTCTAAAGAGTGCAGGTGTGAATCATTATCCACTAACACCTGTAGCATCTGGAGTTGGGTGCATTAGCCTGAGAAAGGAGGTTTGAGAGGGCACCAAGAACATCTGCTGTAGTACTCTAGAGCTACAGATGTAAAAGGTTACCTTTAGCCATTGTTGAAAGTAAGGAATGCCACTGTGTCAATAGTATAATATTCTATGGGCAAAACACATTTTAATTTTAAGGCATTTAATTATTCTGTATTTATATAAATAAACCATTAATCAATCATTTTTATATCGAAGTTGTATTTTTGTCTTTAGTTGTAGTCATTTGATTTTTTATTTAAGGTAAAATGAATGTATTTCTGCAAGGACATCTTCATTTACAAATAATCATCCCAAACTGTATCTTACATGGTTTTATTGATGTTTAATCAGAAATCCACTCATGGTGTACAATCTCCCAAATTTTGTATGTATAAGAAATGTCTCATTTAAATATTTTATTTATTTGTTTATTGCAGTTTAGAGATTTGTTTAATGTCTCTTTTAGCCATTGTCTGTAACACCAAGCAAACAATATTTTTGCCCTGCTAGTTCAGGGTAAGAGAAGGGGGAGAAGATGCTGATAGGATAATATGAATCAGTGTGAATGCCTCTTTTAGTTATAGTCTCTAACTCCAACAAAACAACATTTTTGCTGTGCTGGCTCTGGGTAAGATGCTGTTGTTGTTGTTGTTGTTAAGTACCGTGGAGTCAGCTTTGACTCATAGTGACCCTACACAGGGTTTCCAAGGCTGTAAATCTTTACGGGAGCAGATAGCCTCATCTTTCTCCCGTGGAACCACTAGTAGTTTCGAACTGCCGACCTTGAGGTTAGTAGCCCGATTCGCAACCACTATGCTACCAGAGCTCCTTATAGGCTTATATAATTCAGCTTTAAGATGTTAAAAGAGTTCATTGTGATTGCACAACTTTGGAACTCTGTTGAGTATAAACAACCACTCATCTTTCTGTTTGCTATATTGTGGTGGCTTGCATATTGCTAGGATTCTGGCAGCTATGCTATGGGTATATTTTATATTGATAGGGTCACCCATGGTGAACAGATTTCAGTTGCGCTTCCAGACAAAGACAGAATTTGAAGAAGGACAGATGCAATACTTTCAAATATTTAGTTACTGAAAACTTTACGAATATAGTCAGCACCAGAATATCGAGCATAATGAAGAACACCAGAATATTTTCAGATATAGTGCCCAAAGATGAGCCCTTCAAGTTGGAAGGCACTCAAAATTCAATTGGGGCAGAGCTGCCTCATCAAAGTAGTGTTGACCTTGCTGATGCAAATGTAGTGAATCCTTCAGGACCTTCATTTGCTGATGGAACACACTCAAAATGAAGAGAAGAAGCTGTAAACATCTATTAATAATCAGAACAAGGAATGTATGAAGTATGAATCTAGGAAACTTGGAAATTCTCAAAAATGAAATGGAATACATAAAAATAGATATCATAGGTATTAGTGAGTTGAATGGACTTTTATTGGCCATTTTGAATCTGACAATCACATGATTTACTATGCCACGAATGTCATCACATTATTCATCAAAATAGAACATATCAAGATCTGTCTTAAAGTACAACATGGTCTATGATAGGATAATATCCATATGCCTATAATGAAGACCTGCTAATACAATTATTCTTCAAATTTACCCATCTACCATTAAAGCCAGTAATGATGAAATCGAAGAATTCTATGATCTTCTTCAATGTGAAATTGATCAAACATGCAATCTAAATATATTGATTGGAATTAATATATTATTTTTTGGACAATTAAATAAAATATAATTACTGGAGACTGGAATGCAAAAGTTGTAAACAAAGAGGAAGGATCACTAGTTGGAAAATATTGATGATAGAAATTATGCTGGAGTTTGCATGATAGAATTTTGTGAGACCAACTTCTTCATTGCAAATGGCTTTTAACATCAGCATATAAGATGATTATACACATGTACTTCACCAGATGAAATACACAGAAATCAAATTGACTATGTCTTGGGAAAGAGACTGTGGAAAAGCTCCATAACATCAGCCAAATCAAAGCCAGGTGCAGACTGGAGAATAGACCCATTAGTTGCAAGTTCAGACTGAAGCTAAAGAAAATGAAAACAAGTTCATGAAAGCCAAAATCTGAACTTGAGCATATCACACCTGAATTTAGAGACTCTCTCAAGAACAGATTTGATGCATTAGACACTGAAGACCAAAGACAGAAGAGTTATGGGATGACATTAAAAACATCATATAGGAGAAAAGCAAAAGGTCATTAAGACAAGAATATGGAAAAGAACAAAATGGATGTCAGAAATTTGCTCTGAAATTTGCTCTTCAACATAGAGATGCTAAATCAAATGGAAGAAATGAGGAGGTAAAATTACTGAATAGAAAATGTCAAAGGTCAGGTTGAGAAGACAAAGTTAACTATTATAGTGAAATGTGCAAAGAACTGGTGTTAGAAACAAAAGGGATAAATAAGCTCAGTATTTCTCATGGTGAGGGAACAGGAAAAAAAAATTAAGCCTGGGCTTGCAATATTGAAGGATTGTATACGTAAAATATTGAATGATGCAGAAAGCATCAAGAGAAGATGGAAAGAGTTACCGTACCAAAAATAAATGGTTGATGTTTAACAATTTCAAGAGATATCACATGATCAATAGGCAATGATACTGAAAAAATAAGTTTTTTCTTTTCAATAGGCAATGTGCAATGAAGGCATTGGTAAAGAACAAGGCACCTGGAGTTGTTGGAACACAAATTGAAATATTTCAATAAACTGATGCAGTGTTGGAAGCCCTCACTCATCTATGCCAAAACATTTGGAAGACAGCTACCTGGCCAACTATCTGGAAGCGATCCATATTTGTGCCCAATTCCAAAGAAAGGTGACCCAACAGAATGTGGAAATCAATAAATAATATCATTAATATTGCATGCAAGTAGAATTTTGCTAAAGATAAGACAAAAATTACTGGCACCATACATTGAGAGAAAACTTCCAGAGATTCAAACATGGAATGAAGGATATCATTGTTGATGTCAGGTGGATCTTGGCTGAAAGCAAAGCTTAACAGAAACATGTTAACCTATGCTTTATTGACTATGAAATGGCTTTCTATTGTGTGGATTATGACATGCTATGGACAAAATGGCTGAGAATGAGTATTCTGTAACACTTAATTGTGCTCATGAGAATCCTGTATATAGACTAAGGGACAGTTGTTCAAACAGAGCAAGGGGATATTGAATTGCTTAAAATTAGGAAAGGTGTGCTCAGGATTATATTCATTCTTCATACTTATTCTATCTCTATGTTGTGCATATATGAAAAAGAAGGTTGCACAGGCATTGAAGGAGGACTTATTAAAAATTTGTGATACGCAGATGATAAAACCTGACTTCCTGAAAGTGAAGAGGACTTAAAATACTTACTTTTGTATGGGCTGTACCTCAATGTAAAGAAAGCAAAAATCCTCACCACTAAACAAGTAAGTGACATTAAGATAAATGGAGAAAAGATTGAAATTGTCAAAGACTACATTTTGCTCAGATCAACCATCAACACTCATGGAAACGCAGTTAAGAAATCAAATGATATATTGCATTAGGCAAATCTGCTGCACAAGACCTCTTTAAAATGTTGAAGAACAATGATGTCATTTCAGTTTGAGTACTAAGGTGTGCCTGACTCAAGCTATAGTATTTCAATAACTTCATATGCATATGAAAGTTGGACAGTAAATAAGGAAGACTGTAGAAGAATTGATGCATTTGAGTTATGGTATTGGAAGTGAATATTATTAAAAGTACTGTGGACTGCCTAAAGAAGAAACCAATCTGCCATGGAAGTACAGCCTTAATGCTCTCTGAAAGTCAGGATGACCAGACTTCATCTCTTATACTTCAGACATATTGTCAGGAGGGACCAGTCCCTGAAGAAGGATATCATGTTAGATAAAGTAGAGAGTTGGAGAAAAAGAGGAAGACTACAGGGCGATGAATTGGCACAATTAGCAGCAGCAGTGGATTTAGGTATAGGAACAATTGTGAGGTTAGCACAGGACCGGGCAGTATTTCCTTCTGTTTTTCATAGGTTCTCTATGAGTCAATACTGACTCAATGGTATGTTTATGCATCAACAAATTGTGTATAAAAATCCAAGTTACACTGAAAGCATTGGCAAAAAAAACGAATCTCTGGGAATTGTTGCAATACATACTGAAACATTTCAATAAACTGATGCTGCACTGGAGGTACAAACTCATCTATGCCAGTACATCTGAAAGAAAGCTACCTGGAAATCTGACTGGAAGATATCTATATTTGTTCCAATTCCAAAGAGTGGTAACTCAATGGAATGTGACAATCATCAGATAATATCAATAATATCACATACAAATAAAATTTCTCTAAAGATCATTCAAAAACAGCTGACACAGTACATTGACAGGGAATAGCTATAGGTTCAAGGCTGATTTTGATGAGGACATAGAATGAGGTGTATCACTGCTAAAATCAGATCTTGGCTGGAAGAAGACAATATCAGAAATAACTTGTCATGATCCATACAATCAAAGGCTTTTGATTGTATGGATCATGACAAGTTATAGACAACACTGTGGAGAATGAATATTCTGATACACTCAACAACAAAATTGGCCAAGTAGGGAGAGGCCTATCTCTGGGCATGGCTGAGAAGAGGCTGTCCTGTCTGGAACAACTGTGACTCTAATTTATAACCTGTTAACCACCCAGATGGAGTCCTAGTGTGGGACTATAGTATAACCATTTGACTGTCAACCTTAAATTTGGTAGTTTAAACCCACAATCACTCCTCAGAAACTAGACATAGAGTCATTACTAGTCAGAACTTACATGATGGCACATAACAACAACAGCCATCCATGATAAATAAAATAATTGTAAATACTCTGTCAAATTTCTATGTGGCCATTGCAATGAATTAATAAGCCCAGCTAAGTAGCATGTTGTGGGAGGTATGGTTGGCTCCATGCTTTTAAGTTTGGTGCCATTTTTGCCTTATATAGTCAAGCAAACAGGGTTGCTATGAGTCAGAACC
>NW_006408829.1:534775-537993 GCF_000296735.1 Chrysochloris asiatica
CATCAGATAATATCAATAATATCACATACAAATAAAATTTCTCTAAAGATCATTCAAAAACAGCTGACACAGTACATTGACAGGGAATAGCTATAGGTTCAAGGCTGATTTTGATGAGGACATAGAATGAGGTGTATCACTGCTAAAATCAGATCTTGGCTGGAAGAAGACAACACTGTGGAGAATGAATATTCTGATACACTCAACAACAAAATTGGCCAAGTAGGGAGAGGCCTATCTCTAGGCATGGCTGAGAAGAGGCTGTCCTGTCTGGAACAACTGTGACTCTAATTTATAACCTGTTAACTACCCAGATGGAGTCCTAGTGTGGGACTGACTATAGTATAACCATTTGACTGTCAACCTTAAATTTGGTAGTTTAAACCCACAGCCACTCCTCAGAAACTAGACATAGAGTCATTACTAGTCAGAACTTACATGATGGCACTTAACAACAACAGCCATCCATGATAAATAAAATAATTGTAAATACTCTGTCAAAGTTCTATGTGGCCATTGCAATGAATTAATAAGCGCAGCTAAGTAGCATGTTGTGGGAGGTATGGTTGGCTCCATGCTTTTAAGTTTGGTGCCATTTTTGCCTTATATAGTCAAGCAAACAGGGTTGCTATGAGTCAGAACCAACTCCACAGCATATAACAACAACAACAAGTTTGAATAGAGAAAGGGTTATGTTTAAGAATATCGTAAGTAATAAGCATGATTATAAGGATTGGGGTTCTGTTGTGGTACTGTAGGATAAGCACTGGACTGTAGTTCAAACTCACTATCTGCACTTAAGAAACCATATCCAGGGTCACAATGAGCCAGAACTGACTCAATGGCACTTAACATCAATAACAACATAAGGCATGTAAACATAATTTATTACTTTCTAAAAATTATTCATTTTTCATATCCTGTGGACTTATTTTGGATGCTTTCAGTTACTGTAGAATATAAAAAGGAGTAAAACTAATAGAAGGTCACCAGCATTTAAAAAGTGAATTATTTTTTCCATTATGAAGTTATATTATCAATATTATAGGCAGTTAATTGCATGTGAATCTTAATGGTGTAATGTAGTAGAACTTTTTGAAAGTTAAGAGGAGTATATATAGATATTTTCATCAAAAATGCATTGTTCGTAATAAATGAAAATAGAGCTAGTAAGGCTTTGTTTATGAATAGGAGCAATCCATTCTAAATGAAAATATCTATACATACTCCTGTTTACCAATAAATAAATTAAAAAAACCATTCTTATCAATGGAGAAAAGATTGAAGTTGACAAGGACTTAATTCTTCTTGAATCAACCATCAACCCTCATGGAAACAGCAGTCAAGAAATCATACGATGTATTGCATTAGACAAATCTGCTGCATAAGACCTTTTTAAAGTGTTGAAGAGCAAAGATGTCAGCTTGAGGACAAAGGTGCACCTGACCCAAACTACTGTATTTTCAGTAATCTTATATGCATGCAAAAGCTGGACAGTGAATAAGGAAAACCATAGAAGAATTGATCCATTTGTATTATGATGTTGGAGGAGAATATTGAAAGTACCATGGGCTGTCAAAAGAACAAATGGATCTGTGTTGGAAGAAGTGCAGTCAGAGTGCTCATTGGAGGCCAGGATGGCAAACTTCGTCTTTCGTACTTCAGACATGTTGTCAGAAGGGACAAGTTGCAGGAGAAGGATATCATGTTTGGTAAGGTGGAGGGTCAGAGAAAATGAGGAAGACCTCCAGTGAGATGGATTGGCAAAGTGGAACCATTAGTGGGCTCAAGCGTGGCAACAGTGGTGAGGTTGGCCCAGGATCGGGCAGTGTTTTGTTCTGCTGTATATAAGGTCGCTATGAGTTGGTACTGACTCAATGGTACCTAGAGCAATAACAGCATGAGTTGGTACCAACTCTATGGCCCCTAACAACAACAACAACACTCCTGTTGACTTCTAAACAGTCCTCCTACATCACAACAACACAAATACAGCAAATATGCCAAGAAAAAAAATGCATGCAAATTTTAAAGTGTATAGTTTCTTAACCACAAATCTCAAATCTCAAAATCTCTTAAAACAAGGGATTTTTGTAAATTTGCGGTAATTTGGCAATAATCCTGTCATAATTTAAGGTTATTCATAGACTTTATCTCATATCTTAGATTATTCATTAAATTCCCACTGCTCATCCATCAATTTGTCATGCTCTGATGACTTGCATGTTGCTATGCTGCTGGAAGCTATGCTACTGGTATTTTAAATTACCATAAGGGTCACATATAGGGATAAATTTCATTGGTGGTCTAGACTAAAATAGACTAGGAAGGTGAAGTGGACTACTTCTGATTTTTTTCCAACTGAAAACATATATAGCAGCAGAATATTGTCAGATATAGTGCCCAGAATTGAAAACATTATGAATAGCACAAGGATATTGTCAGACATAGCGTAGGAAGATGAGCCCTTTAGGTAGGAAGGCATTCAAAGTATGAATGGTAAAGCATTCAGACCTTCATTTTCTGATAGGAAACAACTCAGAATGAAGAGAAACAACTTCAAATATCCATTAATAATCAGAACATGGCATGTCTGTCAAAAACAAAACAAAATGGAACACATAAAGATAGATATCCAAGGCATGGCTGTTGTTCTTAAATGAGTCAATCCTGACTCATAGTGACCCTAAATAAGGTTTCTGAGAAGCAGCTGATGGGTTTGAACTGCTGACCCTTAAAGTGCTGCCCTTAAAGTCCAATAATTTGTGAGCTGAAATTGGCAGGTATTGTCTATTTTGAATCTGACAGTCAAATGACCTACTACGATGAGGACAACAAATTCAAGAGAATGACATTGCGTTCGTCTGAAAAAGGAACATCTCAAGATGTATCTTAAAATCCAATACTGTCTATGATAGGATGATATCCATACGCCTACAAGGAAGAACAGTTAATACAACTATTATTCAGATTTACACACCAACCACTAAAGCCAGTGATGATGAAAGTGAAGAATTCTACCAACATCTTCAGTCTGAATATGTTCAAACATGCAATTAAAATGCACTTTTACTTATTGGAACTAAGGTTAAAAACAAAGGGGAAGGATCAGCATATGGAAAATATGGCCTTGGTGATAGAAATGATGCTGGAGATGGCATGATAGAATTTTGCAAGTCTAATGATTTATTCATTGCAAATAACTTATTTTTAAAACA
>NW_006408829.1:538888-549422 GCF_000296735.1 Chrysochloris asiatica
GTTTAAACTCACCAGCTGCTCCTTGGAAACCCTATACAGGGTTGCTGTGAGTCAGAACAAACTCCACAGCACTTAACAACAGACACTATGTACGTAATTCCATATGGTAAAGTGTGGACTGCAAACCACAGGTTCTGTGGTTCAAGCTTGTCAGCTGCTCTCAGAACAAAGATAAGTCTTTCTACTTCAGAGAAGATTTAAAATCTCTGAAACCCTATACAGTGTGGCTAAGAGTCTGAATTACTCGATGGTATTTAACAACAATCCCCTACCATATTACCCAACTAAAATCCAAATATTCTGAATTCTCAAATAATTCTGGCTCCAGAATATTTAGAATGACTACAGAACAGTGTTCAATATGGCACAGTGAGCTTTTTTGTTTTCTTGTAGAAAAATAAGTCAGAACAAATCTTGACTTATTTTAATAAAACTGCTGCTTTTTCTCTTCATGTTGCTTGTTCATGGTAAACTCAAAGTAGGGCATTTTCTTCTCCACACATTCATTCAGAATTTTATGCTGATACACAAACTCTATTATATTTATTACACAGCTTCCAAAATACCCTGAACATCTATTCTAAACTTAGTAAGAAGAAAAAAGAGAATCCTAGAGAAGGATCCTTCTGTGCCAGTCCTGCAAGTTAGATTTAAAATGCTTCTGTATGAATTTTAACAACTGTAACATGGCCATCACTAACTAGGAAGATTGGAAAATGCAGTCTATCTAGTTACCAGGAGGAAAGAGAACTGTGAACGTCTAGCTGATTCTATAATCTGCCACGTATATGAATATATGCACATTATATTGTTGCTACATTATGTTTCGAAAGCAAAATACTTATTTAAAGAAAAAAAAATACTTCTTAACTAAGGTCATTAATAATCTTTAGTAAATGAATGTGTTTGAATTTCTAAAAACAATGTAATTTCTTTACTTTTCTTTTTTTTTAACAAAGAGTTATGAAGGGGAAACCAGTTTTACCAGCTAAAACATGCTTTTGAACGCCACTATTTGTAGCACTGGATTCCTGGTATGGCGCTGTAGGCTTTGCCAGAGTAGAAAACCTCATCTTTCTTCCAAGGAAGTGGCTGGCAGACATGAACTGAGGACCCTGGGTTTCACAATTCTGTGTGTACCATATCGAGCCACCATCCATCCATGAATATGATATATTCTTATATTTATGTACGTCTCTTTTGATTTCTTATAGTAGTATTTTATAGTTTTCTTTGTATAGGTCTTTTGTTTCTCTCACTAGGTTTACTCCTAACAATGTCATCTTTTCGTGGCTATTGTAAATGGTATTGTTTCCCTGAGTTCTTTTCCAGAGCTTTCTTTGTTAGTGTAAAGGAATCTGACTGAGTTGTTGTCAGTGATGATCACTTACCCTGGCACTTTACTCAATCTTTCAATGAATTCCAATAATTTTCTTGATGATTCTTTAGAGTTTTCTTTGTTTTAGATCATACCATCTGCAAATAGACAGTTTTACTTCTTTGCCAATTTGGATGTTTTTAATCTTCCTTTCTTGCCTTACAGCTATGTCTAACACTTCAAGCACAATATAGGAGAGGTGATAAAAGGTCATATTTGTTTTTTATTCCTGCTCACAAGGTCTCATTTATCTCTATTGAAAATAATGTTGGTTATTGGTTTTGTATGTATGTCCTTAATTAGTAGAGGAAATCCCTTCTCTTACTATGTTGTTGAGTATTTTTTATCAGAAATAGGTAAATTTTGTCAAATGATTTTTCTCCATCAATTGATATGATTGCATAGTTCCTTTCCTTATTTTTATGTATGTAGTAGATAACATTAATTGTTTTTCTAATATTAGAACATCTTTGCATACCTGGTATGAATCACACATGATCATGATGTATTATTATTTTTTGATATGTTTTTGGATTCTGTTGTTTATGACTGTGCTCAGAATTTTTGCATCTATATTCAGAAGGGATATTGGTCTTTAATTTTCTCTTTCAGTGATGTATATGCCTTATTTTGGTCTCAGGGTTATAGTCACATGATAAAATGAATTTGGTATTGTTCAATCCTTTTCTGTGTTCTGGTATAGTTTCAGTAGAATTGATGTCAATTTTTCTCTGAATATTTGGTAGAATTTGCCAATGAAACTGTCTGAGACAGGACTTACTTTTGTTTTGAAAATTTTAATGATATGTTCGGTTTCTTCTTTTGTTATGTTCAATTTTCTACCTAGATCTGTATTGGTTTATGTAATCACTATGATTCTAGAAATTTGTTAATTTTTTCTAGGTTTTCAAATTTATTGGAGTATAGTCCTTCATAATATTATGTTATGATCCCTTGATTTAAATTTCAGTTGGTGCTGGTGTGATATAACTCATTTTCTTATTTGTGTTATTCATATATTCTTCTGTTCCATTGGTAGATTTGTCTGTGGTTTGTCCATTTTCGTAATCCTTTCAAAGAACCAATTTCAAATCTTAATGATTCTTTTTATTACATTTTGTGTTGTTTAATTTATTTCTGCTCTAATCATTACTATTTTCTTCTAGTGACTATAGACCTATTTTGCTGCTCCTTTTCTAATTGTTGGAGATGTTGAGTTAAGGTATTGATTCTGGTTCTTTATTTTTTTTATATATGTGTGTTGCTACAAATTGTCTTCTAAGTATTCTTTGGCTGTGTTCCAAAGGTTTCATTATTTTGTATTTAATTCTTGTTTGACTCAAGGAATGTTTTTATTGTGTTTTGTGATCAGCCCTGATATGATGTAACTATACAATGTGTTGTAAGTCCTCAAACTCAATCAACATGATTTCATTGTGTCTTGAGCCAATCTCTTTTGAGATATAAAAGGTGAAAGCAGTGAACAGATGAAGAGGAACCTACTACCATCAAAAAAGAAGAATCAAGAGTTATGTGGTTCCTCTGGGCCTGGGATCCCTTCACTGTTGTTGTTGTTAGGTGCCATCAAGTCGGTACTGACTCATAGCGACCTTATGCACAACATAAGGTCAAAACATTGCCAGATCCTGGGCCATCCTTACTGTTGTTGCCATGCCTGAGTCCATCGAAGCTGCTACTTGGCCAATCCATCTCATTGGGGGGTCTTCCTCTTTTTCTCTGACCCTCCACCTTTCCAAACATATCCTTCTCCAGCAACTGGTCCCTCCTGACAATATGTACGAAGTATGAGAGGTAAAGTTTGGCCATCCTGGCCTCTAAGGAGCACTCTGGCTGCACTTCTCCCAAAATGGATCTATTGGTTCTTTTGGCAGTCCATGGCACTTTTAATATTCTCCTCCAACACCATAACTCAAAAGCATCAATTCTTCTATGGTTTTAGTGAGGTGGCACAGGAGGCACTCACTCATCTTTGCCAAGAAATCTGAAAGACAACTATCTGGCTGACTGATTGGAAGAGATCAGTATTTGTGCTCATTCCAAAGAGAAGTGACCCAACAGAATGTGGAAATCATTGCACAATCTCTTGATATTCAACGCAAGTAAAATTTTACTAAAGGTAATACAGAAACAGCTGCAAGCATACATTGACAGAGAAGAATTTTGATTACTAGCTTCAGAAACTGAGAATCCTGAAATCTAAAATCCAACTCCCAGAGATTTTTCTCTTCCAGCTTGCCTTTGCTCCTAATCTTAGACTTAACTGAATATATTCTTCTATAATACTTAACCTGCTGTCATCCAGACCAATTTTCTAGAAAGAGAACTATGAACTTCCTTTGGATCCCCACTCTGAGTCCTTGTGCAATCTTGAGGTGGACAAACTAACACTAGAAATTTGACCACATTGTTACCAGAGTAAATCACTTTCAGTATAAATTTATTTCACCTCTGGGAAAAGGAATACCCACAAACAGTGTGACAGATGTTCACATGTCACGTTTTGACCTCTAGCCAAACTATGTAAAAGAAAAAGCTTTGTGCAAAATAGATTTTATTTGGCTAAATTAAAGAAGAAAAGGTGTCTAAATACATACAAATGCAACATTTTTTTAAAAAAAGTTTTTATAGAGTCAAGTCTGACACACAGTGACCTTGCTAAGCTTTTTTTCTGAGGTTATCTATGGATGCATTCAAACGGCCAACCTATCTGTTAATAATAGAGTGGTACTCATTTGCACCACCCAGGGTATGTTACAACATCTACTAAGTACCTACTAAGTACACATTCCACTCTTTTAGATTGTGTGGTAGGCATAAAATCAATTATGGATCACTTTCCTCACATCTTATACCTATTGTTGTTGAATCCATAGCTCTTCTTCATTTCTCACATAATTTGTTCCCAACTCATATCCTGTAATTCTATTGTTTCTTAACACAGAAGGTGACTTTTTTTTTTTTTTTAACAACCATTTCAATACTAGATGTGACAATAAATTATTCTTTATAATCATGGGCTTGATGTTCGTATCCTATTAATTACCTTTGATTTTCTACCTTGGTACATTAGGTTGGTAATGGTACAGATAAAAAAATGAGCCTTATAGAGTTTAAGCTGCATAATTAAGAAACCGGCAAGATCTTAAAAAAAGCCAACAAAGAACAAAATTTTTTACTAATCTACAGGTTGTTGTTGTTGTTGTTAAGTGCCATCGAGTCGGATCCGACCCATAGCGACCCTGTACAGGGTTTCCGAGGGTGTAAATCTTTACGGGAGTAGAAAGCCTCATCTTTCTCCCGCGGAGCGCCTGGTAGTTTCGAACCGCTGACCTTAAGGTTCGCAGCCCGATTCGTAACCACTACGCTACCAGAGTATTTCAGAGATACTGCTTTATGGACCTATGTTAACAATGAGTACGTGACTCAAAACTCTTAGGTACATCTGAAAATTATATTGTTAAGAGTTTTTTTTTAAAATGAGTTATTACTACTCTTGAAATTTCAAGTTAATACTGTTATACTCACAGGAAATCCTTAAGATCTTAAACTTGTGTTTAGATTGTTGTTGTTGTTAAGTGACGTCAAGTTGATTCTGACCCATAGCGACCCTGTATAGGGTTGCCAAGGAGCAGCTGGTGAGCTTGAACCACTGACCTTGAAGTTCAAATGACTTTGCAGTCTGAAGTATTAGCCCACAGAGCCACACCAAGACTCTGTTTAATTTGTAAGGGATCATTTATTACTGAAACATTTACAGTAGTGCTTTTATAAGGCATGTGACTGAACCATAATATGTGCTTTTAGCAATGAAGCAATGAGGCTTAATGATTGTCAGTAGGAACTTGGATTTTGTACACTTGAAATTGGGATTCAAAACAAAACAAAAAAGCTAAATACTACCAGATCTCAAAGTGAAAAATTAGTAGTCCATAAATAATAAACAGAGAAAATATTTTTACAAGACACGGTGTCAGAATACCTGTGAGATCAGTTTAATGTATGTGATCCACAATTATATATAGCAACTTACCTAAATTCACACTGACCTTGGGCACTATGAGAGTAATATTTTTGAAAGAATAACTTATACTTAAACAGTTTCTGTAATATATTAAGCACAAATATGCTTTCCTTCCACGTTAGGCATGCAGAACTTTTTACCACCTGTTTATTTTTCCTTAAACAAACATATTATCTGATACAACTAATCCAAAGAAAATGTTCTTTTCCTCTACGTGAATGAACTCCCCTCTTCCCCTTTTGCTAAATCCTGGAGTTCTGATGTAGTTCAGAATCTTATATTACACCAATGTCACTTTTTGGAATCACTTCAATAGTACAGTGCCTTGAATTATTGTCAAGTATTTAATCAGCTTCTGTTTAAATCAGTTTTCCTTTTTGAAAATATAAATTCATTTTCCAAATTAAAATGTTTTATAATTCAGACTGCACTCCCTATGTTGTTGTGAAGCATTGATAAACTCAAACCCAATTTTATCTTAAAGTCTTTTATAGCTGAAAATTTTGACAGAAGTAAGAATGTTCCATCAAGTTCATATTGCAACTTTCATGACAGTTACTTGAGACTGCGCTTGTTTATTATCTTTTCATCATGGAAAAGTCCACGATTTTATGTGGGAATAAACCTATGGTTGGTTACGGGTGTCTAGAATACATGGAAGAAAGTTTTTAATAAATAGATTTAGACATTATGTGGTAAGGATACTAGGCTGTTAAGTCAGATTTTAGATTCTGGTACTTATGAGCTAGAGCACTTTGGAAAAACAGTGGGTTATTCATTAGGCTACTAACCCAATGTCAGCAGTTCAAACCCATCATCCATTCTATAGGAAAAAAAGATGGGACAGTACTCTTCCATAGAGATTTACAGCCTCAGAAACCTTTAGGAACAGTTCTATTCTGTCCTATAGTATCACTAGGAGTTGGAATTGACTTGACTTGTAGGTTTATTTATTTTGTTATGTAGCTCAGTTTCCTCAGTTATAGAATGAGGTTGACAGTGGTGCACACACAGGGGTCCATGAGTAAGAATTGACTCAACAGTAACTGGCTTCTTACTACTTAGACATACATAAGATTGTCAAATAAAGTAGTGGCTTTCACAGATAGAGGAATAACTAGAAAAAGCACCCTAAACCGTAATTACTTTTAACTTATAGATGATGAAATCAAGGCCCAAAGTGATAACAGCTCATTTTATTCATATTTATTATTGAAGAAAATAAATTGGAGAGGTTAAGCTTATAATCTCATTTTATTATCCCATGGCAGTATTTCAAGTTAAAAAAAAAAAAAATGTGTTTTCCAGTTATTGTTGCCTTCATTTTAAGTTTACCCAAGGTGAACACTTCTTGATATGTTGCAATTGATGAATTTTCCTTAAGTAAGCGTAGCTTGTTTTATGCTTCTTGAAGTGTAAATGAAATGAATAAATAAATGATAAATACTCAGAGTTTGAGCACATTATTTATACATGATTCCTCTGTTCCTCACCCAAGTTTGTAACCATTTGACATAAGATTCCCAAATCAGATTAAGCAAGAAAAATATTAATGTTTAAGCAGATAAATCTATATGGAATGAATGGCTTGCAATGAAAGCAAAATAAGATTTCTATTTTTGTTGATTTTTCTTTACTGTAGTTATTGAAATATGTAGTTTGAGGGAAAGTATGTCATGCAGACAGAACATTAACCTAGAATCATCACCTCATAGTTAGCTTGATTAGCTCCACCAAGCTGAGAAAATCATAGACCACAAACATAAATTTACATGGGACAAGTATAGGTAGAACAATTATTTGCAAAAAAATTAAGAGATACCAAGCAGATAAAAATGAGGATAAGGCAAGAATGAATCCCCACATGTATGTCTATTAAAGTTAGACAACTTGGCAAACAAGCCTGCAATTACTGCTGTTAAGTAAGATTATCCTAGATATTTTAACCTAAGAAATAATGCAATTAAATAATGATATGCAAACATGGAAAAGTCTAAATTATCAGTAGTGGAAAATGATATCATACAATGATTTAACTAAAAATTCAAGATAATTAATTGAGCTATTGTTAAAACTGGTAAGATAATTCAGTAAGGAAACGGAATATCATGTTTCCTCTACACTAGCACTGTGGGTTAATGTGCTGGACTGCAAAGTTGGTTTGAACCTCAAGGTTGGTGATTCAAGCTCACCAGTCACTCCTAGGAATCCCGATACACGGTTGCCATGGGTTGAAACCAACTAGGCTATACTTAACAACAACAACAATGAATATGAATTTTAGATAAAACTTAAATATAAACAATTAGATTTAGATTGATGGTAGGCAAGGTTGTATGTCCCTAGTGTCTCATCATTTCTTCCCCTTTTGTACTGTCAGCAGAGATTTGTATTAGCTCAACATAAGAGCAGCCCTTCCCCTATTTTAGCAAGACTATTTCTTGGATGAAGTGGTGTTTCACCTATCATACAGATTTCCCTGCCCTCTTGGCTTTATTAACATGTGGGGCATTATGAGGTACAGACTCCATGTAAATACAGTCCTGAGCAATGGGTGATGAGAGTTGGGAGTTGGAGATATGTCTGAGCTCCACTAATTTTCTTCTTTTTAGTTTTCTTTCTACAAAGTACATCTAACATCTTCACTGTGAGCCAGTGGTGGTTTACCCATGACCATTATGTTCAAAAAATAAGCCAACATTCATTTCTTTCTAGGGTGAAGATAATCTCTAATACTAATACCAAAGGCAGAAATGGCAAAAGTTAAGAATACTAGTGTTTACTAAACACAACATTGGCATGTTAAAAGTCCCTATCAGTTACTTAAGAATACAAAATACCAAATGTGAAACATATGTGTAGCATATTGTACATATGAATTTAAAAATACATAAACTTTAAATCAAAGAAATAGGCAAAGGGATTCACCACATTAGAAAATACTCAAATATGCAGTGATTACTTTATAAATAAATGGTGCAAAAACATGTAAATTAATATAATAGATACAATTATTACTTCTAAAAGTAATATATATATATAAAGGAGTTCTGGTAGCGTAGTGGTTACGAATCGGGCTACGAACTGCAAGGTCAGCAGTTCGAAACTACCAGCTGTTCCACGGGAGAAAGATGAAGCGTTCTGCTCCCGTAAAGATTAACAGCCTCGGAAACCCTGTGCAGGGTCGCTATGAGTCGGATCCACGGCAAATAACAACAACAACAACAACAACAACAACAACAAATATATATATATATATAGTTACCTTCTTTCAAGTCGGTACTGACCTGTAGCAACACTATGCACTATAGAACAAGACACTGCATGATCCTATGCCAACATTACAATTGTTGCTACACTTATACCCTTTTCTGTTATTAAGTACCATCAAGTCTATTCCATAAGGTCAGCAATTCAAACACACTAGCTGCTATTGGAAATCGTATATAGAGTTACTATGAGACAGGATGGTACAAAGCAATAAGAAATATGTTACTGTTGCTGCTTGCCATTGAGTCATTTCTGACTCGTTGCTGTTGCTAAGTGTTGTTGAGTTGGTTCTGACTCATAGTGACCCTGTATAGTGTTTCTGAGGAGCAGCTGATGTGTTTACACTGCTGACCTTGCAGTTCAAACGGACATTGCGGTCCAGCTCATTAACCTGCAGCATTACACCAGGACTCCATAGCAATCCAATAATACATTAAAAATAAATTGAGTAGCTGGCAAGAAGAGAATTGAAAGTACATGTGACTGGATATTAGATTTTGGAAGTGGTCCAATGTCTGGCCATCTGGCAATTGGTGGTGAACCAAGATGATTGAAACTCAAAACATGTCTTCAGAAATCCCAGAGCAAAAGGCTTATTACCTGGCTTCCCAAGGCATAGCCTGGATTGCAAGTCTTGTTGCAATACCTGGTATCCTGAATGGTGCTGGGCCAAAGGAGTGTACAGATGATGAGCCTGGAGAGATGGCTTGAAAGCAGTCCCACAGTGACAAAGCACCTTTGTTGTTGGTAGCAACCATGGAGTTTGCCCCTGACTCATTATAACTCCATGCATAATGGAATAAAACACTGCCTACAATCTATAGACTGAAAAGCTGTTTGAAGTGCAAGGTCTGTGGTTCAAGCTCACCAGCTACTCCTTGGAAACCCTATACAGGGTCGCTATGGGTCGGAATCGATTCGACACCACTTAACAACATAATCTGTAGAAAATCAAACTCTAGTAATGATAGAGTTTTCATAGGATGATTTCAGAAGTATATCATCAGATTTTGGTTCATCATAGTCTGTAGTTGAAACTTGCTTATTATTATAGCTTGAGATCCATAGGTTAGGAATCAAACCAGGATCTTCTGCATGGAAGGCAAGAATTCTACCATTGCCCCCCAAAGACACTGAAGCAGACCTAAAGAGGTCTTGAGTTCATGACTGGAAGGTTACAATGAGTTGTTTAGCACTGCCAATTGGAAAGCAAAGAGGGACACCTGTATTTCAAAGTAAATACAAAGTCAATAACAAAATGTACAAAAATATATATTTCACCTACCACTCACATGTCAGTTTGTCATATTGTGGTGGGACCATGAATAATGAAGACCAAAGAAGAATTTATGTGTTTTAACAATACCCTAAATTACAGCATGATACCAAAAGGAAAATTTTAATGCCAGGAAGTTGAGAAGGAGACTAGAGAAGAGAAATCTGAGCCAACCAAATATTTACCTTTAAGAAATTGTTTAAATTAGAAGAAAATTAACTCCGGTGATTTCATATTATCAAAATCACTTAATTTGTAAACAGTGATAATAGAGTATATAAGGTAATTGTTATAGAGACAATTTTGGTAAGCTATACTTTTCATGCTGGAGTCATATCAAACTCATGTTTTACTGTGTGTTAATGGGCTGGAATGCAAAGTTGGTATGAACCACAATGTAGGCAGTTCAAGCTCACCAGCTACTACTAGGAAACCCTATGGGTCTGAACCAACTCAAAGGCACTTAACAACAATTGTTGTTGTTGTTGTCAGGTGCCATCAAGTCGGAACTGACTCATAGCGACCCCATGCACAGCAGAATGAAACAATGTCCGATCCTGGGCCAACC
>NW_006408829.1:549742-550555 GCF_000296735.1 Chrysochloris asiatica
GCCTGGGTCAGGCGCACCTTAGTCCTCAAGCTGACATCTCTGCTCTTCAATACTTTAAAAAGTTCCTGTGCAGCAGATTTGCCCAATACAATAACAACAATAGCAATGTTTATTTGTAATTTTCCTGGAAGTTTTGCTGTAATAATTTATTCATATTTCAGAAAGTGAGAGATAAATGATTTTCATTGAAGAGATACTTCTGGCAAATAAATTTTTTGGAACAACATTTGCTTTTCAAGCAAATGCTTAATAAGCATTTCTATGACTTTATTTTACAGAAGGTCTAAAGTAGCTTAATGGGAGGAGAAGGAAAACACTAAAATTTTTTACCTAAAATATTTTCGTAGTATCATCTTTTTTTCACCTTAAACATAAAATAAGTTATGCTAATATATCTTCCTCCAAATACAGACTGGAAAACTGAAAAGCTAAAATATATAACCAATTGGAAATGACATTATGAAACACTCTGAACTGACTTTACTACATCACATTAAAAAACAAACAAACAAATAAATGGAACAAATGTCAGAAATGTGTTTTCAAGAATGAGCTTTTTTTTTTTTTTTTTTTTTTTTTTCTTATGGTATTCTGACTCTCATTATCAACTACAAATAAAATGAAAATAAAACAATTATTTAATTTATAAAAATTAAAGAGTTAGTCCGTCACCCAGTAAACAGCAAAATGTTATACCAGCTTTCTGTTTGTTTTTTTTTTTCAATCTTTTCTCTATTTATTTTGATGTAATCTATTGACACCGTGATGAGAATTTTTAGTTTCTTTCCATTGAATTGCAATTCATACAAAGGA
>NW_006408829.1:551690-553351 GCF_000296735.1 Chrysochloris asiatica
TGAATATCTACAGACAAGTGTATATTGTTCCACAACCTCCTAAAATGCTGTTGGATTAAGTTCCAATCAATTTCTGGGTTACTAAAGATAACACAAATCTACTTATACCTTGAGTAACCTTAGCTGGGAGTATAGTCTGGATATATTGGGTCTTATTTCCCTAGCTTTCTGTGTTTTGAAATTTTTTTTTATTTTGGAAATAATTTCAAAACAAAGAAAAAGATATAATAATAATACAAAGAATGTGTATATCTTTTACCGATTTTTACCAATTATTTCCACAAGGTCAGTGGTTCAAGCTCACCAGCCACTCTTCAAAAATCCCTATACAGGGTCACTATGGGTCTGAAATGACTTGATGTCACTTAATAACAACATTTGTTAACATATTGAGCTCTCTAAGAAAATTTGTTAGGCTGCACTGTTCTATGTATTTCATAGGCATCATTCATGACTCCAATAGTTTTCAGAGAAATACAACTTTTGATAGTCTGTACAAATGTTCTAAGGATTTTTATTGTGTGCTGACTCCTAGTGAGCATATGTGGAAGAGTAGAACTGTGCCAAAGGTTCTCTAGGCTATATGGTACAGATAATCATTTAAAAATATATATTCATTGGTCGGTCCCCTCAGGGGAACCCCCCTTCCAAGACTAAGACTCAAGGGGAATACACCTGAAGACATGAGCTCTAACTGGTGACCACGTTGGTCATCAATAAGGGAAAGTGAGGGAAAAACAACAATGAAGCTGTGATCTAAGCCCTACAACGTTCAATAGACTCCTATGAACCTGAGTGGAGACCTGGTTGACAAGACCCAGGGACTTCTGGGCCCAGAGTCAGTGACATAGCCACAGAGGACTAGAGTGGAGAGTGAAGCATCCAGCTGATAATAAGTGAGGGCATATGCACAAGAACACCCAAAACTTGCAGATAATACCCACTTGACTTGGCTTCAATTGCTGGATGGTCAGAACTCAACAAGAAGAAAAAAGAAGAGGAAAAAAAGAGTAATCTGATAATTTGATGAATTTGACCTACACCTATGGATGCAGTAGCTCAAAAGAGGGAGCAAATCTTTACAGCTAGGATCATTCACACCCCGCCCCCTAAAAAAAAAAAAAAAAAAAAAATCCTAAAAGTAATTATATTTGTTTAGAGAAGAGTCAATAAAGCTCACAACTATTCTAGTTAATGAATTAAAGTTTAAGATGAATAAATAAATAAATAAACAAATCAATCTGAATGATAGGTATAAATTTTAAAAGTGAATATTTTCAAGTGTCACAGTCCCTATGTCATGACTGTAACAATAATATATAGTTATAATGATACATGTATAAATATATACTTAGGGAGGATTTATAAGTATAGATTTAGAAATTAGTTGTCCAATTTTTTTTAATCTAATGAGATTGTATTATGTTTTTCCACAAAAACGCATGCCTGCATTAGCTTATTTTTTAAAGGTCCTTTGATTGCAGAATCACTATTCTTCTGATGTTTTGTAATACTAGGGTGACTTGTGAGTTGTTCTGATATCGGCATCTATGCCAATGATATTCTAAATATTAGCAGGGTCATATATGGTGGACAGATTTCAGTGGAGCTTCCAGACTAAGTCAGACTAGGAAGAAAGAAAGACAGAAACTGAAAACTAT
>NW_006408829.1:554916-555895 GCF_000296735.1 Chrysochloris asiatica
CAACTGGAAGAGATCCATATTTGTGACATTCCAAAGAAAGGTGACCCAACGAAATGTAGAAATCATCGAATAATAACATTAAAAGCAGAGAATACCATAAAGTTGTTTGCTATCGTTGTGAAGTGTTGTTGAGTCAATTCCAACTCATAATGATCCTGCGATATTCAGATAGCACATTCTTGCTTAATGGAAAGAAGATAACTTGAAATACTTACCGATGAAGATACCCTTCAATATGGATTGCACCGCAAAGTAAAGAAAATGTGAATCCTCACAACTGTACCAATAAATAGCATCATGATAAATAAAGAAAACTTCGATGTTGTGAAAGATTTCATTTTATTTATAACCATACTCAACTTTCATTTATGCTGTAGTCAAGAAATCAAAACATATTTTACAGTGTTAGGCAAATTTGATGCAAAAAGTGTTCAAAGAGCAAATATGTCAGTTTGAGGTCAGTGCAACTGGTATTTTTAATCACTCCATATGCATGTGAAAGTTGATCTATAAATAAGGAAGAACATAGAAGAATTGGTGCATTTGAACTATGATGTTGGTGAAGAATATTGAAAGCACACGGACTGGCAGAAAAACAGACAAATCTGTTTGGGAAAAAGTACAACAAGAATGTCCCTTACAAACAAGGTCTCACATAATTTGGACATGTTTTCAGGAAACATTAGTCCCTAGAGAAAGACCTTATGTTTGGTTAAGTGAAAGCTCAGTGTATAAGAGGAAGATCCTCAATAAAATATATTGACACACTGGCAATGTATTGACACACATAAGTTCAAACATAGCAACAGTTATGAGAACACCACAGGACCTGACAGTGTTTCCATCCACTGTACATAGGGTTGCTATTTGTCTGAGCTGACTAGACAGCACATAATACGTTGTTAACTGCTATCCAGTCAGTTTTAACCCACAGTGACCCGGTATAGGCTTCCAAAGGAACAGCTGGTGGGTTTGAACC
>NW_006408829.1:555995-557921 GCF_000296735.1 Chrysochloris asiatica
GAACACCACAGGACCTGACAGTGTTTCCATCCACTGTACATAGGGTTGCTATTTGTCTGAGCTGACTAGACAGCACCTAATACGTTGTTAACTGCTATCCAGTCAGTTTTAACCCACAGTGACCCGGTATAGGCTTCCAAAGGAACAGCTGGTGGGTTTGAACCACTATCCTTGTGATTAGCAGTCCATTGCTTATCCTACAGCCCTACACAAAAAGAGGTGGTGCCAAGGATTTACACTTGGCAGTTAACCTAATAGTTGGTTTTTCAAAACCACTAAACAAAACCACAGAAGAAAAGAACTGGAGATTTGTTTCATTAAGATTGCAGCCAAACATGGTCATTGTGAACTTCCACCAGGGCATACCATGGCTGGGCCCAGAAAGTACAGAAGATGATGGGCAGCCCATCAACTTTATCCTTGGATACTTGCAAAATAAATCCCAGATTGAGAGGTGGCTGTATGAGCAAGTGAATATGCAGATACAGTATAGAGTATATGAACCTTGTATTAGATGATGCAGAAGAGAGAGAGAGAAAAAAAAAAAAAAAAGCCATGAAAACAACTGGGTTGGATCATACTAAAAGGGAATAATATTACTATGATACAAAGTGTATCCAACTAGAAATGATCAATGAAGTGAGAAATTGTTGAGGCCAAGAATTTTATCCGCCCCCTCCCTTTTTAGGTGTCCTTTGTTAATGACTAGTGTTCTAAAACATGTGTTCATATTGTTTTCATTACCCTTCTGTTATTATCAGATCAGAATAAATGCTGTGGAGTTGTTTTTATTTAACAACAACAACAACAACAAAAATTGCAGCAAAAAAAAAAAATGCTCTAGGGAAGTTTTATTCTGCAACACATAGTGTCACCTAGAATTGACTAGATGGGAACAAATAACTTGTTATTAGTACATATAGACCACCCTCACTCTCTTTAATCCAGACCCCAAAATAATCTTTTTTTTTTTTTCATTTTGGAGGCTAGAGGGGGCATTGCCAGCAATCATATTTTTGTTATCTATATTTTGAGAGGCTTTCTTTAAGATAAATTTTTATAAGGTTATTTGTGCATTTGAATTGTGAGAACAATTTGTTACACAACTGTTAGAAATTTTGTGTTTTGGTACAAAATGTTTGTTATAGATTGAATTGTGTGACCCCAAAATATGTGTTGCAAATTCTAATACCTATACTTGTGGCTGTAATCCCATGTAAGAATTGGACTTTCTTTGTTATGTTAATGAGATATATTAGTTTAAGGTGCGTCTGTCTAATGACAATATGTTTTGAGATCTAAGAGAGCTGAAAAGCAAGCATGCAAACACATACAAAGGTAAAGATAAATTCTACATGATCACTAAGGAATCTAAGAATAGTTGCTGAGAAGAGACAATGCCCTTCCATCAAAGTGGTCAGAGAGAGAGACCTTTCCCTGAGAGCCAGTGTCCACAATTTGAACTTCTAAACTCCTACACTGAGAAAATAAACTTCTATTTGATAAACCATCTCATGTATGATCACTCTGCTATCTAGCAGCAATATTGTTTATATTAGTGCCATCGAGTCGATTCCAACTCATGGTGACATTATGTACAACAGAACAAACACTGCCCAATAGTGCTCCATCCACACAATTGTTTTAAAACTTCAGCACATTGCTGCTGTCACTGTGTCAATCCATCTCAGTGATGGTCTACTACTTTTTGCTGACCTTCACTTTACCTTGTTGCTATTGTTAGTGCCACTGAGTTGGTAATGACTCATAGTGACCCTATGCACAGCAAAATGAAACACTGCCCAATCCTGTGCCAACCTCACAATTATTGCTACATTTGAGCCCATTGCTGCTGCCACTGTGCTAATCTACCTTGTTGGGGTCTTCCTCTTTTCCTCTGACCCTCCACTTTACCAAACATGATAT
>NW_006408829.1:559401-561078 GCF_000296735.1 Chrysochloris asiatica
CATGATTGTATGCTACCTCTTGAAATGATTGAACATCTACCATTTATTTTTGGTACAGTGGTTTTGTGTGCACCTTTCTTTTTCTTTTAATGCAGATAGCATCATTACATATTTTGTCCAAAGAATTTTTCAGCTGCTCTAGCAGATAGTTCAAAATATAGAAGTTGTTTTGTAATTATGTAGGTAATGGGTAAAATCTTAAGTAATATTGTTGGTTTCATAGGTAGATAAATTACCTTGAAGAAATTGTTGATAAGATTATGGGTATCAAAGGCAGTTGTAAAGACTCAAAGAAATGAAGAGAGCTAATGAGAATGTATACCATTTTAGAGATTACTCATGGTGCTGCCAGTAGAATTTTTCAAGAAATGTGGACTTTAAACGTGCTTCTACTGAAGATTTAAATGGAAATAATGAATACATGATTGGACATTGAAGCCATGGCAATATTTTTCATACAGTGACAAAGAACCTATCTAATTTTGTTGAAATGCTTTGTGGAAGGTAGAATTTGTAAACAATGAATTTGGGTATTTGAATCAGGATATTTCTAACTAAGGTCTTAATGGGATATTATGTATTTCTTAATGTTTATAGTAGAATGCTAGAGAAAAGAGGCTGATATAAAGTTGAACTTTTCAAAATCAAACTATACAAATTAAAGTGTACAAACTAATGACACATGCCCTAAAACTCTCACCAAGAAACTGACTACTCAAGTTTTTGTTAAAAATTTTGTCTGTGAATGATGAATCCACTCAACCACCAAAGCAAAAATCCTGTCAATTTAGACTAAAGGGAAAGTTCCTGTTATTGCTTTTAGGTACCATTGAGTTGGTTTAGACTCACAAGGACCCTATGCACAACAGAACAAAACACTGTCTGGTCTTCGGTCATCCTCACAATTGTTGTTATGTTTGAGTCCATTGTTGCTGCCATTGTTCCATTCCATCCAATTGGCAGGTGCTTCCAAAGAGGCAGGACAAAATGAAGGAAATTTGCCTGCCTCCTGAAATTTTACAGGCAGGAAATAAGTGAATGGATTGATCTGGTTTTAAATATCTGTTGACTTTCAAGAAAAGAAACAGACCTTCCTTGAAACAGTTAAAAGATCAGCAGAATATTTAGAAGGAACACGGGAAAGCAGGGCTATCTTGGTTTAAAATGGTAGATACACAGGGTGTATCCTCAAAGGGTAGAGTCACAATCTGTTAGGTTTCATAAAGCCAGATTTCCAGAGCAGTTGGTAGTGGAACGCAGCACCATCTAGTTCTTCTGGTCTCAGAGTCATGGAGGCTGATTTTTGTGATGTTCCATTGGGATAATTATTTCCACATGTTTTTGACTTTCATCGTTTTTCTTTGCTCTATATGTAGAAATACCAATAGTTTCATCTTAGATGGCTACTTAAGAGCTTTTAAGATTCCTGTCACTAAGTTTCAGATGAGCTACCACCAGACGAACACAGACTAGGAAGAAGGAGTGATGAACTACTTAGGAATATTAACTCACTGAAAACCTTAAGGAATAGCAGAAAAACACTGTCAGATACAGTGCCAGTAAATCCCCCTCAATGTGGAAGGTACTCAAAAGGTGACTGGGGAAGAGCTGCCTACTCAAAGTACAATTGACCATGATGACATAAATAGATTAAAGCCTGGGGAGAAAAGTCCACAG
>NW_006408829.1:563348-569831 GCF_000296735.1 Chrysochloris asiatica
CGTATTGCATTAGGCAAATCTGCTGCACAAGACCTTTTTAAAATGTTGAAGACCAAAGATGTCAGCCTGAGAAATTAGGTGTACCTGACCCAAGCCATGGTATTTTCAATAACCTCATATGCATGCAAAAGCTGGACAGTGAATAAGGAAGACCATAGAAGAATTGATGCTTTTCAGTTATGGTCTTGGAGGAGAATATTGAAAGTGTCATGGGCTGCCAGAAGAACAAACATATCTGTGTTGGAAAAAGTGCAGCCAGAGTGCTCCTTGGATACCAAGATGGCCATACTTCGTATTTCATATTTCAGTCATATTGTCAGGAGGGACCAGTTGCTGGAGAATGATATCATATTTGGTAAGTTGGAGGGTCAGAGCAAAAGAGGAAGACCCCCAGCGAGATGGATTGATGAAGTGGCAGCATTGATGGACTCAAGTGTGGTGACATTAGTGAGGTGGCCCAGGATCGGGCAGTGTTTCGGTGTACTGAGCATAAGGTCTCTATGAGTCAGTAATGACCCGATGGCACCTAACAACAACAACAACAACATCATTACTCACCTAATTAGGATGAAGAATATTGTTTTTGTGGACTCTGTTATGCCAAATGACCTTGATGTACCCATGATTTTGATCCGCTGGTCTAGTGACTCATTCCCTCAAAATGTTTTCTTATAAAGGATGTAAGTTTTGATGAATCGACACAAAAAATATTATGAATTCATTGTGTTCTCCAAAAATACATGATAAATTCTCACTTCTATGCTTATGGTTATAATCTCATTTGTGAATGGATTTTCTTTGTTACATTGACAAGGCAGTATTTATGTAGCATGTGTCGTAGATCAATCTCTTTTGATATATAAAAGGGCAGATTAAGCAAGCAAGTATAAACAATGGGTGTGATACATACCAAATGATTATCAAAGAACCTAGGAGAAAAACCGGAAAGAGACAAGTACTTTCCCTAGATTGTACACAGAAAGAAACCTTTTCCCTAATGCTAGCATCTTGAATTCAGACTCCTAGCCTTCTGTACTGTGATAAAATACATTTATGTTTGCTAAAGCAACCAACTTGTAGAATTTTTGTTATAGCAGCACTAGATAAATAATATAGTATGCATTGAGTAAATGTTTGTAGAAAGAAAGGAAGGGGAAGAACATTAGGTAGTCTAAACTTATGAGAACAGTAAAAGAGAACAGGGACTTTTCAATCAAGTTTATGATTGCCTTTAATTACCAATTTTGTACTGCAAACATTTTTATGTTTGTTGTTGTTATTGGTAACACGTACATAGAACAAGTGACAGTTGTTTGAAAAGAACAAGAGAACACCGAATGGTTTAAAGTTAGTAAAGGTGTGCACCGGGGTTATATTCTTTCACCCTTCTTACTTAATCTTTATGCTGAGCAAATAATCTGAGAAGCTGAATTATATGAAAAGAAATGTGGCAACAGGGTTGGAAGAAGTCTCATTAATAACCTGTAATATGAAGATGATACAACCATGTTTTCTGAAAGCAAAGAGAACTTAATATACTTACTGATGAAAATGAAAACCACAGCCTTGAGTATGAGTTGCACCTCAGTATAAAGAAAACAAAAATTATCAACATTGGACCAATAAATATCATTAAGAAAAATGGAGAAAAGATTGAAGTTGTCAAAGACTTCATTTTGTTCAGAACAACCATCAACACTTATGGAAGAAACAGTCAAGAAATCAAATGACATATTGCATTAATGAAATCTGCAGCACATCTCTTTTAAAGTGTTCAAAAGCAAAGATGTCAATTTGAGGACTAAGGTGTGCCTGACCCAAGCCATGATATTTTCAATGACCTCATATACATGTGAAAGTAGGACAATGAATAAAGAAGCCCATAGAACAATTGATGCATTTGAGTTATGTTGTTGGAGAAGAACAAATCTCCATTGGAAGAAGTACAGCCAGAAAGCTCCTTGCAAGCTAGGATGGGCTGACTCTAAGATTTCAGACATATTATCAGGAGGGACCAGTCCCTGGAGAAGGACATCATGCTAGGTAAAGTAGATGGTCAGCTAAAAGAGGAACACCTAGAATGAGATACATTAGTACAGTGGCAGCAGCAATGGGCTCAAGCATAGCAATGATTGTGAGTTTCATTCTGCTGTGCATAAGGTTGTTATGAGTTAGTACCAAGTGGATAGCACCTAACAACACAACAACGATACTTCTCACAATATATCACTAAAATAAACTTTCAGTATATTTAATTTCAGAATAAGGGAAATATTGTGTTTTTCAGAAAGTCTAAGAAGTAGATAGTGATAGCTTGATTTTGGACAGCAGGATGAAGGCTATGTCTACTGCAGAGGAAGGAGTTTGAGTTAAGAGGTATTGTTTTCAGTGTTTGTTTTCTAATTTAACTGTTGTTTGGGGGCTGTGTCATATAAATGTGAAATGACTGCTTTCTATTTCCTAATGTTTTGGGAATAGAAATTTAATTATGACCATGAATCCATAATAGTTTGGGAAGCTTGGAAATTTTACAATACAAGGGTACTATAGCAGAGTGGTTACGAATCGGCCTGCGAACCGCAAGGTGAGCAGTTCAAAACTACCAGCTGTTCCGTGGGAGAAAGATGAGGCTTTCTGCTCCTGTAAAGATTTACAGCCTTGGAAACCCTGTACAGGGTCGTTATGAGTCGGAACTGACTCCACGGCACATAACAACAACAACATCAGTCACTGTAACATAACAGTCTAAAGGTTATGTGAAGTATTTTTGCTTAGTTTTATTTTAGATTAGTGTAATGGAGTGGCTATATTTACAAAGCATTGCCTAATACATTTTGTTTCATTACATTATAGCATATTGATACATTCACATAAGATATATACTATCTTAAATTTTATAGTATTTCTAAGTATTGTGTGGTGCTATAGGATAAGCACTGGGCTGAAAACCACAAAAGTCAGTAGTTGAAACATACCAACTGATCAGAAACCCTAGCAGGGTCACTATGAGTCAGAATGAACTTGACAGCACTTAACAACAACAAAGTATTGTCAAACCTAAATAATCATAAATCAGATTATTACATTTGTATGATTATTGATTTTTCTTCCTCACTATCTCTGTTTTGAGCTAAATGTCTCTTGTTTTCACTAATATTGGAAAGCAGGTTCATGAAAGAAATGTGAGTGAAAGTAAAATAATTAGATTTTCCTTCCAAACAGATGATTGCATTAATTTGTTCATTGTACTTACCAATGTTCTCTGTACTATGCCTGACTGATAATCCCCAGAAGACCAGAGAGTGGAATTCAATTTATATTTTAAATAAGAGGATTTTTAAACAAATATATAATGCTTAACTTACATTTCCTCTCTTATTTTATTAGAGCTAAATCAACCTGAGGCTGAGGCTGCTTCCATTGTGATGAGACAACTATCAGAAAGTAGTTCTCATGTAAAAGTTTCCTTTACAAGTTAGAAAAGCATTTTTACTTCATCCTAAATATATACCACTCCAGAGTTTATTGCTTCTGTTTTCCAAATTATTCACTGACAGTTACAAGTAGTGCTTTTACTGCAAAACACTGATGTTGATAATTTCCTTGGTTTCTTTCTTTCTTTTTGGAGTAAATTGAGTGTTTTCATATTGAGAGAAAAAACTCATTTTTGATACAGTAAAACAACTTGAATTTCCATTTTTCAAGATATATTTATCTATGTTTTTATTCTTTTTAATGACAGTTTGCTCGAAGACTCTGTCCTCATTGGCATTGATATAAAGCAGTTGTTACATAATAGGATGAAGCCAGGAGGTTCAATGAGTGACCATAGAGTTAGAAACAAAATCATTTTGAGGGTCATTGTTGCTATGTGCCGTGGAGTCAGTTCCGACTTATAGCAACCCTGTACAGGGTTTCTGAGGCTGTAAATCTTTACGGGAGCAGAAATCCTCATCTTTCTCCTGCAAAATAGCTGGCAGTTTCGAACTGCTGACCCTGAGGTTTGCAGCCCGATTCATAACCACTACTCTACCAGAGCTTAGCAGGGGGTGTATGTGTGTATATGCAGATGTAGACAGAGGAAGAATATAGGTAGCAAAAGGCAGAGAATGTGAATGATGAAAAGGAGATTAAAAGAAAGAGTAGGGAAAACATTCCATGATAAAATTCATTTCTAAAATGCATTAGCATAAAATGCAAATCAAATCCACTGCTTTAGAGTCAATCCCAACTCTACTCAGTGGCTCTATAGGACATAGTACAACTGCCCCGTAGGGTTTTCGAGACTGTAAATCCTTACACAGAGTTCTTCATCTTTCTCCTTCACAGCAGATGGTGGCTTCAAATATCTGACATTTATTTTTGCAGCCCAACATTTAATTCACTTCACCACCAGGGCTGCATTTGCATTTAATTTATATAGGTACTTGATGCCCATGAGTGAGCCTGTTACATCAGGAACAGTACAGTAAATATAAAGAAATGTACAGAAACATTTCTTGACAAAATTTTTAGTATACATATGTGTGTTAATTGAGCAGTTTACTGTGTCCATTAACCTAAGGTTTTTTTTGTTTTTTTTTTTTAATGTTTTACATGACATTAAAACTATTTGACTTTTAAATCCATGGAATTCTTGTCTTGCTTTTAAAAAAAATATTAGAAAAGAAAGTTTTACAGTAAAGACTAAGTAATATTCCTACTTATTAAAGTCTTTTTTTCTATAAACTATTTAGTTAAGAAATTTTAATAACTATTTCATTATGTTCTTGCAAATACTTTCAAGGTCAAAAACCTCTATGTAATTAGAAATGAAAGGTATTTGGGGGATGAGAGTGATTTCAAGCTTTTGTTTATAGCATTTATTTATTAAAATATAAAGATTATTTAGGCACTTTAATTTTTTTTTTATTATTTAATAGAGTACTTATACGATTTGTCATTTGGGTCATGTGTAAATATACAATTCAGCAGCATTAGTTACATTCACAATGTTATATAACCATCACCATTATCTAGTTCCAAAACTTTCCCACCCCAAACAGAGACTCTGTCCATAAAGGAGTAACTTTCAGGCCCCTCTCTCCAGCCCCTAGCAACTTTCACAAGCAGTCCTCAACTTTTGCAGGGACTCTGTTCCAATAAATGTAAATTGGTACTGATGTCGAATTTTTCTTTTATTTCAGTTTTACTATTATTATTATTATCTTTTACTATCAGTATCTTTACAAATTCAATCTTTGAACATCTATGAGAGAACATCTGAGACTGATAACATCAACAAATTGAGTGCTACAACATTTTGTGTAGTATATATCATTAATGATATTCAAGAAAAAACAAAACATGGTATGCCCCTGGCAGACAGGATGGAGCAAGGAGGCCATGGTCTAGGGTGAAGGGTGAAGGGGAAGATGGCCAGCTATTAAAAAGATAAAGACTTTTTGCTCCTACAATGACCCAGGGAGCTACAGCCTGTGTGAGCTACAGGCCCTAGTGAGCTAAGAAGACTGAGGGTAAGGTACAACCCTGTGTGAGCTGTGGCTCTGGGAGAACTACAATCTAGGTGGGCTGTGGCCCAGGTGAACTACAACTTAGGTGAACTAAACCGGGGTGAGCTATGGGCCCTGGTGAGTTACAAAGGCCCTGGGTGACCCGCAGCCCCATATGAGCTACTATCCCGGTGAACTATGGCTTTGTTGAGCTATGACGGCACCAGGTGAACTACAAGACCCAGGAGAAGCCCTTATATCCAAGCAAAAGAAGAACTATGGAAGCATATTCAAAACATTATGTCTCAAGATAGAGACTTGATCCCAGTGAAGGGTTCAGGATGGTAAGTGGGAAGGTTGCATGTCACTGTTATTTTGAAACTGTAAATTATATAATTGTTCAGACAAATAGACGAAACAGACAGTTATAAATTTGGTTCATTGTAACTTGAGGTACCTGAAATTTACTCTCTGTCTCTATGAGTTTTCTTAATATAGATGGTTCATGTAAGTGCAATCATAAATTTGTCCTTTCGTATCTAGTTTATTTCACTTGACATAGTATTTTCAAGGTTCATTCATCCCTGTCACATGTTTGAATATTTTCTTCAATTGTTTTGGTGTATACCTAGAAGTTGAATAACTGAGTCACATGATAATTTGATGAACATATTTTTGTTGGTGGTGGTGTGCTGTCAAGTTGGTTCCAACTCATAGCTGTTAGTGTCTGATAATTTGACTTTTGCAGGTTGAGCAAGACCTATTTGAGGATGGCACTAACAGACAGACAGACAAAAAGCAGCACTTAGCAAGTCAAGTTTATAAAACCATTAATATAATAGCACACTTCTCAGAAGAGGAGAAGCGACATCTCTCTCATGAGTGTTGGTCTTCTGTTCTTTCTCTCCCTTTGTAGAGTTTTTGGCTGTTTTCCCTGAGGTTTATTTCTGATTGGTGGCAAGGTAGCACCTATTTTGCACCCTTTTTGATG
>NW_006408829.1:572236-574927 GCF_000296735.1 Chrysochloris asiatica
CCTCCGTTCCTAGGTTGTAAGGTTAATCACTCTCCTCCCTGTGTCCCCAAATGTCCACCTTTACATTTCCAGCCCTTACAGTCAGTCCTGATAATAATTAGTCACTATTGTATCTCAAGGGACCTATCCACATCTCCTTTCATCAACCTTGACTAGGCAAAATGAATACTACTCAGTGGAGATTCTACTTTGCTTCATGTCCTCTGAATCTAGGTTCCCTCTTGAAAGCTTGTAAACCAGTCACTTTATGCCTCTGTAGCCCACCCATTCTGGGCAGCCAATGTCCAAGTTGCCCATCCCTGTCCTCTCCGTGTGTGGAGGAGGAGGGAATGATCCTCTCTATGAAGATTTGTTCACTCTTTTGAGCTATTGCTTCCATAGGAGTGTGTCAAGTTCATCAAATTGTGTCAGATTATTTTTTTTCCCTCTTCTGTTTGAGCACTGATCATCCAGCCATTGAAGCCAGGTCAAGTGGGTATTAACTACAAGTGTGAGTGTTCTTGTGCATGTGCCCTCTCTTCTTATCAGCTGGACGCTTCACTCTTCACTCTAGTCCCCTGTGGCTATTAGCTTTTTTTTTAATTAAAAACTTTTTGTTGTGAAATGAGTAAAGGTTCACAGACAAAATCCTCAGTTTTATATTCAACAAAGCATATACTTTTTTATATCTCAATAATTGTGATCCCCTCCATGTAACAACAGTTATCTCACTTCTTCCCACTGGTTCTTATTTCCATTTCACACACTTTTCCACTCCCCTACTCAATTTTGTCCTTAGGTAAATGTTGTCCTTTTGATTTTGAATGATTGACCATTCCATGGTGATGGTGGTGATTATGCGCTGTGGAGTCGGTTCCAACTCATAGCGACCCTGCATATGGTTTCCAAGGCTGTAAATCTTTATGGGAGCAGAAAGCCTCTTCTTTCTCTTGCAAAACTGCTGGTAATTTCGAACTGCTGACCATGAGATTAGCAGTCTGACTCATAAGCACTGCTTTAGTGTTGTTGACTTCCCTATATATATTTTTTTATAATTTTGAGTTTTGTTCCAGATTTTATCCCACTCAAACTGGGACATTAAAATGTGAGCACTTGGTTGTGGTAGCTGGCCACTGTCTAGTTCTTATGGTCTCATAGTCGTGAAGACGGATATTCACTTGTTTCATATAACCATTGGACTAATTGATTCCAAGTATCTTTTATTTTTAATCACTCTTCCTTCTGCACATGAAGAGACCAATAGCTGCACCTAAAAGTGGATCTTGTGAGCTATTCAGATCCCAGAAGGTAGTCACAAAAATAAGATGTAGAACATTGACTTTTTGAACTATGCTTTGCCAATTAATTGTGATCTCTCCTGAGCTCCCAAATGTAGCAACTCAATGCCTTAAGATGTTTAATAATTCCCAAGAACTTTTTATCATTTGCCCACTGTATACACCACTACATTTATAGTACATATACAAATATCCTTTTTCAAACTCTTAGATATTTATGAGTATTCTCTCACTCTTCCACCAATCCATATCCATTCAGTCTCTCGATCTGTCCACATGTCTATCAGCAGGAGACTGTTGTTCCAAGGTTGGGTATATAACACTACTTATCTCTATCCCCTTTAACCATTGCCTACTCCATGGTGTCTTCACCTGTCTTTTTCATCACTCTTCTGCCAAATTATCTATTCTTGAATACCCACCCTCTGTATCATCCAAGTTAACATGTGTCTATCTTCTAGCTAGTTAATCACTCTCCTTTCCATCTCACCTCTGATACCCATCAGAGAACAGTCTTTTAACATGAAAAAACCTTTCTTGTGCTTTTACAATAGTGGTCTCATACAATATTTGTCCTTTTGTGTTTGACTAATATCACTCAGCATAATGTCCTCCAGGTTCATTCATGTTATAAGGTGTTGCACAGACTTGTCATTATTCTTCACTGTTTCATAGTATTCCATTGTGTTTATGTACCAAAGTTTGTTTATCCATTGTTCCATTGATGGTCAGTCAGTTAGGCTGCATCTATCTTTGTGCTATTATGAATAATGCTAGGATGAACGAGCACTTGCATTTATCTATTTGTGTACTGGCTCATATTCCTTGTGGATGTATACTGAATAGAGGAATTGTTGGGTCATACAATATTTCTATGTCCACATTTATGAGGATGAAACATACAATTTTCCACAGCAGTCGAACCATTTGTGAGTCCCACCAGCAATGTAAGAGGGTCCCAATCTCTCTACACCTTTGCCAGCATCTTCTGTTTTCTGTTTTTTAGAAGTTTGCTATGAATGCTGGGGTGAGATGGTATCTCATTGCTGTTTTTATTTGCATTTCTCTAACCGCTAATGAAATATGTTTAACTGTGCTTTATTGACTATGCAAAGGCTTTTGATTGTGTGGCCCATGACAAGCTATGGACAACATTGCAAAGTATGAGTATTCTTGAACACTTAATGGTGTTCATGAAGAATCTGTACATGGGCCAAGAGGCAGTTGTTCAAACAGAACGTGGGAACACTAAATGGTTTAAAATTCAGAAACGTGTGTGACAGGGTGGTATTCTTTCACCATATTATTCAACCTGCATGCTGAGTAAATAATCTGGCAAGCTGGGTTATAAGAAGAAAAACATGGCATCAGGATTGGAGGAAGACTCATTAACAACCTGTGATATGCAGATGAT
>NW_006408829.1:575900-576836 GCF_000296735.1 Chrysochloris asiatica
TAGTTTCCTACAGATTTTAGAAATTATTCCCTTGTCTGATATGTCATTGCAAAATATATTTTTCCCATTCTGTGCACTCCCTTTATACTCTTTTGGTGAAATCCTTTGATGCACTTAAGTTTCTAATTTTATTATATCCCAGTCATCTATTTTGTCTTCTTTTGTTTGTATAATTTTCACAATGTTTCATAGTCTCTGTGTGCCCAGGATTATAGCCCTTAAATTTGTCCCTTTTTTAATGATGGCTATTATAATTATGGGATTCACTTTTAGGTCTTAATCCATGTTGAGTTTGTCTTTGTATATGTTGTGAGTTAAAGGTCTTTTTCAGTCTTTTGCATATCAATTTCCAGTTCTGCCAGCACCAGCTGTTGAAGAGACTATGTCTTCCCCACTCAATGTACTTTGGCCCATTGTCAAAGATCAGTTGTCTGTATGTGGATGTGTTAATTTCTGGATTCTCAATTCTATTCCATTGATCTATGTATCATTCATTGTACCAATAACAGTACCAGGTTGTTTGGACCTCTGTAGCCATGAAGTAAATTTTGAAATCACAGAGTGAGAAGCCTCCAACTTTGCTCTTCTTAAGCAGTGCTTTGCTTATCCTGGGTCACTTTCCTTTCCATATAAAGTTTATAATTGTTTTTGTTTTTTTTTCCATAAGTGAAGAGGACTTAAAACATTAGCTGATGAAGATCAAAGAGCACAGCCTTCAGTATGAATTAAATCTCAATGTAAAGAGAACACAAATCCTCACCACTGGACCATTGAACAACATTCTTATCAACTGAGAAAAGATTTACGTAGTCAAGGACTTCATTTCTTTTTGGATCAACTATCAACACTCATGGAAGCAGCAGTCAAGAAATCAAATGACATATTGCATTAGGCAAATCTGCTACACAAGATTTTTTGGGTTGTTGAAGAGCAAAG
>NW_006408829.1:582767-602093 GCF_000296735.1 Chrysochloris asiatica
AATTGGGAACAGCTCATCCCTGAATATTTGGTAAAACTCACCAGTGAAACCATCTGGACCTGGACTTTTTTGGTTGGGAGTTTTTTGATGATTTGGTCAATTTCTTCCTTTGTTATAGGTCTGTTCAAGTCTTCTGCTTCACTCTAAGTTTAGGTAGGTTGCGCTTTTCTAAAAATATATCCATCTCCTCTAGGTTTTCAAATTTATTGGAGTACAACTCTTCATAATATTCTGTTATTATCCTTTATTATTTCTATTGGTTCTTTTGTGACATCATCCGTGTGATTTCTTACGTGTGTAATTTGTGTCTTCTCCATCTTTTCTCTTGTTAGGGTTGAGAGGGATTGTCGATTTTATTAATTCTTTCAAAGAACCAACTTCTTGTCTAATTGATTCTTTCTATAGTTTTTTTGTTTTCTATCTCCTTTATATCTGCCCCTCATCATTTCTTTGCCTGATATGTGCATTTTTGTTTGTTTTCTTAGATTTGCCTATTGTTTGTCAAATGCATAAATACTTTCAAAGAATCAATTTCTTGTCCTGTTGATTCTTTCTATTGTTTTTCTGTTTTCTAATTCATTTGCTTCTGCTCTAATCTTTATTTATTTTCTTCTATTGAATGTAAGCTCACTTTGCTGCTCGTTTTCTAACTGTTGGAGGTGCTATGCTAAAGTGTGGATTTTGGCTCTTTCACCTCTTTAGATGTGTATGTGTGTGTGTTTATTGCTATAATTTGTCCTCTCAACACTGATTTTGGGTGCTCCAAATGGTTTTGGTATGTTATGTTTTCATTGTCATTTGATTCATGGATTTTAATTAAAATTTTGATTTTCTTTGTTCTGTTACCCAGTAGCTTTTAAGCAGGGTGTTATTCAGTTTCTATGTGTTTGATTTTATTTCTTTGGTATTCCTATTGTTGATTTCTAATTTTATAGCATTGTGATCTTAAAATATGGTTTGTAGTATTTAAATGTTTTAAAATTTATTGAGATATGCTTTCTGTCCTAATATATGTTCTATCCTGGAGAATGTTCGATGTGCACTGCAAAAGAATGTGTAAGGTGCTTTTGCTGGATTTAATGTGCTGTACAAATCAATAAGGTCAGTTGGGTGAGTATGTTGTTTAGTTTCGTTTGGGTTTTGTTGAGTTTCTTTCTAGTTGTTTGGTCCTTCATCTAAAGTGGAATATTAAAATCTCCTACTATTATTGTATAGTAAATTATCCTACTATTATTGTGGAGTTCTGGTGTGGCATTGTAGGACAAGCCCTGGACTTCAAGGTCGGTTTAAACTGCAAGGTCAGCAGTTCCAATCCACCAGCCACTTCTCAAACCCTGGGCTCAGACTTTTAGGGTCATAGGGTCATTATGAGTCAGAACCAACTCAAGGACACTAATCAACAGTAAACAATAGCTATTATTGTAGAGCTGTCTTTCTTCAACTCTATTAAAGCTTGATTAATTTCAAGTTATTACATTAGGATCATAGATATTTGTTGGGTTATGCCCTCTTGTTCAACTGAGGCTTTAATTATGAAATAATGTCCTTCTTATTGTTTTATGCTGATTTTTGCCTTAATGTATATTTAATCAGAAATTAAAATGGCCACTCCTGCTCATATTTTATTGCTGCTAGCTTGATATATTTTTCCTGTCCTTTGAATTTCTGTCTATTTTAGACTTTGTGTGTAAGGTATGTCTCTTGTAGACAGCATATTGAAGGATCCTGTTTTCTTATCTGTTCTGCTATTCTCTGTCTCTTGATTGGTGTATTTAATCCATTGATATTCAGTGTAATTATGATACGTATGGATTGATTGATGCAATTTTGCTGTGTGTTTTTTTTTGTTTTTTGTTTTTTGTTTTTGTGTGTGTGTGTGTGTGTGTGTGGTGCTACTGGTTTCTTTGTTCAAAATAATTTTCTGTTCTGAGTTAATAATGTTTGTGTATTTCTGCCAATTTCTTCACTGCTGTTGTTTTAACATTTATTAAATTTTTTGGTTTTCCTTTTTCCTGATTTGATGTGGTGTATTAATTTTCTTTGAAGTTACCCTGTAATTTATTAATTTCTTCCCCAGTTTACAACATGCTGTTTTATATTGAAATCTACTTGATTTTGTCACCATTTGGAAATTTTGTAACTATGCTTTTCCCTCTTTTTACTGTGTAGTTTTTTTTCATTATAAATAGATATATCTGGTCCCCTATTTTCAGTATATTGTATGCTTAATTTACTTTGGATACACTGAATTCTGGGTGGTATTGCTATGTATGTCAGTCTCAGGTTGCTATCTGTTGTTGGTTCTCAATCCAAAGGACTCTTTTTAATATTGTTTGTAAAGTTGGTCTGGTTATTGCAAATTCTTTTAATTTCTGTGCATCTATTCTTATCTTGCTGTCATATTTGAGGGACAGTTTTGCTGGGTATCTGATTTTTGGTGCCATTTTTTTTTCTTTCAAAATTTGTATTTGTCTTCTGGCCTGCAGGGTTCACCTGAGAAATCAGAGTTTAATCTTATTGGTTCTCCTCTGTAGGTGACTTTTCACTTTTTGGAACTGCTTTCGGATTATTTCTTTTTCTTTGATTTTGGAGAGTTTGAATATGATGTGTGATATATCTTGGAAATTTTCTTTTTGAAATCTATTCGGATTGGATTTCATTTAGCTTCTTGAATGCTTATATTCTCCTCTTTCATGGTGTTAGGGAGATTTTCTTCCAATAGCTCTTCAACACTTTTCTGTGTTTTTCTTTGTGTCTTCCTGTTCTGGAATTCTGATCACCTGTAATATATTCCTCATCATGTTTTTCTACATGAATCTCAGATTTTCTTCACTCTTTTTTTCTGATTGTTCTTCTAGCTTGCTAGTAATGGGAAATTTATCTCCAAGCTCATTAATTTGGGCTTCCATTGATCCAAATGCATTCACGGAATTTTAAGATTAGTCTTCTGAATATCTATTTGCAGGTATTGTATTGTCCCTAATCCTTTATTTTTTAAATTTGTAGTGTTTTCCTGATTTCTTCCAATCATTTGGAGGCACCTAAATGTCATTGTCTTGAATACTTTTTCAGATAGTTCCAATGCCTTTTTCTTCAAAAATGTTTTTAACTTCTGCCTCATGGTCTTTTCTTTGTGGCACTCTGTCTTGCTTCTTTGTGTGAACAGAAATTTTATTTCTGTGGTATTGTATTAAGTTGATGATTGTATATTATTGTATTCTTAGGCACTCACCAAAGCTTCCCAGTGGGTGTGACTGGTGGATGAGCTTGTGTACAGTCTTTGTTTGCTATTTTTGCAGTCCCATTTAGGATGGATTTAACTGATATTGGTGGTTGTTGATACTGTGTGTAGCAGCTGGCTTTTGTTCTTGCCTAGTTGGTGGGGTTGTAGAGGGTTTAATTGTAGCTGGGCTATATGAACACGGTTTCTTTCTCCATTACTCCTTTATCTTCACAAGTCACTGGTATGCTTCTGCAATTCCAATATCTCTGAAACCACTCACAAAAGCTTAAAATGGCTACTCTGTATCTGGCCAAGCAGCACAAGTCACCAGTCTGTCTCCTTTTTTGTTTTCTGTTTTTTTTTTCTGTATCTGTTCAGCTTTCTGCCCTAGTAAGCATTCAGTCCACTTCTCTATCCCTTCATCTGAGGCTAAGGGTCCCAAGACTGTCCGCTGCATCTCTTTCATTTGTTTTTTCCTATCTTTGTTGTAGAGGTTCTGTATAGTCTTTCTGCCTAATATGTCACCTTACCGCCTCTCCACAAGCATTATTTTCATATAACTTTCTTAATTTCTGCATTGTTGATAGTAATGCCAACACTTGTATTTCTGATTTTAGTTATTTTAAAATTCTCTCCTTTTCTCTTTTTCTTTGTTAGTTTAGATACGCATTTGACTTATATATCTTTTTTTTAAGAAACAACTTTTGATATTGTTCATTCTATTGTTTTCTTTTATTTATCTCCACTCAAGCGTTTGTTATTTCTTTCTTTCTTTCTTTCTTTTTTTTTTTTTGTGACAGCTTTACTTTAGGTTGCTCTTTATCTAGTTGCTCAAGGGGTAAAGTGAGGTTATTTATTTGAGACATTTCTAATCTTTCAATGAACACATATACAGGTATGTATTTCTGCAAAACACTACTTTTCATTGCATTCCATGAGTTTTGTTCTGTAGTATATTCATTTTTATTAATCTCATATTCCTTTATAATTTCCTTGTGATATAAACTTTGACCTGTTTTAGAGTGTACTTTCATAGTTTTCAAATAGCTGTAAAATGTCTTATTTTGATTCTGTCATTTATTTACAGCTTTATAATTTTAATCTTATAACATTTATTTCAAACTTTTGGGGTATTTGTGTGTGTGTGTGTGTGTGTGTGTGTGTGTCCTAACTTATGTTCTCTCTTGGAGAATGACTCCAATGTACTAGAGAAGAATGTATATTCTTTTTTTGGGTGTCGTACTCAATATATGTCTCTTAGGTCTGGTTTGTCTATGATGTTACAAGTCATATTCCTTTTTATCAGTACATTGTTATTGTTGTTGTTAGGTGTCCTCGAGTGGGTTCCAACTCATAGCAACCTTATGCACAACAGAATGAAATACCGCCAAGTCCTGTACTAGCCTCACAATTGTTATTATTTTGAGCCCATAGCTGCTAATTTCCTTTAGCACTTATTTCATGGTTTCCTTTAGCTTTTTGAGTATATTTAAGACAGTTGTTTCATTGTCTAGAAAATACAATATTTTTATTTCTTTGTGAATTTTCTCTGTCATTTTACTTTGTTGCTTGGAATGGGTCACTTTTTTTTGTTTTCTTTATATGTCTTGTATATTTTATTGAACACTAGCATTATGAATATTATATTTTGGTGACTCTAGAAAGTTCTTCCTTTTGCTTGAAGGCATGAGGATTGCTTATTTATTTTCTTTCCTTTTCCCCCTTAACTTTCTGGAGTCCAGATGTGGCTGGCACAAAGGATAAGCACTGAACTGCTAACCACAAAGTTGGCTGTTCAAACCCACCAGCTGCATCTGGGTAACCCTATACAGGGTTACTATGAGTTGGAACCAACTTGATTTAATAAGAAGTTTCTAGTAGTCTATTGGCTTAATAATTTTCCAATTATTATTTTTCAAAGATAATATTTCTTGTCATTTGTGGTCACTGAAATATCTGTTCTTTTAGCTTGTGTTCAGTAATATTTTAATAGAAATTTCCTGGAATGCATATAGCATAAACAAAATAAAACAATCCAAAAACAAACAAGCAAATAAAAATATTTTCAGATAAGCTTTTCAGATAAGTTCTATGCTTAACACTTAGTTGTGCTTATACTGAAACTAGTGATCAGACCAAACAAAAGCTTTATTCTTGTTTTGTGCCTTTGAGTTGGGCCAGACTCATAGTGATCGAGTGTACAAAAGAACAAAACACTGCCCTTTCCTGTACTGTTCTCACAATCATTGCTACATTTGAGCCCATTGAATAATCATGTGTCAACCTATCATATCAAGGGTCGTCCTCTTTTTTTGCTGATCCTTTACTTTTACAATCATGATATCCTTTTCGAGGATGTGTCCCTCCTGAGAATATGTGTAAAGTAAGTGAAATGAAGTCTCACCATCTTCATGTTCAAGGACCATTCTGGTACAACTTCCAAAATAGATTTGTTCATTCTCTGGCTTTCTTTGGTTTATTTAATATTCTTTGTCAATGGCATAATCCAAATGCATCAGTTCTTCAGTCATCTTTATTCATTGTCCAGCCTTTGCATACATTCGAGGCACCTGAATATTTCATGTTTTGGGTCAGGTACACCTTAGTCTTCAGAGTGACATTTTTTTTTTTTTTTTAAATACTTTAAAGAGACATTGTCTAGTAGATTTGTACAATGCAATACATGGTTTCATTTCTGACTGCTGCTTTCATGGGCATTGATTTTGGATACAAGTAAAATGAATTTTTCTCCATTTATCATGATGTTTCTTATCATTCAGTTGTGAAGATTTTTATTTTCTTTATGTTGATGTGTAATACAAACTGAAGGCTGCAGCATTTGATCTTTATCAGTCAGTGTTTTAAATCCTTTTGTGTTTTAAACCATCAAGGTTTACCATCTGCATATTCCAGGTTGCTAATGAGGTATCCTCCATTCTGATTCCATATTCTTCATCATATATTCCATCTTCTTAGATTATTTGCTCAGCATACAAATTTAGCAAATATGTTGAATATGGCTTGGTCTTCTAAATTCTGCCTTATGCACAGGGGAATTTATGAAAACAGACTGTATAGGCACTAAATGCTCTAATTTCCCAAAGAAAGGTTCCCCTTGGCTTTTTCTCCCAGGCCTAAGGTTTATAACATGTCTTACCTGTATTACTATATTCCAATATAGTGCCACACCAAAGTCTGCTATTAAATCATTGATGAGTCTTAGAGTCTTTTCTTGTATTAAAATAGGACTAAGTAAAAACTGTATGCACCTGCTCAGATTTATCTACAAATTCTTAAAGACAAGATTAGGAATGGATTATGTTTGTAACCCAGCGGACTGCAAATAAAGCAATTCATATTTAATTTTTTTCTCTTTTATATGTTCAGTTTTATTCAATTATCTTCTTACACCAGTGCCTTGAAAATAGTAATACAGAGTTTATGTTGGTTTAATTAATATAATTTTTAAAACTATTATTTTAAGTTTATATCAAAATGGGCCTAAACCTAAACATTTTTATTGTATATTATGTTGATATTCTAAAATCTACAAAAGTGATATAAACCCCTTTCTAAATGCAATTTTATGATTCATGTGCAGTATAATAATAAAGCCTTTTTATACTTAGATCACTATCTCAGTTCTTATTATTAGCCCAGAAACATGCTGGCAGAAGGGTTTCATCAGTCATGGTTAAATTGCTCTGGGTGGCCTATAACCATCATTATCAGTTGGGGGATGAGCTGGCCACACTGTTTGTAGTTTCACCAAGTTGTTCTATCAGCTTTCCAGAAGTAAATGCAAATAAACGTCTTCCAAACCCCTTCAGAGCACACTGTAAATCTTTGTAACTTCACAGCCAAATGGTAAACCACAGGACCACATGACTTAATTCCCCTGAGGCATTCATGTTATTCCTGTCAGACTTTTCTTCCCTCATTCATCAGCTGGAGGCTTTCATCTCCTTTTAAAGTCATGGCCTTTCAAGGAGGGGTGAAATTACACCTGTCAGTAATAAAGGTTCCCAGTACTCTTTATCATAATGTCATTTCACAAAAGAAATGAAAAGGAAGCATAACCTATTCCACATTCAGTTAGCAGTACCCCCCCACCCCCGCTTTCTCTGTAACACTCCTAAATACCTTCCAGTTATGATTGTTGAGAGCTTTTAAAAATATTCACCTAAATCGGGAAGTTATATGGAAATGTTAGGAAAATCAACTTCCATGTAAGCTATACTCTATGTTCAGTAGCTGCATTAAACATTTGACAGGAAGATTTAACTATATACATAATCTACAATGGCAATCTAAATGTGCCCTTTAGCATACTTGTTCTGTTTATTTCTTCTGTTTTACACTCTGATAACTTTGTGGTTGCCGGTAACACCATACAGCAGGTGCACCTGTGCAGCCACCATATTATTTACATAGAGAACAAAGTTAATGTTTTCTCAAATCCAGGCCACACCTGGGTTGGGACATTAGTAGGAAGCAGCGTTAAAATAAAAATTGCAGTTTGCTTTTAGCCTGATATTTGAACTCCACTGAGCAAACTCTAGAAGTCTCTTGAAATTTTGGAGGACTTAGACTCCTAACTACCCATTAACCAAAAGATAAAAAGAAGCTGGAAAACTGAATACATTACCATGTATCCTGCTGGTCACTTTGTTAGGTCTTGATTTAGCAATACAAATAAATGAATTGTGTCTGTACTTGGCCTAATGTTTCTAAGTGTGAGGCAATTTAAAAAAATCAATATCCTAAATGTGAACTATATAAATAAAAGAATGATTATAGGAACTTCACAAATAATAAGGAAATCGGATTTTTTTTGTTCTTTACTCTTTCAAAGACCAAGTGTTGCCAATTAATTTTAGATTTGAAATATAGCTAAGAATACATAAAACAATTAGCTAGTCATAATTATTAGCAAAACATTGTTTTATTTTCCTCCCTGGGATTCCTGGTGTGGCATAGTAGGTGAAGCACTGGACTGTAAACAAGGTCAGTGGTTCAAAACCACCAGCTGCTCTGTGAGTTGGAACTGACTGGGTGGCGTTTAACAATAACAAGAAGGAAGTATTTTATTCCTCTATTTGTGTACCTTGTTTCTTACACTCAATATCCTCTTGCTCTTTCCCTTAGGAATAATAATAATAACACAGTAAACAGAAACATCTCTGTTATACAGAGTGGATGCCGAGTCATAACGACCCTACATAAAAGACTAGAATTATTCCATAGGGTATTCAAGCTGTAATCTTTACGCAAGCTGACTGTCATGTCTTTCTCCTGTTGAATGGCAGGTCAGTTCAAAGACCATTCAGTTAGACTTACAGCATTTAATCACTACCACAGCAGGGCTCCTTCAACTGAAACATCAGGTCTAAAGTTAAGCGATAAGGATGGATTAACTCAGCTTGTATTAAAAATGTATCTCAAAAATCACAGAAGTAATTTAATTTCTCTGGAAATGGTTGCCTGTACAGCCAAAGATTGATGAGATAAAAATGACATGATGTGGTCAGTAGTCTAATAGTTAATAGCCTGTTGTTGTTAAGTGCCTTTGAACTGGTTCTTACCCACAGCAAACCTGTATAGGGTTTTTGAGGAGCAGTTGATGGGCTTGAACCTCCAATCTTTCAGTCAACATTCTAGTACCATCCTACAGTACCACAACAGGACTCTAGTCAGTAACCTAACCAACTATTATCTTTATTTATAAGAACTATCCCATCTTGGTGTGCTGGTGTGGCACTGTGTATTAATGCACTGACCTGCAATGTCAGTTTGAATCACAAGGTTGGTGGTTCAAGCTCACCAGCCACTTCTTGGAAGCCCTATACAGGGTCTCTATCAGTCTCAGACAACCGCAAAATACTTAACAACAACAACATCCCACCCACATATTGGACTGAAAATGGATTATCTAATATACTTTAAAGTGTAGTGTAGTGGATTACACATTGGGCTGCTAATTGCAAGGTCAGCTGTTCAAATCCACCAACTGCTCTGCAGGAAAAAGATGAAATTTTCTTCTGTAAAGATTTATTTATATCCTCAGGAAGCCTATTTGTCATTGTTGTTATGAGCCATTGAGTTGGTTCTGACCCATAGTGACCCTGCATAGGGTTTCCGAGGAGCAGCTGGTGAACTTGAACTGCCAACCTTGCAGTTCAAATGGTTTTGCAGTCTGGCGCATTAACCCACAGTGCCACACCAGGACTTCTCAGAAAGCCTACACAGGATCACTGTTAGTTGGAATCAACCTGACCACACATCCACTACCACTGCCAATATTATATTTTGTGAAATCTTAATATAAATGATTTGTAAAATGGAGCTCTATTTTGTACCAAACAATTCTCATATTAAATAATATTCTCTCATATAATTTAAAGTGCTCCAGTAATGTTTCAACTCAAATAAAAGTTGGATTTGACATTTGCAACCCTCTGACTTAAATTCAAAATAATTCTGAATATTCCAGAGCTTAATCTAGCAGTCTTGGGCTCTCAAAGTTTTCTTCTATCTAACACATTGTTAACAAACTTGTGAATAACTAGATATCTAGTGTATTCACCTCTGGAAGATAAGGATTATTTCCATAAGCTCTTTGTGGTTTTGTATGGAAGTCATATATTGATTACCAAAATTTATATTGATATTATCTTTGTTTCTTAGAAGAGACAGTTATGAATTCTTATTTAGTGATTGAGTCCAACTAGACAGAAGGACTTTATTAATGGTTAAACTGCTTTAGAAGATATCCAAAGGTTAAGGTTTGGATAAATTTCCTATTCACATATGTGAAGAAATCTATCAAATTTAAATATTCATATTGATCTTTTGAAAGCAACCTTAATGTTTTTAGGAAGACTGTTGAGAGTAGGTGCTTTGTTTCCATTCACCAGATATTGTTCTGTGGCATTTGAGAACAGAAAACCAAAAAAATACTAATTTCTAAATTATGAAACTTTGATTTTTGTTTCATTTTAAATAGAAAAACATGGCAATATTGAGCTCGGGAGTTGATTGACATTCATCTGACTTCACTAGTTTGTCTATTCTACTAGTTAAAGATATAGTCACCAAGATAGTGTTTTTTGCTTTCATGAGAGACACCAACGGGAAACATGCTTTTTTAAAAATGAAATTAACTGACATTATTTCCATTTAATGTTGTTGGATGTGTATGAATTATTTAGTAAATAAGCCAAATAAATGTTATGCTGTGGCCTTTGCTAACATATATATATATATATATATATGAATTTGATGTTCACAACTATGGATATACATATATATATACATATATGTATATACATGGTTGTTGTGTGTGTGTATATATATATATATACTTCTTGTTGTTGTTAAGTGCCATCGAGTCAGTTCCGACCCATAGTGACCCTGTATAGGTTTCTGATCAACAGCTAGTGAGCTTGTGGTTTAAACCAACTGTACCGACCGTCTAGTGCATTAATCAATAGCACCACACCAGGAATGTAGTGTTGTAGGATCACCATTGACCTGTGATCCACAAAGACGTCAGTTAAAGCCCACCAGTTGCTCCTCAGAACTCTTGTACAAGTTTACTATGGTCGGAAGTGACTCAAGGGCACCTAACAACAACATATATATATTTCATTTAGTTTCATAGTCGATGTTGCTTGAATCACTTAAGTCTAAAACTATTTTGCACTTATGTTGTCTCAGATTAATTTTAAAGACTTAATTTATTCAATTAAATTTGCAGATAATTTACCACTGAATTAGGTCATCTGAGGGTGGAGTTTAGGAGTAGGTTAAAGTTCCACCACCTTTCAGTTTAACATCACTTTGCTTTGTATTTTAAGATGGCACTGTTCTACAACTGACTGCTTTTCACATGTTTTTCTGTATCGTGAAATAATTCAAAAGAATTGGGTGCTTGTCATAGGGAGAGACTTCTGACGAAGATTCTTTTCAGACTCCATTTTTAAAAATTCTGTTTACTACTTATTGTGAACTAACTTTCAAAAGTCACCTAGTCAGCATACGTCACGGTAGCCTGCTGGCACCCGTCTCCCTCTCCCCCTTCCTCTTACATCATGCTCCCAGAAAGAACAATCATTCAGGCTTGGTATTGAAATATCTGATAATAATCTGTTAAAGGGGTGCATCCAGGTGTGGCACTGTATGATAAGCCCTGCACTGCTAACTGCAAGGTTCAAACCCACCAGCTGCTTCTGGGAAACCCGATACAGCTTTCACTGAGTCAGAATGGACTCAATGACACTTAAAAACAACAAGTTGTTAAATTACTTAAACTGCATAATTATAACTGAGACTTTATAAGGAACTCTGGTTGTGTAGTGTTTAAGAGTCGGGCTGCTAACAATGTCAGCAGTTCGAAACTACCAGCTGTTTTGCAAGAGAAAGATGAGGATTTCTGCTCCCATATTTCCCAGCTTTGGAAACCCTATTCAGGATAGCTGTGAATCAGAACTGATCCCAGGACACACCACCACCATAATTAGCAAAATAATACTTGAAGGTTTTGCCATTTTCTTGTGTCTGTTAAAACATGATTTTGTAAATGTCAACCAGTCAACGCTTTTTTCTTGTAAGTTCTGGCATCCTTTGTATGTAAGAACCAAGTGTCTATCTTTAGTTTGTAAGTTGGTCACTGTTGTAATAGTTCTTCCTTATACCATTGTCACAGAAAACCAAGCAGTATTTATGCTCTCCAGTTTGTTTTATGCATTACTGTTGGTTTCCAGTTAATATGGATGTGGGGTTTGATAACTGAAGTTATAGTCTTGTAATTTGTGGGCCCTTGCCCTATTTAAGTAGTAACTTCTATTTTTTGTTCCATTTCATCTGCCAATATTATAAATCATTGATTTTTTTAAGTTAAATTCATCCTGACAGAATGGTGAAGTTCAGTTTGCATTGAAATTATGGTATTTTTCTCTGTCTCACTTTGAAGAGTTTTGATTAAAATAAGTTTGTTCTTAGAAATTTTTAAGTCTTCAAGGAATGGTCCAAAATAAATAGAAACTGTATTCTTGACAGAAAGTGTCCAAAGAAGTGCCCTTGCATGACTAATAACAATGTGATCCCAGTTGCTCCAGATTTAATAGAGATGACAGATAGTACATGCCAGTGGTGAAGCCTTGACTCAAACTCAAGGCACTTCTATTGAAAAGGAGACCTTGATCTAATAGACATCACAGATACTGTAATTAAAGTAGATGTCTCTGATTGGATGTGGGTAATGAAGAAGAAATGGCTGCAGCTTGTTAGATGGAAAAGCATGTGTTATGTGTGTCCTTGGAAGCCTGGCTGCACTTGCGAGGCGAAGTTAATGTCGTTTGGTTGACAGAGAAATTAGAAGACTTGAGAAAATGCTTTAATCATTTTTTTTTTTTTTTCTTTTTGCTTAGAAGGTTATACAAGGAGGCAGCAAAATTTCATGGGAACATTTCATTATCTTTTCATTCTATTTTTTACACAAACTCTTTCAGGCTCCCATGTATACTAGGCAATTTCTGGTAATGTGGCTCTTTCTGAATGTGGTTCCAAGTCCTGAGTTTCCATGAGTCTTATTTATTAAATAGCATGTGAAAATATTGCATACACATGTTGTTAAAACTTTTAAGGCTGAAATGTTTTCAAGTAGTTTCTAATTAGAAGAGTAAGCGTTATTTTGATGTCAATACAACCTTTGGTTGTATTTTACAATAAATCATTGTAAATTAATGTACTTAATAGTACCTCAGGCTTCTCATTTCTTCACTGATATATTTTAATATGTACCAATTAATTTTATTTTTAAAAAACATATTGTCTTATGGATTGCATCAGTGATAAAGGGTGTTAAAACCTTCTTTGTACCTTCAAATATACTTGATTTTTAAATTTCTTTATTTTCATTATATTCCCTCTTTCCTGTTCTATGTGCAGCCAATGAATTTTGGCTGATGCATAGAATTGAGGCTGCTAATATTTATGAATATGAGCAAATTAGTTTACATTGTTCATTGGTTAGGTAAACAGTGATATGGGAACAGACTTGTACAAGTGCAAAGTAAATATTGTTGTGTTAACTTTCTTAAACATTTCCGTGTATTTAGTCCAAAATATTCTGGGTTATTGGAGGTCAGACTACAAAACAAAACCTTAAGACTGTTTAATACTGAATATCTTGGGAATAGACACCTGATGCTTCTGATTCACCCTAAGGTGGGCATGCATAGTGATAATTTTAGTAACGATTGCTGTTGAGCATTGTTGTCAGGTTGTTCCAAACATGTACAATGAAACAAAATAATGCACAGTTCTACGCTATCCCTATGATCAGTTGTAGAATGCACCATTGGGATCCATAGAGTTTTCACTGGCTGTATTTCAGTAGTAAGCGTTCAGTCTTTTCTTCCTCGTTCATATTAATCTGGACTCTTCAGAAAAACACACAAACCTGCTCTAATAAATGGGTAGCAGCTACAGGAGATACATTGTCCTGTAATTGAACATGGGCCCCCCTCATGCAAGATGAGATTTCTACCATTGAATCATCACTGTCATCCTAGCAACAGTATCTTAGAAGCAATCTGTGTTTTCCCTATTTTACTAGCAAACTCTGCAAGATATTTAGGATGTGACAGGAAGAAGCTACATCATTGTTTGTAGCCAAAGAATAGGGTGAATTTAGAATAATCTAGAGTCAGCCAATATGAGGCAAAGTTGTAGGTGAAAAGGACAATATTAAATTTTAAAGCACGATAATGTACCCCATAGAATAACATTCTTGACAGTAATTAATGAAGACTTACATGAAACTTTACCTCAAGTTTAATTTCTTTCCAACAATGGTATACAAATTCTCTTAGTTTACAAGGGTTAAAATTCTGATTACATTAACTTTGGAGGGGTACTTTTGAGGACACCAAGGACTAAGAGAGACAGAAAAAGATTCATAATTATGTTTGAGCCACTTGATTGTAGTTCAGTGACCTGGTATCTGAGTTCTAGTGACCAAAATATTATATGGCCTATTTAGTCGCTCCAACTCATAGCAAACTTGTATAGGGTTTCCCAGGATTGGCTAGCATATTTAAACTGCTAAACGTGAAGTTAGCAGTCCAGTGCATATCCTACAGCATCACACCAACACCCCTTAGTAGTTGATTACATTACTCTGTCAACTAAATCTCTATTATTGTGACTGTACTTTACCTTGTCTTATATTCTGTTGCTTCCAGCTAGTTTGCCCTACTTTATCATGTTCTGTGCTTCCTCCTGGTGTCTTCTCAGCATGGCAACTGCAGACTCGTGTATTGTCCTACCTCTTAGTTTTCAAACTTCTGTCTGCTTTGCCAATTGCAGAGTTTATCTACAGCCTCATTTTAAATCCTCCAAATGAGTGTTCATTCATTCAGCTGAACAAAATTTTTGTAGCAGAAAAACACTCTTTGGTCATATAGTCTCCTGCCTTTCCAACTCCCATTCATTCTGCCTTATCTCTGAATCCCCACTGTTTTGGTGAAATCCGACATTTTGACAACATAGTTGGCACTAAAATGTAAAAGATGCCTATCCTATAAAACAAAATGACCAAAAGAGAAAAAAGAAAATCAGGTATAAAAATATTTATCTTGTTTGGTCAAAGTGAAGGAACTATCAAATTATGACAATTTCGTTTTAAATCCAATCTGATATACTTATGCTGAATTTCTCCTAATTTGCTAATCTGACATATGCTAATGTGACATAGTTAAAGGACTGACAAAATCACAGCGTTTTTTGACAAAAATATTTAAAATTGTAAATATGAACAAATTAAGATTATTAATTAATTTAGAACATTAATAATATAGATCAGATAGAGTTATTTCTAGATGAATTTCCATCCTTCTACCCATTTATTGTTTTTTTCTGTTAACAGGTGATAAGACACCGATCTTAAGATATCTAAATAATGTACACTTTAGTTATATGTATAATTATCAAAAGCATTATTAAATAAAAGTCTTGGAGTCAACAAAATTTTTGAGCAGCTATTAAGTGCAAGTTATGCAGTCCTGGTGTGGCTCTGTAGAGTGAGCACTGGACTGCTAACCACAAGGTAAGCAGTTCTAAGCCACCAATCACTCCTGAGAAACCTATACATGACTGACAGCATTTAAGAACAATTAAGTACAAGGCATTCAAATAATACTTTATAGAAAAGCTTTACTTGGTTTTCATTGATTAAACATAGCCTAAATCTATCCCAAATATTGGTCATGCATCAATCGAATTACAAGGAGCCTATTAACTCTAGTTAAATTCAAAACCAATAATGATAATAATCTAGTTATTACCTATTAACTGCTTGTCATATACTTATCACTATACTATGGACATTTTAGAATTGACAATAGAGTGTTTAAAGCTATAATTTCTGTATCATATTCTTGATTTAATAATCTCCTCCAACACTTATCACTTATGAAACTCTGAACAATTTAATCTCTTGTCACCTCAGTTTATTTTCAAATGAAATGTAAAAATAATATATGTAACCATCACTCATCTGTCAGTTTGTCATGCTGTAGTTGTTTGTGGGTTGCTTTAATGCTAGAACCTATACCACCAGTATTTTAAATACCAGCAGAGTCACCTATGGTGGACAGGTTTCAGCAGAAATTCCAGACTAAGACAAAATAAGAAGAAGGAGAGGCAGACCACTTGTGAATTGTTAGACACTGAAAACCTTATGAATAGCAGTAGAACATTGTCAGATAGAGTGCTGGAAGTTGAGTTCCTCAGTTTGGAAGGTACGACTAGGGAAGAGCTGTCTACTCAAAGTATAGTTGACAAAATGATGTGAATGGAACAAAGTTGTGGGGTCCTTCATTTGCTGATGTTGCCAACTCAAAATGTGAAGAAGTAACTTCAAAATATATTAATAATTAGAATGTGGAAAGTATGATGTATGAAACTAGGAAAATTAGAAGTTGTCATAAATGAGATGAAACACATAAAGATCAATATCCTCAATATGAGTGAGCTGAAATGGACTGGTATTGGCTATTTTGAATCAGATAATCATATGGTTTAGTAGGCCAGGAAAGGCAGACTGAAGAAAAATGGATTTGCATTTCTCAAAAAGAGCATTTCAAGATCTACCTTGAAATATTGTGCTGTCTATGATAGGATAATATGTATCTACACATGTACAAGGGAAACCAGTTAATATGACTATTATTCAAATTTACCTATCACTAAATCCAATGTTGATAAAATGGAAGAATTCTACCAACTTCTTCAATTTGAAATTGATCAAATATGCAGCAAAGACACATTTATAATTACTGGTGATTAGAATATCAGAGTAGTTTATAAAGAAGAAGGATCAGTAGTTGGGAAATATGGTCTTGGTGATAGAACCTTGCAGTTAGCAGTCCAGTGCTTATCCTTCAGTGCCACACAAAGGACTCCACAGCACAACATAGAAAAAATATTGAAAGTACCACAGATTGTCAGAGGATAAACAAATCTGCTTAGAAGAAGTACAGCCAGAATGCACGTTAGAAACAAAGATGGTGAAACGTTGTCTCTCTTTCTTTGGACGGAGTTTCAGGAGAGACCAGCCTCTGAAGAAAGACATAATGCTAGGTAAAATAGATGGCCAATGAAAAAATAGGAAGTTTTACAATGAGATGGATTGACACTGTGACAGCAACACTAGGTTCAAACATAACAATTTTAAGAATGGCTGAGACAAGTATTGTGTTGTTCCGTGTGTATAAGCTCTTTATGATTTGGAACTGACTTGAAGAAGTGCAGCCAGAGTGCTCCTTGGAGGCCAGGATGGCTAAGCTTCGTCTCTCATACTTTGGACCTATTGTCAGGAGGGAACAGTCGCTGGAGAAGGATGTTATGCTGGGTAAAGTGGAGGGTCAGAGAAAAAGAGGAAGACCCCCAACGAGATGGATCTGCCAGGTGGCATCATTGATGGCGTCAAGTGCGGCAGCGGTGGTGGAGTTGGCCCAGGATCGGACATTGTTTCGTTCTGCTGTGCATGGGGTCACTATGGAGTCGGTTCTGACTTGATGGCAGCTGACAACAACAACAAAAACAATAGCAACAACAATATATCTGAAGTAACTGGCAACAATAAATTGTTAATAAATATCAACTACAGGAATTATATATGCACAAGTCAAAATGACATGACTTCTACCTGTAAGTAGTGTACATTTTAGTTAGAGACAGAAGAATTGCATAGTCTCATACTTCACTAGAAGGAATTGCAGGATTTAGAAAGGATACCCATGGTCATGGTTTATTACAGCAACATGATACCAATTAAAATAAGTGTAAAAGGCACATGAGTCAAAGTTCAAGAGAATTAGGCATAAGATATCCTCTCTAATTGTTGCCACATTTGTTGTTGAATGCAGTGGAGTGGGCTTCTACTCATAGCAACCTTGTATAGTGTTTCCAAAACTTTAAATCACTTGTGGGAGCAGAAAGCTTCATTTTTCTCCCATCGAGCCCATCTTATGGAGGCTCTGAGCTCCCCAAAGTAGTGTCACATAGAAGCAATAAATTCTCCTTGGAATAGTGTGTGCCCACAATGTAAAGTATTGTCGACTAAGCAAGCTTACGCAGGGTCTTAGTGGCCAGGGTCATCTTGTAGGCATGCAGCACCTGTATGATTGACTTACACTACTCAGATTTGAGACTTATCCCCCTAAAACCATAAAGAAAACATAAACATTTACTATAAATCACCATAAACCATCTGGACTGGACTGCCATGGTACCACATGACCCAAGACCTCAGGCATACAAAAACTTTCTTATTAGGTAGAACATCATTTCTTAGGAGGCAACCAAAGGCCATTCCTAAAGACAGGCTTTGCTTATGCAAACCAGACTTGCTGATTGAACTCTTTTTTACACTTAGGACATACAGTATATCTTATGATTTAACCCAGTCCACCTTTCTAACTCTGGCCACACACTCTTATCTTCCCCTAACTTCAACTCTATACTAGAGTTCTATAGCTGCCTCAGATATGTTATTGTTGCTCACATCTCCACGTGAATGCCTTTATATTCTGTTTCTTTTTCTTGAAGTACTTACCTACCTTTTGACTTCCTGGACAAAATTATTTAATTTTTAGTTTTGATTTTTAATATTTAACTAAAAATATTATTAGCTCTTTAGCAACCTTTATGATTTCTCAGTAACCTTGTGTAACCTGTTTCCAATGCAATTTGTGTATAGTGTCAACACTTCATTAATTAGATTGTAACAGTTAAGAATCTTGGCAGGAAAACAATGGTTCACTCAGTGGAGTAATTACAGAGAATTTCATTGAATACATATTTACAGAGATATGAGGAATGGGGTAATGCTAAGGGTGTCATCTAAAGGAGTGAACTGACCAGTGGACAAACAATAGCAGAAAGTTCCTTCACTAGAACATGGTAAGAGCTGTCACTGAAAAAGTGCAAATCAGGCCAGAATAGTAGCTGCAGATTAAGGAATATAGTAATTGCTAAACCATCCCATTAGGATGGGAATAGGTAAGGGTGATAAATACCCTGATCACTCTCCTTGTTATCTGATCTCTTTTAATTATCATCCATTGGCTAAATTCAACCAGAGAATAAGACAATGTGGGTGATGCAAAAGGAGGAGCAAACATAGTTTAAGCATAAAAAGGCATGAAAACAAACACGTCTCAATGAAAACACTAGCAGCAACCATAGTCATTTTTTTAAGCTGTTAACTATTTTGGAGGATGGATTGTTGTAGATATTGTTAGGGGCCATCGAGTTGGTACCGACTCATAGCAACTTTATACACAGCAAAATAAAACACTGCCTGATCATGGGCCACCTCACTGTTGTTGCTAGGCTTGAGTCCATCGATGCTGCCATTTGGCCAATCCATCTTGTTGGGGGTCTTCCTCTTTTTCTCTGATCCTCCACCTTACCAAACATGATATCCTTCTCGAGCAACTGGTCCCTCCGGACAACATGTCAATCTTGGCTTCCAAGGAACATTCTGGCTGCACTTCTTCTAAAACAGATCTATTGGTTCTTTTGGAAGCCCA
>NW_006408829.1:604668-606993 GCF_000296735.1 Chrysochloris asiatica
GGCTTTTCTCTCATGAGCTTAACTCTATTCATGTTATCATGGTCAACTCTACTTTGAAGAGACATCTCTTCCCCAGTCGCATCTTGAGTGCCTTCTAATCTGAGGGGCTCACCTTCCAGCCCTCTGTCTGGCAGTGTTTCCCTGCTATTCATGAGGTTTTCAGTGACTAGCGATTCGGAAGTATTTTGTCACTCAACTTCCTGGTCTGTCTTTGTCTGGAGGCTCATCTGAATCCTGTCCACCATGGGTGACCTTTCTGGTTATTTAAAATACTGGTGGCATAGCTCTCAGAATCACAGCAACTCAAGCCACCACAGCACGGCAGACAGACAAGTGGTGTATATATAATAAGATAACAAGTCTACTAAAAATACTGAACTGCATTATTAAAAGAAGCATACTTGAGTTTCAGTATGGTGCTATACAATAAGTACTGGACTGCTAACCTCAAGGTTGGCAATTCCAACCCCTATATGCTCCTTGGAAAACCAATTCATGGTGGCTATGAGTCAGAACCAACTCGATGGCACTTGACACAAAATTTTTGGAAAGTTATCTATCTGTATACTAAGTAAAATACATATATTCTTTTATCAAGCAGTTTCTACGCTTGAAAATATATTTACAGATAGACTTGTAAGGATATATGTATTGATAGCAGTGTTTACTAAACTACTGTTTATTCCTGTTGTTGTTGTTAGATGTCATCGAGTTGGTACTTACTCATAGCGACCCTATGTACAACAGAATGAAACACTGCCCAGTCCTGGACCAACCTCACAATTGTTGCCATGCTTGAGCCCATTGATGCTGCCACTTTGCCAATCCATCTTGCTGGGAGTCTTCCTCTTTTTCTCTGACCCTCCACCTTACCAAACATGGTATCCTTCTCCAGCGTCTGGCCCCTCCTGACAATATGTCATAAGTATGAGCTACGAAATTTGTCCATCCTGGCCTCCAAGGAGCACTCTGGCCACACTTCTTTCAACACAGATCTTCTATGGTCTTCCTTACTCACTGTTCAGCTTTTGCATGTATATGACGTTATTGAACATACCATATACCATATCTTGGGTCAGTCACACCTTAATTCCCAAAAACAAAACAAAACAAAAAACAAGAGAAAATAATAAATGGGCCATCATTAGTGAAATGGCATTACAAAATAAACTTAATAAAAAAACTGCCAATATCACTTATACCCATATTCAACTGCTGGTTAAGACTGAATAAATGTTTTGGAAGCATTGCTTTCTTTCTAGAGGTAGTGTGGTCTTTATGGCAAATGCCATATTATCTGGAATTTTCCAGAATTGTACTCTTGGTTAGTTGAAACACAATCTCTTCCTTTATTCTTTCAGAGCCTGATCTCTTTATGGATCTAACCAACAACACCAGTTTACTGATTCAGGAATGCAATATTTTCCACTTAACTTCTTTATTCTTTTCTTCATCACAAAGCAAGGAAAATTGACATGTCATGGACTCATGAAATGATCAGACTGTTTTATGGTATACCAGTACAATCCTTTTGAATAATTATAGATGACTCAAGAGGTGTATGGCAAAGATGGGAATGTTCTCAAATCCTATGATTGATATTTTACTTAATAAAAGTACATAAAACTTCCATTATGAGTTGTTAGTTGTTGCTAGAGGTCATCAAGTCAGTACCTACTCCTATTCATACTGACTTTATGAACAACAAAATGAAACATTGCCACATCTTATTCCAACCTAACAAAGAGTGCTATGCTTGAGCCCATTGCTGCTGCCACTGTGCCAATCCATCTTGTTGGGGGTCTCCCTCATTTTTGATGACCCTCCACTTTACCAAGTATGATGTGCTTCTCCAGGGACTGGTACCTCCTAATAAGATGTCCTAAGAATGTGAAAAACTCAGGCCATTCTGGCTTCTAAGAAACATTCTGACTGTACTTCTTCCAACACAGTTTGGTTTGTTCTTGTGGCATTCATGGTACTTTGAATGTTCTCCTCCAACACCATAACTCAAATGCATCAATTCTTTCAAGGTTTTCTTTATTCATTATCCGACTTTCACATGAATATGAGGTTACTGAAAATACCATGGCTTGGGTCAACCACACCTTAGTCTTTAAACTGATATCTTTATTCTTGAACAATTTAAAGAGGTCTTGTGCAGCAGATTTGCCTAATGCAATACCTTGTTTGATTTCTTGACTGCTGCTCCCATGAGTGTCGATGATTGCTGTGATCAAAATGAAGTCTTTCACAACTTCGTTCTTTTCTCCATTTACCTTTGTTATTTATTGGTTCAGTGGTCAAGATTTTTTTTTTTTTTTT
>NW_006408829.1:607573-609179 GCF_000296735.1 Chrysochloris asiatica
AAAAAAATTATCTTTAGCATAACTTTACTTTCATATGATATTAATAATATTGTCCAGTGATTGTGGCATTTTGTCAGGTCACCTCTCTTTGGAATGGGTACAAGTATGCATCTCTTCCCATCACTTGACCAGGTAGCTGTCTTCCAAATTTCTTGGCATAGATGAATGAGTGTCTCCAGTGCCTAATCAGTTTCTTAAACTATTTTAGTTTGTATTCAGTCAAATTCTGGAGACTTAATGCTGTCAGTGCATCTTGGACTTCTTCCTTCAGAATCATTGGCTCTTGATCATATGTTACCTCTTGAAATGGTTCATCATTGACCATTTAGTTTTGGTACAGTAACTGTTTATTCCTTCCATTTTTTCTTGATGCTTTCTGCATCTTTTAATATTTTGCCCATATAATCCTTCAATATTGCAAGTTAAGGCTTTAACTTTTTCTTCAGTTCCCTCAGTTTGAGAAATACTGAGCATGTTCTTCACTTTTGGTTTTCTAACTCCAGATCTTTGCAAATACCATTATAACATTTCAATTTGTCTTTTTAAGCTGACCTTTGACATTTTTATTTCAGGTCTTCTACCTCCTCATTTCTTTCATTTTCTTTAGCATCTCTATTCTGGAGAGCAAGTTTCAGTGTCACTTCTGAAATCCATTTTGGTCATTTTCTTCTTGTCTTCTTAATGACTGCTTGCTTTCTTCTTGTATGATATTCTCGATGTTATCCCACAACTCTTCTGGTGTTGGTTCATTTGTGTCGAATTCATCAAATCTGTTCTTGAGATGACCTCTAAAATCAGGTGGAATAAGGTCAAAATCATTTTGGCTCTCATGAACTAGTTTTAATTGTCTTCATCATCAGTCTGAACATGTGTATGAGTAAATGATGGTCTGTTCTACAGTCTGCCCATTTTTTTTTTGTTTGTTTGTTTGTTTTAATTTGTTTTTGACTGATGATATGGAGCTTCTCCACTGCCTCTTTGAACAGATTTGGTCAATGTGATTTATGTGTATTCCATTTAGTGAGGTACTTGTGTATAGTCATCTTTTATGTTGTTTAAAAAAAGTATATTGTTTTAAAAAATATTTGCAATGAAGAAGTTATTGGCCCTGAAAAATTCTGTCATGCATTCTACAGCATCATTTCTATCACCAAGGCAATATGTTCCAATGACCAATCCTTCTTTTGTTTCCAAACATTGTTATCCAATCACCAGTGATTATCAATACATCTTGGTTATATGTTTGATGAATTTCTGAATGAGGATGTTGGTAGAATCCGCTGGTCTTCCTTGTAGAGGTATGGATATTATCCTATCACAGATAGCATTGTACTTCAAGTTAGAACTTGAGATGATCTTTTTGATGATGAATGTGATGCCATTCCTCTTCAATTCGTCACTCCTGGCATAGTAAATCATGTGGTTGTCAGATTCAAAATGGCCTACACCATTCCATTTAAGCTTACTAGTGCATAGGATATTGATTTTCCTGCATTCCATTTCATTTTTAAAAATATTTTATTGTGAATTATATGATAGTTTACATGAGAGAACTTTAGTTTTACATTCATTCCATCGTATATCATTTCATTGCCATGGTTCCAAT
>NW_006408829.1:609624-610845 GCF_000296735.1 Chrysochloris asiatica
CCAATGTCCAAGTGGCCCATCTCTGTCTACTCTGTGTGTGAAGGGGGTGGGAATGTTTCTTGCTGTAAGGATTTGTTCCTTCTTTTGAGTCACTGCATCCACAGGTATAGGTCAACTTCATCAAATTGTATCAGCTCACTCTTTTTTTTCCCTCTTCTTTCTTCTCCTGGTTGAGCTATGATCATCCAGTCATCCGGTCTAGGTCATGTGGGTACCATCTGCAAGTGTGGGCATTCTTGTGCACATGCCCTCTCTTCCCATTATCCGGTAGCTCCACTCTTGACTCGAGTCCTCCATGACCACGCCACTGACTCTGGGCCCAAGAGTCCCCAGGTCTCCTCACACTGCTTACCAACCAGGTCCCCAACTGGGTCCACAGAAGCCCACTGAACATTGTAAGGCTTATCTTGCTGCTTCATTGATTCTTTTACCCCACTTCCCCCTATCGGTGTTGCGTGTGGTCACCAATCTCCATTTCATTTTTAACAGCTTCTAATTTTCCTAGACCAAGCTTCTTACATTCCATGTCCCAATATTTAATGGAGGTTTACAATGTTTCTCTTCATTTGGAATTGTACCCCAACAGCAAATGAAGGTCCCAAAGGCTTTACTCCATTTGTTGTCATTGTTAACTCTAGTTTGAGAAGGAAGTTCTTTCCCAGTTATGTTTTAAGTCCCTTCGAATCTGAGGGGCTCATTTGACAGAAGTATATCTGACAATTCAAAATGGCCACTACCAGTCCATTTCACCTCACTAATGCCTAAGATATCAATTTTTATGTGTTTCATTTCACTTTTGACAACTTCCAATTTTCCCAGATTTATACTTGGTACATTCCATGTTCCGATTTACAGTGGATGTTTACAGCTGTTTCTCTTCATTTTGAGTTGTGCCCCATCAGCAAATGAAGGTCCCTCGGGCTTTTCTCCCATGGGCTTTACTCCATTCACATTATCACGGTCAACTATACTTTGAGGAGGCAGCGCTTCCCCAGTCGCATTTTGAGTGCCTTCCAATTTAAGGGGCTCATTTACCGGCATTATATCTGACAGTGTTTCTCTGCTAGTCATAAGATTTTCAGTGACTAAATATTCAGAAGTAGTTCATCACTTTTTCTTCATAGTATTTGTCTGGAAGCCAATCTGAAACCTGTCCACCATGGGTGACTCTGCTGGTATTTAAAATAGCAATGGCATAGCTTTCAGAATCACAGAAACTCA
>NW_006408829.1:611135-612717 GCF_000296735.1 Chrysochloris asiatica
TCAGGGGTTCATGGCTGGCTGTTCTGATCCTTCCCCAACTTGGTCTCTCCCAAGATGGTGGCTCTGGGAGCAGCTGAGCATCTTGAATTAGAAAGCAATGGATTTCTTGATTCTGCTACAAATTCCCCTAGCTGTAAGCCTTCCAAGCTTCTAAATATTCCTTTATATGTGGTTAACATTTCTAGCACCATCCCCTGAGCTTGCTTGGTCCTGTATTCTGGGTTGTTGATGATGGAGCTCCTTACTTCACATCTACCCAATCTGCCATCGACAGCCAGTTGACAAATTGAAGAGGAATGGTGTTGCATTCATCATAAAAAAGAACATATCCAGATCAGTCATGAGGTACAACACTGTCTGTTTTAGGATAATATCCATGAGCCTACAGGGAATCCTCATTAATATCACTATTATTCAAATTTACACATCAACAACTAAAGCCAGTGAGGATGAAATAGAAGAATTCTATCAACTTCTTCAATCTGAAATTGATCAAACATGCAATCAAGATGTGTTGATCATTACCTGTAATTGGAATGCAAAGGTTGGGAGCAAAGAGGAAGGATCAGTGGTTGGAAAATAAGGCCTTGGTGATAGAAATGATGCTGAAGAACACATGATAGGATTCTGCAAAACCAATGATTTATTTATTTCAAATACCTTCTTTAGACAGCATAAGAGATGACTATATACATGGACCTCACCAGATGGAATACATAGAAAGCAAAGTGACTACATCTGCAGAAAGAGATGATGGAAAAGCTCCATATAATCAGTGGGGGAAAAAAAGGACAGGGGCAGACTGTGGAACAGACAATCAATTATTCATATGCAAATTCAAACTGAAGCTGAGGAAAATAAAAACAATCCATGAGAGTCAAAATTTGACATTGAATATATCCCACCTGAGTTTAGAGAGCATCTGAAGAACAGATTTGATACATTAAACACTAAAGACTTAAGACAAGAAGAGTTGTGGGATGACATCAAGAAAATCATACAGGAAGAAAGCAAAAAGTCATTGAGAAGACAAGAAAGAAGAAAAAGTTCAAATGGATGTCCGAAGAGACACTGAAACTTGCTACCCAGTGTAGAGATGCTAAAGCAAATGGAAGAAATGAGGAGGTCCAAGAGCTGAACAGAAAATTACAAAGATCAGTTCGAGAAGATAACGCCAAGTATTACAACAAAATGTGCAAAGATCTGGAATCAGAAAACCAAAAAGGAAGAATACATCCAACATTTATCAAACTGGGAGAACTGAAGAAAAAATTCAAGCCTTGACTTTTATTATTGAAAGATTCACTGGGCAAATTATTGAATGATACAGAAAGCATCAAGAGAAGATGGAAGGAATACATAGTCACTGTACCCAAAGGAAAATGTTAATGTTCAACCATTTCAAGTGTTAGCATAAAATCAAGACCCAATGATCCTCAGGGAGAAAGTCCAAGGTGCATTGAAGGAATTGGCAAAGAACAAGGTACCAGGAATTGATGGAATAAAAATTGAAATCTTTCAAGAAAGTGAGGCAGCACAGGAGGCACTCACTCATCTCTGCCAAGAAATTTGGAAGACAACT
>NW_006408829.1:613707-621090 GCF_000296735.1 Chrysochloris asiatica
CATGCAAAAGCTGGACAGTGAATAAGGAAGACCGTAGAAGAATTGATGCTTTTGAGTTATGGTGTTGGAGAAGAATATTGAAAGTTCCATGGGCTTCCAAAAGAACCAATAGATCCGTCTTGGATGAAGTGCAATCAAAGTGCTCCATGGAGGCCAAGATGGCCAAACTTCGTCTCTCATACTTCGGACATATTGTCAGGTGGGACCAGTCACTGGAGAAGGATCTCATGTTTGGTAAGGTGGAGGGTCAGAGAAAAAGAGGAAGACCCCCAACAAGATTGATTGGACAAGTGGCAGCATCAATTGACTCAAACATGGCAACCGTAGTGAGGTTGGCCCAGGATTGGGCAGTATTTCATTCTGCTGTGTATAAGGTCGCTATGGTCGGTACTGACTCAATGGCACCTAACAACAACAACTACGTATCTGACAATTATCTGTTGCTATTCATCATGTTTAAATATTCAATATTCTGGTGCTGACTGAGTTTAACTGCTATTTTTAAGGTTTTCAGTGACTAAATATTAGGAAGGAATTTATGTCTCCTTCCTAGTTTGTCTTACTCTGTAAGCACATTTGAAATTTGTCTACCGTGTGTGACCCTGCTGGTGTTTAAAATACTGGTGGCATACCTTTTGGAATCACAGCAACATGAAGCCATCACAGTATAACAAGCTAACAGATCATTAGGAGTTGTTATTACATGCCATTGAGTCTATTCCAACCCATAACGACCCTATATACGGTTTCCAAGGAGCAGCTGGTGACCATTAGGAATAGCAGATATGAATTCAAATTTAATGTGAATGAATACTCTCTTTTAGTAACTCCCCATCATAATGACAATATCTGACACCAAATAAATTTACCGATTTTATGTTGAAGAGCATAATAAGCATTAACCTCAAATAATTAAAAGTGTGCCTTTTGTATTATATTGAAATTGTAGGATAAGTGAAATAATTGACATTCTTTTGCTACATCTGTGGACTCATGTGAATCTATTTTTTAATTGTAAATTAATTATGTGCTCAAAGCAATTGAAAATATGTAGGCTTAATTTCTTTTGTTTTCAAAAGAAGCTACATCGACACAAACCTAAAGAAATTACAGATGGAGAAAAAAATATTTTCTTAAAATTACAGAGTTATAATGATTTGATGCACATGGTAGAAATGTTGCCTGAATGGTCCTTAAAGGTATTGTATCCAGATTAAGGCTCAAAGTTAAGTCTGAAGGAATAAACTTTTAATATTTTTAGTGTTTTGGATACAAAATTAAAAGGAAGCAAGATTTACTTCTTGGAATTAATGTATAAGAGACATAACATAAAGTCAAGCTGTCTTTAAAGACAAAACAACAAGAACTGGGGTGTTGGGAAAGTGTTTACTAAATGAAGTCTCACTTATGAAGAACTCCAAATCATCCCTAACTATGACATAAATTTGCCCTCACATTAAAACAATTGAACCAGCCTCTACTCATAGCAATTCCTTGTTACAATCACCCTCACTTGCTCCACATATTGCTTTTAAATTATTGCATTTTCTTGCACCAAAGTAAAGAAAATAAGAACAGTATGTACATGTTTTGATTTGCCTAGACTTTTTACTTTAAGACCCACTTAAAAATGAATCTTATTTATAACTCAGAATCTGTCTGTATATGGAACATGTGAAAATTTTATCAAGTGAGTATATAAGGAAGTGCAATAAATGGTTTTTCTCAAACTGTGACCTGGTACTGAAGGACAAACTAGAAATTAAATAATTTTCCAGTCATTCAATATAACTCCTTCAGGTTTGTGGTCAAGTATTCTATTCTAAAGTATGCCATGGATACAAAAATGGTTTTGAAGACCTCTACTGTGTGTGGAAGGAGCTCTGGTAGTATGGTTATGTGCTGCGTGGAGTCTGAACTGACTCATAACGACCCTGTACAGGGTTTCTGAGGCTGTAAATCTTTACAGGAGCAGAAAGCCTCATCTTTCTCCTACGGAACAGCTGTTAGTTTCGAACTGCTGGCGTTGTGATTCGCAGACTGATTCGTAACCACTACACTACCGGAGCTCCTTGGTAGTGTAGTGGTTACAAATTAGGTCGCTAACCTCTAGGTCAGCAGTTCGAAACTACTAGCTGTTCTATGGGAGAAAGATGAGGCTTTCTAATCCTATAAAGATTTAGTCTTGGAAATCCTATACCGGGTCACTATGAGTTGGAACTGACTCCATGGCACAAAACCACCACCACCAGTGTGTGGAATCATGATGTGGTGCTGTAAGATAATCAGAGACTACAAATTTGGTTTGAAGTTTAAGACAGGTGGTTCAAAGCCAGCAACCATTCCTTGGAAATCATATACAAGTCCCTATCAGTCAGAACAGACTCGACAGCACTTAATTAAATCAACAACACTGTGTTAGAACACAATGAAGATATATATAATTATAATTTGGGGATGAAGTGATATGAAGTGAACATTAATTTATCTTAGAAGATAAAATATAGAGAAACTCCAAAACCATATAAAAATATCTGAAGGAAGGTCAGACAGAAGGGAGGAAGTTTTTTCTAAAGAATCTTATAGTCTAATTAGCCACATGAACTCTAATAATTTTAATGTATTTTATTTCAAATTAACTTAAAGATGAATCAAATTAATTCCTTCCAAATTTTATGATTGTGGAATGAATAGTGACATATGGACTTTTTTATAGTGTAATAAAAGTTGAGTTTTTCTAAAACCACTGCCACTTAGTGGACTGCAACTTATAGCTATCCTGTAATACAGAGTAGTACTGCTGGATGAGTTTTCTACACTGTACTTCATTACAGAAGCCACTAACTACCTCATTTTTCTCTCATGGAGTGGCTGGTTGGGTAGAAATACAGACCATCTTGGTGAGTAGCCGAGGAATACTACAACTGTGCCATGAGAGCACAGTGCTTACATTGTAAACAAAATAAACGATTAGCTTTTGGGGCCCCAAAAAAGTATATATAGATTGTCATGATTATACGCCATTGACTCGGTTCCAACTCACAGCAATCCTGTATAGGGTTTCTGAGGCTGTAAATCTGTACGGGAGCAGAGCAGCTGTTATATCTGAACTGCTGCCTTATGGTTAGCAGTTTAAGTCCTAGCACACTGCATTGCCAGGGTTCCTTATATATAAGTGTTGTTGTTGTTGTTAAGTGCTATAAAGTTGGTTCCAACTCATAGAGACCCTGTATAGGTTTTCCAAGGAGTGGCTGGTGAGCTTGAACCACTGGCCTGGGAGTTCAAACCAACTTGGCAGTCCAGCGCATTGACCCACTTCTACATAAGTAGTAGAAATGAAATAACAAAATTTTATTTAAAGCACATGGAAAACTTATACTAAAAATGCTTAGATAATGTTATATATGTGATCTTGGGCTATCATTTATAATTTAATTTATTCAGACATAAGAAAGTATCTTGTTGTTGTTATGTGCCATGGAGTCGGTTCTGACTCATAGCAAGCCCAAACAGGGTTTCTGAGGCTATAAATCTTTACAGGAGCAGAAAGCCTCATCTTTCTCCTACGGAACAGCTGGTAGTTTCAAACTGCTGACTTTGCAGTTCACAGCACGATTAGTAACCACTATGCTACCAGAGCTCCTTAAGACAGAATCTAAAGTAGTTAAATTTTTATTTTAATAAATAGTAATTGATTTTCCTGTCGGAGCATGAAAAATATAAAATAGACTATGAAAATGATTTCCTCTACAATATTAAAATCCAGTTGTCATTCCTAGCTGCTGTTAAGTCAGTTGTGACTAAGAGCGAAAGCAGGAAACTCTGCCAGGGCCTGAACCACTCTCACCTCTCACAATTGCTATACTTGAGCCCATTGCTCCAGCTAGTATGCCAATCCATCTCTTTGGGAGTTTTCCTCTTTTTCACTAACCCTTCACTTTTCAAAACACGATGTCCTTCTCCAAGCATTGTTCCCTCCTGATAACATGCCCAAAGTAAGGACCACTATGACTGTACTTCTTCCAACACAGGCAGTGTTTGTTCTGTTTTGCATAGGGTCGTTATGAGTCTGTACCAACTGTATGGAACATAACAACAAAAATGGCCTGTTTCCATTATAATGGGCACTCACAGAAAGCTTACTTGTTTTCTGCTGGGACTGGATCCTGCATCTGGTTTCTCTTCCAACCTCCAGTTTGTTGGACTCGAGCCAGTGACTTAATTTGCTGTATGCCTGACTGCCTGTCTGCCTGTCTGCTTTCCTATCTTTCTTCCAAACCTGCATGCCTGCCTACTTCCTGCCTGAAACATCTGCCTGCCAGCCTGCCAATCTTGGTTCATCTGACCTGAACTTTCAACTCTCTGATCTCTACAATTATGAACTATGTGCTTGATATAAACTTTTCATTTTATGTATACATAAAATGAAATACAAGTTTTACTGGGTTTGCTTCTCTAGAGAACCCAGACTAAGACACCTTCCATTTTCTTCTTCTTCTTTTTTTTTTTTCTCTAAAGCTTTTATTATAAAACAATGAGACTTTACCTAGGAAAACATCACTTTTGCACTCATCCTATAGTATTTCATTCCATTATAATGATTACAATTCCCTCCATGCATCATCATTCAATAATATTTGCTTCTATTCCCTCTGGTTTTGTTTGTTTGTTTCTTTGTTTCTTTGTTTGTTTGTTGGATGTACACAAAACACTCAAGAATACATAATCATTGAAACAACCAAAAAGCACACTATGCAAGCCTGTCTCCTGGCCACTAGCATACAACCTTCATCTTTACATGAGTCTAGAGTCCTCAACTCTTCTATTTCTCAATGCCTCTATCTCTGGTGTCCCTGTGTCTCTTGATAGGGTCCCACATTCTGCTCATGCTCTTCTTTCTTGATGGTTCTGAAGTCCTCTGTCCCTGGAATGTAAGATGAACTATTTCTCCTTTTATGTTACAAAAGTTCAACCTTTACATTTGTGACAATTGCATTTAGTCATGGTACCAGTTACTTACTATTGAATCATAAGAGTCTTATCCCCATCTCCTTTCACCAGATTCATCTAGATAAGATGGAAAGTATTCATTGGGGATTCTACCATCTCCCTTACACTCTGAACCTAAGCTCCCTCTTGAAAACTTGTAAACCAGACACTTCATGCCTTTATAGCCCCATTTCCCCCATTTTAGGTAGCCAATGTCTAAGTTGCCCATCCCTAACAACCCTTTGTACAGAGGGAATAGGTTGATCCTTGATGTGAAGACTCCTTCCCTCTCAGTTCGTATTTTGAGCTACTATGTCAATAAGTACAAGTCAAGTTCATCAAAATGTAGCAATTTACACTTATTTCCTTTATCAAATGTCTTTATCTTCCTCTATTCAAGTTCTGATCATAAACCCATCAACGCTAGGTCAAATGGAAACTCTCTGTAAGTTTGGGCATTTTGTGTATCTCCCTTCACTTTATATCAGCTGGTTGCTTCACTCTCAACTCTAGCTCTCTATGGTTAAGTCCTTGTCCATGTGCTTAGGAATCCACAGATTTCACCACACTTTGGACCAACCAGCCCTTTCTCTTCTGTTTCTCATTCCCAGGTCGATGGGAGTCTATGGGATGTGGTTAAACTCAGCGTATATCTTCATTGCTGCCTTTACCCCATTTCCACTCACCAGTACAACGATGTGGTCACCAGAAATCTTACATGCCTGCTCATGTGTTCTCTTTGAGTTTTAGTCTTGAAGGGGGTTTGTCCTGAAGGGATTTGATTGCTTGCCTTGATGGCTCCCCGGTGAACATCTTGCTTCTTCTTGTAGTAGCCATTCAGACTGCCATTTTTGTTTTGTATTTTTCCTGCTGGCCTTTTTTTCAAGAAGTAGCTTCTGCTCCTTTAGCCGCTCCAGGCTGATCTGCATGTCCCTTCAAGTGGGACTGTCCCACATCAGAAGGTTCTGGACAGGGCTCAGGATTCCACCTAATATCCTATATATGACAAAGGCTCTGCAAGAAGCCTATTTCACTGAGCAAGTTCTAGAACCCCTTTCAGGTATTCCAATCAGTTATAGGCTGAAGATGGGCTTATATGTTTTCTGTACTCATGTTTCCTGATATTCCTTTCTATTCCACTCAAGTGTCTATTTTATAATAGTAGGCAATAGAAACCAATATTCATAAGACTGTCAAGCATCTTCCCATTATTTCCCTTCTTTTACTTGTTCAGACTATGCCTTGATACCTGTATCACAGAGCCCTGTTGTTCCAAGGTTAAGCATATTGCACTGTTTACCTCTGTCCCATTTAGTCCATGCAAACCTGCCTAAATGTTCTCTTATCTATCTTGTTCTTCCATCAACCTCCCCCTTCGTGTGTATTGTGTTTCCCAACACCCGAACTATGAGTGTCTATCCTATAACCTGTGCTCTACAGTCCCTTCCCTCCCACCCCTAGTAACTAAAAAAAAAAAAAAAAGTTTTTCTTTATTTTAGTATGGGTATCTTTTCTTAATCTTCTTATTTTTAATGTTTTCATGTTCTTGTTGGCTTTTTATTTTTGGTGTGTTGTGAAGTATTCATTTTCTTTGAGGTTACCCTATATTCTATTAACTTTTTCCTCCATTTAAATGTCTATTTTATCCTGCAATCTACCTGAGCTCCTCATCACCTGGATATCTATTCCTATATTTTTACCTTCTTTCACATTGTAATTGTTTTGATCCTAGATGGACCTTCCAGATCCTCTGAATTTGTTCTTGTAGCTTTGTTCAGTTCTGAACCCTTCCATCTGTAGATTGAGTTCTAGGTGGTGCTGCCAAATATGTCAATCTCTGGTTATTGTCCATTCTTGTTGGTTTTCAGTCCAAAGAACTCCCTTTAGGGTGTTTTGAAGTGGTAAGTTGGCTTCTGTTTATCCTAGAATGTTTTTATTACACTGGTATGTTTAATTAAAGACTTTGCTGGATAGATGATTCTTGGTTAGAAGTTTTTTTGTTTTTGTTTTCCTTTCAGGGTTTTATATATGCTGACCGATTGCCTTCTTTTGTGCATCGTTTCTCTGCTGAAAGATCAGTGTTTAATCTTATATGCTTGCCTTTGTCATTAATACTTCTCTTTTCCCTAGCTGCTTTCAGGATTCTCGTCTTACCTTTGATTTTGGAGAGCCTGATATGATATGTCTTCGTGATTTTCTTTTTGGGTCTATTCATCCTTTGGTTCATTGAGCTTCTTGAATGATTTTCTTTTAGTTTTTCAGGATGTTAGGGTCTTTTTATTTTTATTTTTTTCCCCAGTAACTCTTCAATTATCTCCTCTGTGGTCTTCAGTGATTCTTCCTGTTCTGGAATGCCAATAATTCTCAAGTTATTACTCTTCATGTTGTCCTGCA
>NW_006408829.1:627355-632547 GCF_000296735.1 Chrysochloris asiatica
ATCTTATATTTCAAACTGATTTTGCAGTCCAGAACATTTACCCACAGGGCGATACCAGGATTCCATATACATATTTGTTGTTGGTATTGTTGTGTGCCGTTGCGTTGGTTCCAAATCATAGCGATCCTGGATAGGGTTTCCAAGGAGTGACTGGTGAGCTTGAACCGTCTACCTTGCCATTTAAGCTTACTTTTCAGTCCAGTGCATTAATCCATAGCACCACACTAGGGCTCCATGTATACTAAGCACCTGTTAAATCTTTCTCTTAATCTTCAGGCTCCCGTCACTGGTTGTAAAATTTGATTTATTTTTCTATTGAAGATATCTGTCCACACAACCATTTATGTTTAGGCATATATTTCCTAGTATTGGGTCCAGTACAATAATTTTGTATTACATCCTTCTTCATGGTGATGTACTAAACAGGGATGAGAAATGTGTCATAGCATTAATTCTCCATTTTCTACTATGAAAATACTTAAATAATACTTAAAACTATTTTATGATTTCTATAAAAACATTTGAAATCATAAGTATCATAAGAATATATAGAGAGTTGTGGGAATAATATTTAAATAAGTGACATAAAATACAAGGCATTATGTTGTTATTGTTACTGTTCTTAGATTAAATGATACATGTTCTCAGTGATTACATTTCTGGAAAATAACACACATGAATCAGCTTTTCAGCACACATTGATTCAACACTCACATGCATAGCACAGTATTCAAGGCTGTGCAGTGAATTTATGGACACAGGAATCTGGGGAATGGAATATATACTTGTTGGTAGCAGTAACCTCCAAACATAACTACATTTATGTATGTTTTATCAATGTATAACCTCAGGAAAGAATGTAAAGAACAATTTCTTAAAAAGTGGTGACTGCAAAGATGCCAGGGATGGGGTGGTGGTGAAGGAAATGCTGTTCTGCATTCAGAAATAGCAGACAAGTGTTTTTGAAAAGGCTTTGTGACTTCCTTCAAAGATGGTCATGTAACAGTTTAGAAATAAATTTAACATATCTTTCATTGTGTCTTGAATTTTGCGTTTGATGTATAATTGGGTGAGATTACACTACGTTCCTGCTGTTTTTGAATGACGACTTCATTCCTGATGCCATACTGATAAATTCAGTTCAGTCTCCTTATCCCTGTCTCCATTCTTATCGCTAGATTTAATTAGTTCTTCGAGGTCATCTTTAATCAACGTCTCATTGACTGACAATCTCCACTGACTCTTGTGTTCTTAAATCTGCCCCCTATAAAAAGTTAATAGAGCACTACATAAAGCAGAGCTGGGTTCAAATTCTGATCTTGCCACAATCCTGTTAGGTCGTTAGTAATTGTCTATTAAATCTTATTTACCTCATATATAAATTACAGAAATATATTGTTGTTAAGTCCTGTTGAGTTATTTCTGACTCTTAACCAACCCTGTATAGGGTTTCTGAGAATACATTGGTAAGTTTGAACCACCAACCTTGTGGTTCAAACTGACCTTGCTGTCCAGTGCTTATCATACAGCACCACACCACGACTCCTAGAAACATATTGCTGCTGTTGTGTGCCGTGGAGTCAGTTCCAACTCACAGCGACGCTGTACAGGGTTTCTGAGGCTATACATTTTTACAGGAGCAGAAAGCCTCATCTTTCTCCCATGGAACTGCAGGTAGTTTCTAACTGCTGACCCTGAGGTTAGCAGCCCCATTCATAACCACTACACTACCAGAGCTTGTTGTTGTTGTTAAGTGCCATCGAGTCATTTCCGACCCATAGCGACCCTATACAGTGTTTCCGAGGCTATAAATCTTTACGGGAGGAGAACGCCTCATCTTTCTCCCGCTGAACAGCTGGTAGTTTCGAACTGGTGGCCTTAAGGTTCGCAGCCCGATTCATAACCACTACACTACCAGAGCTTAGGAGTGTTTTTATCACAATACCATCTTTGAAGTTATTCACAGCCTTAGGGAATTCTAATATATTTTGGAAAACAGAACTAAATATGTAGTTTACATTATATTTTTCTTTGTATTGAAATGTTTTGAGACAGTAATTAAAGCCAAACATCATTGCCACTTCTGATTTAATTTTTTATTAATGTGTAAAAATATTTTTTAGTATTGCAAGTTTCAAAACTAATTCCAAAATGTTACAATGAATAAAATTTGAGTTAACATATCATTATCATTTGTATATAATGAATTGATTTGGTAGCCATATTTGTTCAGAGGAAGTTGTTGCAAATTATCCAGTTATGGAAAATAAAAGTGAGATTAGAAGGTAATAATCAGATATGAACCACTTTAAACTAGTTCAGTTATAGCCTATCAGAACCAAAACATTTTTATTTTTATTTTTGGTGCACTGAAAAGGGAAAAATTTATGGTAAAAGCCCTGCTTATTACAGAGGTAGAATCTCTGGGTGGTAAAAGAGTTAACACATCTGGCTGCTAGCTGAAAGGCTAGAGTTTTCAATCTTTCCAGACACACGTTATAAGAAACCCACTGCTACCCAATCCCAGTCAGTTCTAACTCATAGTGACTCTGTATGTGCTTGTAAATCGTTATTCTCCTAAAGAGCAGTTGGTGGGCTTGAACTTCTAACCTGGTAGTTAGCAGTCCAGTGCTTATACTACAGCACCACAGGATCTTGGCAATTACTTTCAAAATATCAGTCATTGAAAATACTATGGAGCACAGTTGTACCCTGTCATACATACGGTCACCATTCATTGGAATTGACTAAGCGACAACTGATATTAACTGAGAAAGAGAAAGAGAAAGGAAGACAATGAAAGGAGACATGGAAAACAAGCATGCCATTTCTCTTACTCCAATGAGCCTGCTAATTAAGATTCCACAATGTATGACCAAACTAATGTTAAGATGGACTACAACAAATTAAGAAATGGGCACGAGAATGTAAACTGCATTGGTGAAGAAAAGGCCAGAAAAGTTTTCCATCACAACAATGTACCTGCTCATTCTTCAAGGGTGACAAGGGCTGTCCTATAAGAATTTCATTGGAAAAAATTAGCCAGCACCCCCTGCAGATCCCTTATTTTGCCAGTTCATTCTTCTTTATATCCCTCAAGCTCAAAGATCATTTCAAAGGAATGTGATTTGAATCTCTTGATGATGCCAACACTGCCCTGATGTGGTGTAAATTGAAGAGCACAGACTCTGCAGGTTAAGAGTTAAAGAGATGGAAATACTGCCTTCAGAAGTGTATAGAACTAGATTGAAGATATATTGAGAAACAATAGTTTCATATATTTTTCTTTAATTAGATTTTCTATGATTTTGAAGTATTAGGCTTTATCTTACTCTAATAGTGTAATTTTAACACACATTTATGTACCACAATTATAGAAGTATTTGATTTGTTAAGGTTTATGAGGTACAGACACATCAGATTGCAACTTTAAATCAATCTATCTAGGAATTTTTATTATCTCTTATGAACTTTCATATAAAATATCTTTAGTAATTTCCTGAAAATACACAAAATATAAAATAGTTGCCATGGTATTCTGTTTTTGTTAGGTGCAATTGAGTCCATTCTGACTCATAATAACAAAACAAGAGAAGGAAACACTGTCCAGTCCTGCACTATCCCCACAATTGTTAATATAATTGAATCCATTGTTGTAGGCACTGTGTCAATCTATATCACTGATGGTCTTCCTCTATTTCACTGACGCTTTACTTTTCCAGTCCCTCATGATAATTTGTCCAAAGTACATGAGAATAGGTCCCTCCATCCTGCTTTCCAAAGAGCATTCTGGCTGTATTTTTCCTAAAATAGATTTGTTTGTTTCATGTGTGCATGATATTTTCAATAACCTTCTCCAGTACCAAAATTCAAATGTATCAATTCTTCTCTAGCCTTCCTTAATCATTGTCCAACTTTTGCATGCATGTGAGGCAATTAAGAATGCCATGGCTTTGGCAAAATGCACTGTAGTCCTGAAAATAACAGTTTTGCTTGTTAATACTTTAAATAGGTAGTTTGCAGCTCATTTCTCCAATGTGCAATACTTTATTTTATTTCTTGACTGTTTATATGAGTCCAAGTAAATTGAAATCCTTGATAACTTCAATATTATCTCAGTTTATCATGATATTGTTTATTGATCCAGTGGGAGGTTTTTTGTTCTTTTTATTTTGTGGTATAATCCATATTGAGTGTTGTTGACTTTGATACCATTAGTAAGTGTTTCAAGTCCTCTTCTCTTTCAGGGAACAATATTGTGTCATCTGCATATTAAAGATTGTTAATGATACTTCCTCCAATCCTTATCCTGCCTTCTTCTTTATAAAGTCAAGCTTCTTGGAATCTTTGCTCAACATAAAGATTGAATGAGTATGGTAAAATTATGCAACCCTGATGCACACCTTTCTTGGTTTAAACAACTCAGCATCTTGCTCTGTTTAAACAACTGTCTCTTGGTATATGTACAAGTTCCCCATGAGTGCCTTCATATAGTATTCAAACATTTTTAAAATATATTTTATAAGCTGAGAATAGAGTTAATTTTGCTCTTTTTTTTTTTTTTTTTAAATTCAAGAGAATCTCTCTTTTCTTTTCATTATTTGGATAAACTTGTCAAAAGTTTGAAATAGCCCAGAGACCACATAAATGAATTTCTTTAAGGATATGGAAATCATTTCAAGGAAGGTTAAAGAAATAATGACTAACTTTTCACCATATATATTTAATTATTCAGTATATGCCCTTTAACTGATTTATTTAGAAAATTAATGATCCATCTATTATTAAGTAATATATTGACCATAGCAGCAAGATGTTTTTATAAGTTCTCAATTGAGATTACTTAATGAATGGAAGAATTTCCATGAAACAAATGCCAAGAAAAGGTAGATTTGCAAAAAAAACAAAAAACAAAAAAACCTATTTTTCTTCCCCAGTATACTTAATAATTATGTTAACATATTTGTTGTTGTTAGGTGCCATTGAGTTGGTACCAACTCATAGCAACCTTATGCACAGCAGAACAAAACACTGCCTGATCCTGGGCCAACCTCACTATTGTTGCCATACTTGATTCCATTGATGCTGCCCCTTGGCCAATCTATCTCATTAGGGGTCTTCCTCTTTTTCTCTGACCCTCCACCTTACCAAACATGATATCCTTCTCCAGCGACTGGTCCCTCCTGACAATA
>NW_006408829.1:632771-633803 GCF_000296735.1 Chrysochloris asiatica
TGTGTGTGTGTGTGTGTGTGTGTGTGTGTGTGTGTGTGTGAGGGATTGTCCACTCACTCAGGCACCCACTCTAGTCACCAGAGTGGAGGTGTACAGACTTCAAGAGACCAATGAACATGAAACAATGTTCACACCTTTATCTCTGATGATCAGTTGGACCTCTGTGGTTGCAGTGTTTCTCTGATCCTACTCCCACTCCATCTGCCCAAGGTGGCCCTTCCAGAATGAGTTGGCAGTCACAGATCAGAAAACATCACCTTTCTTGCTTTTGCTACAAATCCCACTAGCCGTAAGCCCTCAATTCTTTTTAAATATTCCTTTATTTGTACTTCAGAGTTCTGGGTCTGTCCCCTGAACCTGCTTCATCTAGTAGTCTGTGTTATTACTATCGGAGGTCTGCACCATGCTTTGCCCTAATCTGCCACCAAGCGCCACCCTGTCCTTCCATTGTCTTTTAATGTTTTCTGCGTCATTCAATATGTTGTCATTAGAATCCTTCAATATTGCAAGTTGAGGCAATATTGACTCCAGTTAAAAACAGTTTACTCCCATGGTAAATGTTTGGGAAAGATTCCGACTCTGAAGTTCAAACTTTACTCTGATATGTTAGGAATTAATCATCTATCAAGATTATCTGAATCCAAATGCCATGAGATGGCAGTGGCCTACTCAAGGTGGAGTCCTGTAGATCACCAAAGCCTTTCTCTTTAGAGTTGACATTATATTTCCTTCTCTTATTTTAATAATTAAACTTCCTGCTTAAGGCATACTAATTTTCTAAATATATTTAGTGTTGAAAAACCATTCAATGACTCTTTTTTTATGGCCTTAATTGTCATTTCAGTTCTAGAAAAGAAAAGATGAAATAAGCAAGAGAGGAATATAAGTATTTTTAGATACCTAATTAGATACCTCATGTACTTGTTTTTTTGTTTGTTTGTTTTTTTAATTTAAGGTTTTTATTGTGGATTGAGTGAAAGTTTACAGGGCACATCATCAGTTTCACATTCAACAATTCATATAACTTGTTTC
>NW_006408829.1:643308-647101 GCF_000296735.1 Chrysochloris asiatica
TCTTTTCTCCGTTGATAAGAATGTTGTTTATTGGTCCAGTGGTGAGGATTTTTGTTTTCTTTACATTGAGATATAATCCACACAGGAGGCTGTGCTCTTTGATCGTCATCAGTAAATGTTTTAAGTCCTCTTCACGTTCAGCAAGCAAGGTTGTATCATCTGCATATCACAGGTTGTTAATGAGTCTTCCTCCAATCCTGATGTCATGTTTTTCTTCACATAACCCAGCTTCTCAGATCATTTGCTCAGCATACAGGTTGAATAAGTTTGGTGAAAGAATACAATCCTGTCACATACCTTTCTTAATTTTAAACCATTCAGTGTTTCCATGTTCTGTTTAACAACTGCCTCTTGGTCCATGTACAGATTCCTCATGAGCACAATTAAGCATTCCGAAATACTCATTCTTCGCCATGGTGTCCATAATGATATCCCTCATTCCATGGCCTCTTCTGAATATGGCTTGAACCTCTGGAAGTTCTCTGGCAATGTATGCTTGCAGTCATTTCTGTATTACCTTTAGTAAAACTTTTTTCACATGGGATAGCAAAGAGATTGTCTGATGATTTCCACACTACATTAGGGTCACCTCTCTTTTGAATGGGTACACATATGAATCTCTTCCAATCAGTTGGCCAGATAGTCATCTTCCAAATTTCTTGGCCTACATGAGTGAGTGCCTCCTGTGCCTCCTAACTTTCTTGAGAGATTTCAACTTTTATTCTATCAAATCCTGGTGCCTTGTTCTTTGCCAATTCCTTCAATGCACCTTGGACTTTCTCCTTCAATATCATTGACTCTTGAAATATTACTTTAGTATAAATGGTTTAAAGACTATTTAGTTTAAATTGAGAATAGGCTCTCACCAATTCTGATTAGTGAGGAAATGTCATTTAGACTATTATAATATTAAAATTTGAAAGCATAAAGCAAGGGTGATCAGTTGCAGAGCCCTTTATAAATTGAAGTTTTTTTCATTAAAGTTGTTGTTATTAAGTGCTTTTGAGTTGGTTCTGAATCAGAGTGATCTTGTATAGTGATCCAGTTTTTTATCCTATAAGTGGCACAACAGTATTTCTTTATGAGAGTGTTATCATTTAAATTATTTATAAAGTAGCATTATGTTCAGTGCACTTGACCTTATACTTTATATGTTAAGCTTCTGCAGTCACCAGGATTATCTTTCTAATCTTAATTTTGAAATATAATAAAAGTGTTAATATTTTTACTATTGAAGGAAGCCGGATTAAAAAGTAAGAACAGCAAATTTCAATGTATAATTAATTGCTATCAGAAATATTTGCTAGTTTAGCAATGTAGAATTTACATGTTCCTTATTTTTTACATACATAATATACTAATAAACAATACAAATTATATGACATTCAATGCAAACATTTCAAATTTATGTCTCATAAAAATATCCAAGAACAGGTTACAATTTAAAGATTATGCATAGAAATTAGTAGTTGAGGCAACTACAATCATTTCTCCATTTTTCAAGATGTTGCTTATTGGTCCATGTGTGAGGAATTTTTTTGTTTGTTTGTTAACGTGTAATCCATACTGAAGTCTGTAGTCTTTGATCTTCATCAGTTAGTGCTTCAGATCCTTTTTTTCATCACACAAGCTCATGTCATCTGCTTATCACACTGTATTAATTAATCTTCCTCCAATATTAATGTCACATTCTTCTTCATGTAGTCCAGCTTCTTCAATTATTTTCTTCAGTATGCATATTGAATAAATATGGTGAAAGGATACAACTCTGATGCACACCTTTTCTAATTTTAAACTATATACCATGATCTTGTTCTGTTTGAATAATTCCTCTGGGTCTATTTGCAGTTTTCACATGAGCACAATTCAGTGTTCTGAAATTCCCTTTCTTCACAATGTTAACTATAATTTGTTATGAATACATAGATGAATACCTTTGCATGGTCAATGAAACATAGGCACCCATCTTATTTGTATCTCTACTGTTAGCAAGGCTCATTCTGATATCAGCAATGACATCCATAATTCCATATTTTCTTCTGAGTCAACCTTGAATTTCTGTCAATTTTCTTTTGATGCACTACTGCAACTCTTTCTGAATTATTTTCAGAAAATTTTACTTTAGTGTGAAATTAATTACATTGTTCCATTATTTCTACATTTTGTTGAATCACCTATATTTAGAATGGTCACAAATATGGGTATTTCCAGTTGTTTGACTAGGTACAAATATCTTGGTATAGAGGAACTTTAATCTCTATGCCTAATAAATAAAAAAAGAAATTGGACTATATGATGAAAATTGAAAGAAGAATAAATGATTTGATGAATGTAAAACCAATCCTCTGCTCTGTAAACTTTCACTCAATTCATGATAAAAAGTTTAAAAGAAAAAGTATCAATTATGAGGAACAGACTAATTTGCATACACATACTATGAGAATATGTATATATGTCAGACTTGTATTTGATGTTGTTGTTAAGTTTGACTCATAGAGACCTTGTATATGGTTTCCAAGGAGCCATTGGTGAACTTGAACCACCGACCTTGCAGTGCAAATGAACTTTCAGTCTAACACATTAACTCACTGTGCCACACCACAAAAATGATACTTAACGTCATTGATGGAATTTGTACTCTATTTATCTGATTTCCATCACTCATCTATCAGTTTATCTACTGTGGTGGCTTGTGTGTTGCTGTGATGCTCAGAGCTATGCTACTGGTATTTTAAGTACCAGCAGGTTCACCCACAGTGAACAGGATTCAGCTGAGCTTTCAGAAGGAGAGAGACTAGGAGGAGAAAAATACTACTTCTGAATATTAAGCCACCATTGAAAAATCTTATGAATATTAGATGAACACTGTCAGCAAAATAATATATAATATTGAAATATGATGAAGAACACAAGAATATTATTAACTATAGTGTTGGAAGCTGAGTCCCTCAGGTTGGAAGGCATTCAAAACATGACTGGGGAAGATTGCCTCCTCAAAGTAGATGTGAGATGAAAATATAGTGAACCCTTTGGAACACTTATGTGCTGCTTATCAACTTATCAGGCTCTATCTTGAAGTAAAATTGTGTATGTGATTGGTGTTGTTGTCAGGTGCCATCGAGTCGGAACCGACTCATAATGACCCCACGCATAGCAGAACGAAACAATGTCCGATCTTGGACCAACCTCACTAATGCTGCCACACTTGAGTCCATCAATAATGCCACCTGGCCAATCCATCTTGTTGGAGGTCTTCCTCTTTTTCTCTGACCTCCATCTTACCAAGAATGATATCCTTTTCCAGCAACTGTCCCCTCCTGACAATATGTCCAAAGTATGAGAGACAAAGTTTGGCCATCTTGGCCTCTAAGGAGCACTCTGGCTTCACTTCTTCCAAAACAGATCTATTGGTTCTTTTGGCAGCCCATGACACTTTTAGAATTCGGCTCCAACACCACAATTCAAAGGCATCAATTCTTCCACAATCTTCCTTATTCACTGTCCAACTTTCGCATCCATATGTGGTTATTGAAAATACCATGGCTTGGGTCAGGAGCACCTTAGTGCTCAAGCTGACATCTTTTCTCTTCAACACTTTCAAAAGTTCCTGTGCAACCCATTTGCCTAATGCAATACGTTGTCTGATCCCTTGACTGCTGCTTCCGTGAAAGTTGATAGTTGATCCAAGAAGAATGAAATCCTTGACAACTTCAATCTTTTCTCTGCTGATAAGAATGTTGTTTATTGGTCCAGTGGTGAGGATTTTTGTTTTCTTGACATTGAGATGCAATCC
>NW_006408829.1:648286-668210 GCF_000296735.1 Chrysochloris asiatica
TATTCCAGAACACTTAATTGTACTTCTGAGGAATCTGTACCTGGACCAAGAAGCAGTTGTTTGAACAGAACATGGGAACACTGAATGGTTTAAAATTGGGAAAGGTGTGCGACAAGATTGTGTTCTTTCACTATACTTATTCAACCTGTATGCTGAGCAAATTATATGAGAAACTGGGTGTATGTGATAAGATAATATCAATACGCCTACAACGAAGATCAGTTAATATCACTATTAGACATATTTATGCACCAACAACTAATGACAGTGATGATGAAATTGAAGAATTCTAGCAACATCTTCAGCCTGGAATTGATGAAATAAGCAGTCAAGATACATTGATAATTACTGGTGTTGTTGGAAGAAGTACAGCCAAAATTCTTCTCAAAAGACTGTAGAGTGCTTGCCTCTAATGCTTTTGACGTGTTATCAGGAAGGAATAGCAGTAGCTGGAGAAGAACATCATGTTTAGTAAAGTGGAGGCTTAGCCAAAAAGAGATGGATTGACTCAATAGCAGCAGCAGTTAGCTCAAAGGTAACAATTATGAGGACGGTACACGTCTGTACAGTGTTTTGTTCTGTTGTGCATAGAGTCATTATGAGCTGGAACTGACTCAACCTCACCTAAAAGAAACAAGAATAATCAGCTTGATAACATTGTATAGTCTGCTTGTTTCTTCTTCCATTACCGTCTTCTTGCTATAAACACTATTATATAACTGACATAACCACTTTTGTGCTTACTTCCTATACTCCTGCTCTTGTTAATTCTACTAGGTGGCATTGGGTCAGTTATATTTTATATTGGCCCTATGTACAAAAAATGAAACACTGTCCAGTCTTAAGTCATCTTCACAATCATTGTTATATTTAAATCTTTTGTTTAAGCCACTGTGTCAATCCATCTCATTGAGTATCTCCCATTTTTTGCTGACACTCTACTTTATTAAACTCTATGTTCTTATCCAGAGTCTAATCCCTCCTAATTACATGTTGAGATTTGTTAAGTGAGATGAACTCTCACTATCCTTGCCTCTAAGTAGCATTCTCATAATTCAAATGCATTGATTCCTCTCTAGCCTTCCTTACATACTGTCAAGATTTTCCACCTTTCCCAAGAGGTGATTGAAAATACCATGGCTTGTGTCAAGAGCACCTTAGACCCCAAACTGTCATCTTTGCTTTTTAACTCTCTAAATAGGCTTTTGCATCAGATTTACACAATACATTACATCATTTGATTTCTTCACTACTGTGTCCATGGACGTTGATTGTGAATTCAAGGAAAAGGAAATCCTTCACAACTTCAATCTTTTCTTTGTTCCAGTTGTGAAGAACTTTATTTGTTTTATTATGTTGAGGTGTAAAACATGCTGAAAGCCTAAGTCATTGATGTTCATTAATAAATGCTTCATGTTTTCTTCACTCTTAGTAAGCAAGCTTGTTTCATCTGCATATTTCAGATGGTTCATGATTCTTCCATCAATCTTGCTGCTACATTTTTCTTCATTTAGTCCAGTTTATCAGATTATTTAATTAGATGGAATAACTATGATGAAAGGATGCAACCTTGACACACACCTTTTCTAATGTTAAACTATGCAGTATCCCCTACTCTTGTTTATATATAGTCAAAGGACATGTTCAAGTGACAATAAGGATATTTTATTTTGATTAAAATACTGAGATATAACTTCTTAAAATTACAAATGAGGAAGTTCAGATATGTTAAAGATACACATCTTAAATAATATAGTTGATAGAAAAGCTTACTCTACCTCAAAATTATTTTGTCCTCTGTTTTATATTTTTGAAAGCATCACTTATATAACAGGAAAGAATAGAAGTTGGTAAACTACAGTCTGTACATCAATCCCAACTTCTCACTGACAAAACTGTCATTGAGTCAATTCTGACTCATAGTGAATGAGTATAGGGTTCCAAGGCTGTAAATCTTTATGAAAGCAGAAAAAAAACCAAAAAAACAAAAAAATAAACTTCAACAAAAATTAAAAATGTAGAGCTATTGTTTCTCTACATAGCCTCCATTTGGATTCTATATGCTTCTGAAGGTGAAATTTCCATCTCTAATCCTTTTCCAAAGTACTCTGTGCATTTCCACTTATACCATGTCAAAATAGCAGTTTGGGCATCCAAGTGAATTTAAATCTTGTTCCACTTTAATGATTTTTGAGCTTGGGAAGCAAAAGAAGTCTGAAGCAGCAAGGTCAGAGTTACTGGGTGGACAAGCTAATGTTTCCCTATGAAATTCTCATTGGATAGTCCTTGCTATATTCGGAGAATGAGCAGGTGCTTTGTCATGATAGGGAAGAAAAAAAAAAAAATCCTTGTGCCACTTTACTGGTCTTTTCCTCACCAATGCAGTTTTTGAATTTTCATAAAAGTTTTTCACATTAAGCCCTTGAGATTGTTCTGTGTTCATTGAGGAAATCTATAAAGATTGTTGTTGTTGTTAGGTATCATCAAGTCGGTACTGACCCATAGAGACCTTATGCACAGCAGAACGAAACACTGCCCAGTCCTGGGCCAACCTCACTATTGTTGCCATGCTTGAGTCCATCTCGTTGGGGGTCTTCCTCTTTTTCTCTGACCCTCCATCTTACCAAACATGATATCCTTCTCCAGTGACTGGTCCCTCCTGACAATATGTCCAAAACATGGGAGATGAAGTTTGGCCATCCTGGACTCTAAGGAGCACTCTGGATTTGTTAGAGGAGTGAGCTATACTACTTATTCCAGTGCCCAAGTAGCTATTATGGGAATTGGTCCATACATGATTTCCTTGAGTCTTGTTTTTCAGGTTTTAGCTTATTATTAACTAACTTTATTTTCTTACAAACAAAACAGTTTTCTTTCTCTGCCACTCTACAACTAACATCATTTCCTCTTGTAAAAAGTCCCATCTCTCCCCTAGATTTTTTTTGCAAAATTCCTCACTGCTAAGGTTGGATTAGGGAACTGCTCTGGTAGTGTAGTGGTTACGAATCAGGCTGCGAACCGCAAGGTCAGCAATTCAAAACTACCAGCAGTTCCATGGGAGAAAGATGAGGTTTTCTGCTCCTGTAAAGATTTACAGCTTCGGAAACCCTGTACAGGGTCGCTATGAGTCAGAACTGACTCCACAGCACTTAACAGCAACAACAAGGTTGGATAGTTTCCTCTTGAGCAGATCATACCTACAGTGACTTGAGACCCCCTCCTTCCCCTGTTCTAGCTACCTAATACTAAGACAAATGCATTACTGAGAGAACTTACCTGCAACCATCCATTGATTGCAGAGACTAGTTTAAACATGTTTTGTTAAGAATAAGTCAGTGCATGTGTTAATTTATTGGAAATCTAGTAGCAACAAGATGGGGGATTCAAAAGTTCTTGGAAAAATTGAATGAAAAGATAATGGGATTTTCCCATAAACTTTTTGAAGTTCCTTTGTAAATTTTGATTTATCATTGTATTGTTTATAGCTGCTTTTTTACTACAATGGCAAAGTTAAGTAGTCGCAAAAGAGACTTTATGAATTATAAAGCTGATAATGGTTACTGTCTTGCTCATTGCAGAAAATGTTTGCAAGCCCTTGGGACTGAAAATAAAAATATTAATATATTAGTAATATCCATGGATGATATAAAAATTATTCAACTATAAATTATTCTTATTCATTCTTCTCAACATGAAGAATCAAATATCTACTCTATTATGTTTAATAAAGATAAGATATGGGTATGGAAGGTCTATGAAAGATATATAGATAATAATTTTAAATCTTCATCCTGATAAAATAAGGGAAAATAAGAAAAGAAATAACATTGTCAGCAAGGTGTAATAGAAAAAAATAATGTACAGTAAAAAGCAGAAGTGATAGACATGCATTTTCTTTCTTGTGAAACTCTCCTACTTTGGAAATAAATGGTTGTCAATGCCTGTGCATTTCCTTGACAGATTATACCATACTACACAATGGCAGCATTTGTCTTTGGTCTGTGGACCTAAGACATTCAGTATTGATGGGACCTTGTTCAGTACAGGTAATAATAAGGTGGTCAGTCATGCAACCGAAAGATCAAGTTTAAAGTTAAAATTAAAGAGGAATTCCCAGCACTATAGCATTTCATTTTATATAAAGCTTTCTATCTGACAGGCTCGTTTACTTGTCATAGGTCCCCAAATGAAAATACAATGTTGACGTGAAAGATAGAATCGAGTAAGGTAGACTCGTTTCATAGAAAAGGAGATAGAGATTTCCAGAAACAGAAACACAGGGCAAGTCTATTAGATAACTTAAAAGAATAATAAAAAGAATAAAATAGCCTCTATCATGCTCTCATATAAATAACATGTCCAAGGAGTAGTTCAACTAGAGGTCATAGAACCTTACTTCCCAGTTTTCACTGGAGAAGACAAATTTTAAAAGTCAATACAATGTTTGTGTTTCTTCAGTCAGACTTAGTTGACTGTTTAAAAATATTTTATTTATAATGTATGTATGGTTGATTTCTTGCACAAAGGAAAATTATGTTTTATTAGCTTTCTATTTGCACTTAGTATTTGCTGTAAAGGGAAGCTGTTTGGGGAAGTAAGTTTTGAGTGTTGAGACTATATTAGGAGACACCGAACTAAATCACCTTGTATTGACAGATGAGGAAACTGAGGGTCAAGAAGCATGATTACCAGAGATTTATAGCTAATAGGGGCACACATGGGAGACCAGAAGTGAATGACTTCTATACTTAAAGAACTTTCCTTTAGTTTAAGTATTAGGGTGGGGAAGGAAGCTAAAGTATGCCAAAGGACTCCAATTTGAGGACATTTCCTTCAACATTTAAAGATTATTATGTATTTTGCTTAATATATATGTATTTGTGGTACTCTAAAGAACTCTGGTAGTGTAGTGGTTACGAATCGGGCTGCGAACCACAAGGTCAGTAGTTCAAAACTACCAGCTGTTCCATGGGAGACAGATGAGGCTTTTTGCTCCCGTAAGAATTTACAGCCTCGGAAACCCTGTACAGGGTCGCTATGAGTCGGAACCAACTCCACAGCACATAACAACAACAACAACAAGTTTAAAAGCTTATTTAGCCACCTCGCTTGTGGACAGAAGAGAGAGAAGGGTATGGATTTATTTGATTTAGAACAAAAATATGTGTTCTAAATCCTAACCTCTAAATCTGTGGTTATAATTCCATTTAAGACTAGGATTGCCTTTGTTATGTTAATGGAGAAAGATTAGTAAAGGGTGTGTTTTGAAATATAAAACCCATAGTGCCAAACTTATGGCTGTTGAGTAGATTCCAAATCATAGTTAACACATTGGACAGAGTAGAACTTCCCTATAGGATTTTCGAGACTTTAAATCTTTACAGAAGTCAATACTGTAACAAATATCTTATACCAAGTGGTGGATAGATTCGAGCCAATGAGGTGAAGTTTAGAAGCCCCATGCTTAAACTCTGTTAAATCAGGACTCCTCCTTATTTATTTATTTTTTTGAGACATAAAAGAGATTAAACAAGCAAGGGAACAGAGGACTGATTGGGGGAAGAGAGATTCCAAGATACATGAAACAGATGCTCAAAGAGACTAGGACCTTCCTCCAGCGCCAACAGAGAGAAAAAAACTTACCCTAGAGTCAACACCCTGAATTTGGACATCTAGCCTCCTAAGCTATGAGAAGGGTCTTGGCATGGTACTGTAGGATAAGTACTGGACTGCTAGCTGCAAAACTAGATCTTCAAACACATGAGCTGCACCTTGGAAACCTTATACAGAGTTACTATGAGTCAGAGCCATTTAACAACAATAACAAACTATAAGAAAATACTATTTCTGTTTGTTAAAGCCATCCCTTTGTAGTATCTCTGTTATAGCAGCACGTAGATAACTAAGACAGAATTTGGTAGCAAAAGAGTGGGACACAGCTGTATCAGACACCTAAATGTCAAAGCAATTTTGGAATTGATGATGGGTAAAGACTGGAAACATTTTAAGTTACCTAATAGTTAAAGATTGCTTTAAAAGGGATTGTAACATCCTATAGAGAAAAGTCTCTATCATTTTAGAGAATACATACGGCAATAGAAACAGAATGTTGCAAGAAATGTGAGCATCATATATGCTTCTGGTGAGGAATTAAAATAAAATAGTTGACATGTGATTGGAAAATGAATGTTGTCTATGCAATAGCAAATATTTTGTCTGACTTATAGTCATGAAAAGTAGAACTTGTAAGTGACAAACTTGGATAGCTGACTGATGAGATTGCTAAGCAAAATCATAAAAAGAGCATGTGGTATCTCCTAGCTGGTTATAGTCAATTGCAAGAGAAAAAAGATGGATTTAAAAATGAACTGTGAAAAATGAAAACAGAACTTAAATTTTTGGGGAAATTCTGTTTTAGAAATCATGTGTCCCAGAATTTTCATCAAGGATGCTAGTAAACAATCTTTTGTTAAAAACATTAGTCCTGTGACCGATGAATTTAACCTACAAATACACCAGAAAAACCGTCATCTTAGACTGAAATGGAAAGAGAAAAAAGATGAAAGGAAAAAGCACTGTCTGCATCTTGGAATTCTAAAGGCAGGAAACAGGTCAAAGGAGATACATCCATTATGCTTTTTTAAAAGCGGATCATCCCTGGAGCTGCTTGGAGATAAACAGAATTTTGGGAAGGAGTAAAAGGAGGGCTTTCTTGTTTTCAAAGTGTGGGGCCATAGTCGTCTTGATTTCAGAGTTGGATTTTTGCCTGTTCTGTTCCATATGGTGAGGCTGTCCTTTAGGTGTCCCAGGAGGATGGGGTCTCCACCCAAAGATGAATGGAAAGGCAGGGTCATTGCTTAGGTGGCCTCATAGAACAGAGAATTATTTGCATGCCTTAAGAGGTAATGTATTTTGTTCTGCTAGGTCTTAATTAGTTTGTTGTCCATCGTTCCATCTTTCCCTCCTCTTTCTCCTACTTGTAATGGAAATGTCTGTGTTGTGTCTGTTTCACTATAATATTTTGGGAACAGATGACTTGTATTGTAGATTTCATAGGTTCACAGATGAAGAGGAATTTTGCCTCAGGATAGATTACACCTAAAATTTCATCCATATTTGTTTTAAATGATTCAAAAAATAAGATTTTGAACTTGGAGTTCATTTAAGACTTTACAGATGATTTGATAGGTGAATGTGTTTTCCCTGTGGAAGATGAAAAATTGGCACCAACCATCCCTCCAACAGCACTCTCTACTCAGCTGAGTTCAATAATTCCTTCAGTAATTCACAATATGTGGTTTATTGACAGGTTACAATTAATTCAAGGTCAGGGATGTTCAGGGTACAGGTCTTCCATTCAGGACAACCTCTCCTCAGCTGTGTTCACAGGCTTTATGCCTGGGTAATAATACAAAGCTCTTTTGGAGCTGCTTATAAATGTCCACAGGACAACCACTCACTCATAAGTCTCAGCCTGAATTCACTTGGTTCTGTCTACTTGGGTCAGCAAGCCTAACTCCCCCAATTAAGTGTTTGCAGGAACCCCACACTGCAAGCAAGCCTACTGCCCAAAGTCACTCAGTTTTACTTGCTCCGTGGACTGAGAAACGCTCTACACTGACTTGTACTCTGGCTCCTGGTTCTGCTGCGATGATCCTCTTCCACTCCTCTGGTGTCACAGTTTTCTGTCCTGGGTTCAGGATGTCCAATATGCAGGGAATTCAAGATCCAAAGAATACAATCCAGACTGGCTTTTATTTGATGGCTGTAAGATACCCCCCTTTCTGCTTCTGAGATGGATTATTTTATCCTCAGCTGGATGGCACAATTGATCAATTACTATTAGCTCTGTGGACAATCACTCACAATTGAGTCATATAATTCATCAGCATCTTCCCTCACATTTTCTTATCCAGACCCATCAGAAAAAGTAATTAGGTAGGAGTTTACAAAGACAATGGATAGCAAAGACATTAAACAATCCACCACACCACAGAAGGACATTCATTTTGGGTATTATGGTGCTGCAGGATAATGCACTTGACTGCAAGATTGATTTGAACTACAAGGTTGGTGGTTCAGATTCACCAGTCACTCCTCAGAAACCCTTTACAGGGTCACTATGAGTCAGAACCAAGTTGATGGCACTTAACTACAACAATAGCAATAGCACTATGGAGTTATGGTATGGCACTATGGGATAAGAACTGGACTCCTAACCACAAGGTTGGTGATTCAAACCCATCAACTGCTCTCCTGGAGAAAGCTAGACATTTTGCTCCAAAAAAATATTTAAAGCCATAGAAATCCCATGTAGGGTTGCTATGAATTAGAATCAGCTCAGTAATGGTTGGTTTGGAAAAGGCAGAATATTATACATTGAATTTTGCCTCCCAAAATATGTATTGTAAATCTTAACCTCTTTGCCTGTGGTTAGAATCCCTTTTGGAAATGGGTAGTCTTTGTAATGTTAATGAGGCAGTGATGCTGTGTATTGTGAGAATCTCACAATAATTGCTATGCTTGAGTTCATTGCTGTTGCCACATACCAATCCATATTGTCAGAGGTTTTCCTCTATTTTGCTGACCTTCCTCTTTACCAAGCATGATGTCTTTCTCCAGGGGCTGGTCCCTCCTGAAAATATGTCTGAAATATGAGAGATGAAGTCTGGCCATCCAGACTTCCAAATAGCATTCTGGCTCTTCTACTTTCAACACAGATTGATTTATTCTTTTGGCAGACCATGGTACTTTCAATATTCTCCTCAAACACTATAATTCAAATACATCAATTCTTCTATGGTCTTCCTTATTCACTGTCTAACTTTCACATGCAAATGAGGTTATTGAAATACCATGGCTTGGGTCAGGTGCACCTTAGTCCTCAAACTGAAATAGGTCTTGTGGAGTAGATTTAACTAATGTAAATGTTTGATTTCTTGACTGCTGCTTCCATGAGTGTTGATTGTGTATCCAGGCAAAATGAAATTTTTGACAACTTCAATTTTTTTCTCTATTTACAATTTTATTTATTATGTCCAGTGTGAGGATGTTTATTTTTGTTTCATTGAGGAGCAATCCATAGGAAGGCTAGATATTACCTATGTTGTTGTTGATAAGTGCCATTGAGGCAGTTCCAACTCATAGCAACCCTGTATAGAGTTTCAGAGGAGCAGCAGGTGAGTTTCAACTGCTAACCTTGTGGTCCAAATGACATTGTGGTCCAGTGTTTATCCTACAGTGCCACACCAAGACTCTAGATATATCTACAATAGCCACAATATTTGTTTCAATATAGTCTTTTTATTCTCTATTTTCTGGTGAGTTACTATTTTCCTACTGTGTTCATATTGCTTGAATTCTGTACCTCAAAGGGTAATTCATGATTAATTAATGCCCCCCGTGTATAAAAAGTGACTTCTGTGGTTTATAATTGAGGAATATTCATTATTCTGCTTTCCAATATCGAGAAGAAAATATTTTCTATTTCAGAGTAAATATTAAAGTGATGTATAAATTATATGCTATGCTCATTATGTAAATTTTTCTGGATAATTATGTTATTATAAATAAAATTTAATATATCTTTTTAAAATAACATTAAATGAATTACATGAATTTTAATATGTATCTTATCTAAAAGAGTTATATGTGACAGGATTTGTTTTTGTTGGATCAAATATCAAAGCATATTTTACAACTGAATGTTTTTAATGTATGCCAATATATCATTAATATGTCTAATTCTTAAAGTTGTTTTACAGTATGACTATATTCACCAAAGCATGCATAGCTGTCTTAATCTAGAAGCTCAGACGAAACATGTCCACCCTGTGTCACCCTGCTGGCATTCGACTTATTAGTGGCATAGTTTTCAGCATCACAGCAACATACAAGCCAACACAGTGTGAAAATTTGGCATACGCAGAAAAAGAGGCTAACTACATCTGAATGTTTAACAATTAAAAACCTTTATTAATAGCAAGGAAACACTGTCAGATAGCATCACAGCATTGAATATTGAAACAAAATGACTAGCACAAGAACATTGTCAGATATAGTGCTGGAAGATGAGCCAATCAGGTTGGGAGGCACTCAGCTTAACACTGGGGAAGAGCTGCCTCTTCAAAGTAGAGTCATTATGATGATACAAATGGGATAAAGTCTTTTGGGATTTTCATTTGTTGATGGGCACATTTCAAAATGAAGAAAAAACAGCTGCAAACATCCATTAGTAATCTGAACATGAGGTGTACAAAGTGTGAATCTAGTAAAATTAAAGTTGTCAAAAATGAAATGAAATGTATAAACATTGATATCCTAGGCATTAGTGATCTGAAATGTACTGGTATTGGCCATCTAGCATCTATCACATGGTTTACTATGATGGAAATGACAAATTGAGGAGGAATGGCATAGCATCCATCATCAAAAAGAACATATCAAGATCTGTCTCAAAATACAACTCTGTCTGTGACAGGATAATTATCCATAAGCCTACAAGGAAAACCAGTTAATACCACTGTTACTCAAATTTATGCACTAACCACTAAAGTCAGTGATGATGAAACTGAAGAATTCTATCAACTTCTTCAGTCTGAAATTGATCAAGTATGCAGTCAAGATGTATTGACAATTACTGGCAATGGGAACGTAAATGTTGGAAACAAAAAGGAAGGATAGGTCATTGGAAAATATGGCTTTGATGACAGAAACAATGCAGAGATTGCCTGACAGAATTTTTCAAGACTAATTACTTCTTCATTACAAATAACTTTCTTAAACAACATACAACATGACTATACACATGGACCTCACCAGACGTAATACATAGAAATCAAATGGACTATATCAGTGGAAAGAGATGGTGGAAAATTCCATATCATTCTCAAAACAAGGCCAGGGCAAACTGTGAAACAGATCATCAATTGCTCATATGAAAGTTGAGGGTAAAGCTGAAAAAAATTGAAACAAATCCATGAAAGCCAAAATATGACCTTGACAACGAATTTAGAGAGCATCTGAAGAACAGATTTGATGCATTAGACACTAAAGACCAAACTCCATAAGAGTTGTGGAAATGACATCAAGAGCATCATGCAGAAATAAAGCAAAAGTCTTTTAGAAGACATTAGAGAAGGAAAACCCCAAAACAGATGAAAGGACATCCCAAAGTGTTTTGCAAAGGTACTTTTTTTGTTCTAGGTTGTTCTGATTTAAGGAGGGCCACATGGACAACATTGCAAAGTATGAGTATTCTGGAGCACTTGATTGTACTCTTGAGGAATCTGTACCTGGACCAAGAAGCAGTTGTTTGAACAGAACATGGAAACACTGAATGGTTTAAAATTAAGAAAGGTGTGTGGCAATGTTGTATTCTTTCACCATATTATTCAACCTGTATGCTGAGCAAATAATACGAGAAACTGGGTTCTATGAAGAAAAACGTGGCATCAGGACTGGAGGAAGACACATTAACAACACGTGATATGCTGATGATACAACCTTGCTTGCTGAAAATGAAGACGACTTAAAACATTTGCTGATGAAGATCAAAGGGCACAGCCTTCGGTATGGATTACATCTCAATGTAAAAAAAAAAAAAACAAAAAAAAAACCCTCACCACTAGACCAATAAACAACATTCTTATCAATGGAGAACATATTGAAGTTGTCAAGGACTTCATTCTTCTTGAATCAACTATCAACACTCATGGAAGCAGCAGTCAAGAGATCAGATGACATATTGCATTAGGCAAATCTGCTGTACAAGACCCTTTTAAAGTGTTGAAGATCAAAGATGTCAGCTTGAGGACTAAGGTGTGCCCGACCCAAGCCATGGTATTTTCAATGGCCTCATATGCATGCGAAAGCTGGACAGTGAATAAGGAAGATTGTAGAAGAATTGATGCCTTTGAGTTAGGGTGTTGGAGGAGAATACTAAAAGTGCCATGGACTGCCAAAAGAACCAATAGATCTGTTTTGGAAGAAGTGCAGCCAGAGTGCTCCTTAGAGACAAAGATGGCCAAACTTCATCTCTCATATTTGGACATATTGTCAGGAAGGAACAGTCGCTGGAGAAGGATATCATGTTTGGTAATATGGAGGGTTAGAGAAAAAGAGGAAGACCGCCAATGAGATGGATTGGCCAGGTGGCAGCATCCATGGACTCAAGTGTGGTTACAGTAGTGAGGTTGGCCCAGGATCGGACATTGTTTCGTTACGCTGTACATAAGGTTGCTATGAGTCGGTGCCGACTCGATGGCACCTAACAACAACAACAACAAACATGGAATCTTAAGGAGCTCTGGTAGCGTAGTGGTTGCGAATTGGGCTATGAACCTTAAGGTCAGAAGTTCGAAACTACCAGCTGTTCCGTGGGAGAAAAATGAGGCTTTCTGCTCCTGTAAAGATTTACAGCCAGGGAAACCTGTACAGGGTTGCTATGAGTCAGAACCAACTCCACGGCACATAACAACAACAACAACAATAAGGAATCTTGGTGTGGCACTGTAGGTTAATGCATTGGTCTACAAGTTCAGCTTGAACTCAAAGTCGGCAGTTCAAGATCACCAGATGCTCCTTGGAAACCCTTTTCAGATTCATTATGGGTTGGAATTGACTCTACAGCACTTAACAACACCACCAACACAGCCAGCTATCATGCCTAGCCAGAATGGCATGACCCTGAGTCCTAGTTTTTGTAAGGACTGGCAGCTGATGTGGAGGATAATGCACACTGTAGGTCTAACAAGCCAAAGTCAGCCACATTGCCCTATGCCCTGCATTCATACTCATCAGGACCATTATGTGGTGCTACACTGCTAAGTCTAGCAGCCTGGGACTTCAGCTTGGAAGAGCTGAGGGTGGTCAACATCCACAGAAATTGACATGGACCATTGGGATCTCTGTGAACCATAGGAGAAGGAAAAAATCCTTTAAATCCCTGCAACTCAGAACCTGAAGGAGTACCATTCCAAGCTCATCTTATTCTTCCAGAAGCCCTCCAAGCAGGGAAACAGCTCTGCTAAAGAACTCAAACTAGTCACTCAGCTGACTGTACTGGTGATGTCCATCTAGAACAGGAAAAAGCCTGGGTCCTCACACAGAAAGAGAAGGACTTCAAGGTATTTGTCAGTCTCTGCATGACCGGCACTCATGCTCAACTCGTCTGCATTTGGGCAAAGAGCACCAAGGAGACCTCACAGCAGAAAGTGGAGAAGAAAAAGTAAACCGATGTCACCAGGGAATTTCAATAGAAGGAGTGAAGCCTTTCCCTCCCCCATTGAACCCCCCCATCGGGCGTGTGTGTGTGTGTGTGTGTGTGTGTGTGTGTGTGTGTGTGTGTGGAGAATGTCAGCAGGGACTCTGACATGTACTCTCCAGCAAGGAAATTCTAAAGCAAATGGAAGAAATTAGGATGTAAAAGAGGTGAACAGGTAATTTTGAAGGACTACATAAGAAGACAAAGTCAAATATGATACAGAAGATCTAGAGTTAGAAAATGAAAAGGGAAGAACAGGCTCAGCATTTCTCAATTTGAAAGAACAGAAAAATATTCAAGTGTCAACTTGCAATACTGAAGAATTATTTCAGTAAAATATTGAATGATGCAAAAGGCTTCAGAATAAGATGGAAGGAATATGCAGAGTCACTGTAACAAAAAGAAATGATCAATTCAGCCATTTCAAAAGGTAACATATAATCAAGAGTCAATGGTACTGAAGACATTGGCAAACAGCATGACTAATTCTGATGGAATACAAACTATATGGCACTGAAAACAATTACTCATCTATGCCAAGAAATTTTGAAGAACTGGCCAACTGATTGGAAGAGATCCATATTAGTGCCTACTCCAGAGAGGTGACCCAAAATCACAAGCAAAATTATGCCTAAGAAAATACAAAAACTGGTACAAAATACATTGACAGGGAAATGCCAGGGTTTAAGTCAGATTCAGATTGAACTAGGGATATCATTTTAACATCAAACGGATCTTGGTTGGAAGTAGAGTATATCAAAAGGAAGTTTACCTGGATTTTATTGACTAAGTCTTTCAACTATGTGAATAATGACAAGCTGTGGACAACATTGCATAGAATGTTGTCCTTATGAGGAACCTATACATAGACCAAAAAGCAGTTGTTCAAACAGAGCAAGGTTATACATAACAGTTTAAAATCAGGAAAGGTGTGTGCCAGGGCTGTATTCTTCAACCATCATTAATATCACTTGCAAGTAAAATTTTGCTGAATTAAAAAAAACAATTCCAATAATACATTAATAGGGAGCTTCTAGAAAATCAAGCCAGATTCAGAAGGGAACTAGAGACATAATTAGTGACTTCAGATGGCTCCTGTCTGAAAGTAGAGAATACCAGAAAGGTGTTGACTGTTTTATTCGCTATGCAAAGACTTTGACAAACTATGAATAACATTGTGAAGAATAGCTATTCCAGAACTGTTCATTGTACTCTTGACGTGCACATAGATCAAGAGGCAGTCATTAGAACTGAATAGCTTCAAATCATTATGATTTATTTTGTGGATATTTGTTGTTTTTGTTGTTGGTTGCCTTTGAGTTGATTCTAAGTCATAGTAACCCACCCAGTCTGAGTAGAGAAGAGTTACACCATCAGATTTTCTTGGCTGTACTCCTTATGGTATCAGGGTTAACTGTACAGTGTTAATGGGGCAGGCTCTCATTTAGCAGGGCCTTGAAGGTCAGTCTTTGCAATTTAATCAATTATTATTTTTGGAGTCAGCATTCATAAACTTCAGAATATCATGACCACTCATCTGTCTGGGGAGATTAATGAGTTAACAGTGTAAAGAATAATATGAGCTATTGAAGCAGTAGAGTCAACGAATCCCTTTGGAGAGGATATGATAAACATCAAAACTTTTTGCATTAGCAACTGACTGAATTTGTAAGTAAAAAATGTCTGCATATCTGAATCAGCCAGGAGAAATCCTGGAAACTTTTTGTTTTGTTTTTTTGCCACTGCCTTCATTGCAGCTTGGATTTCTTCCTTCAATACTCTTGGTTCTCTATCATATGGTAACTCTTGAAATGATTGAATATCAATTATTTTTGGCACAGTCCCTCTGTATTCCTTCCATTTTCTTTTATTGACAGAATTTGGGAAGTCAATGGAAAGAGTTGGTTTGTGAGACAATACAATTAGTTCTTCTTAGTTATTTTATAAATTAATAAGAACTTTTAGGATCCACAGTCAAGAATTACCAGATGTGGTGCTGTGGGATACAGCATTGGACTGCAAGCTCAATTTAAACCACATTACACAGCATAGGATGATTTAGTGTTTATAAGAATGTGAATTATAAGAGATACACCAGTTGCATTAATCTCCATCAATCGGGAAGTAGTAGAATGCATCATTATACATTCAGCATACACTCTAGGGAATATCCTGTAGATTTTAAGGAAACATTTATGTTGGATCTATATATACTGGCCTGGAGGGATTTCCTATATGTCTTTATCAAATAAGAATAGCCATTTGCAATGTAACGTTTGTTCTGATCCAAGACTTAAAAAAAAAAAAAAAAAAAAAGGATCTTATGTATATTTTTGTATAGCATATTATTGTTGTTGTTCTTAGGTGCCATCAAGTCAGTTCTGACTCATAGCAACCCTATGTACAACAGAATTAAACACAACCCAGTCCTATGCCATCCTCACAAGTGTTGTTTTGCTGGTACTGTGTTGACACTGTTGTTGGCACTTGTTGGAGATCATTTATGCACATTCCTTCACTTATGTCCAGACTACTTGTGACAGAGAATCACCTTGATATCACATGTGCACCGTGTGGTGAAGGTTATGCAGATGGAAAGTCAGCTATAGCAGAGTGATGCCGGATGTCAGTTTATTAGCTGCCTATAATAAAATCTATTTCTTATATAGCCTATTTCCCCATCTATAATGAATAATTCTCTCTCATCTCTAAAACCTATGATTTTTATGATTGATACAATCCAAGAACTATAATACCATAGCATATTCCTTTATATGTTACAGAGATGGTCTGGCTTTTATTATCTAGTGAAAAAATAGATAAAATGTTGTTAGTTGCCATCGAGTTACTCAGATTCACTATGACTTATGTACAACAGAAAGGCATGTTGCCTGGTCCTTTGCCATCTTTACAATTTTGTTTAAATCACTGTGTCAATCCATCTCATGGAGATCCTTCCTCACCTTCTAATCAGTTAATTACAAACTCTCCCCTTTATAAAGCATGGTGTCCTCTTCCAGCAATTGGTCTTTCTTCATTATGTGTCCAAATAAAGCAAGCCAAAGTCTCACTATCCTTGCTTTTGAGGAGCATTCTGGTTGTATTTAGTTTGTTCTTCTATCAGCTCATGTTGTTGTTGTTGTTGTTATGTGCCATCGAGTCGGTTCCGACCCATAGCGACCCTGTACAGGGTTTCCGAGGGTGTAAATCTTTACAGGAGTAGAAAGCCTCATCTTTCTCCCGCGGAGCAGCTGGTAGTTTCGAACCGCTGACCTTAAGGTTCGCAGCCCGATTCGTAACTACTACGCTACCAGAGCTCCTTTCTATCAGCTCATAGTACTTTCAATACTTCACCCACATAATTTGAATGCATGAGTATGGACTGCTATCCACAAAGTCAAACCCACCAGTTTGTCCTCAGAAACCCTATATAGAGTCGCTATAAGTAGGAACCAACTTGGTGGCACTTAACAACAACAACATTCTTTTGGCTTTCTTTCTCATTGTCCAGCTTTCATATAACCACTTAGAGGATATTGTACCATTCAAACAGATATGAACATCAAGAATAGAAACTTTGGCTTTGCGTAATGCAAGTAAATGCACACATTTGTATATGATTTAAAGTAAGTAATATTATGTTCAGAAATTGAGAAAATTTTCTTTTAGATTACTTTTGCAGCAATCTAAAATCCAAAATTACTCTTGGGGAAATAGCTACAGAACTTAGAATTTGGAATGTTTGTGTTGTATATTATCTAATTTATGAGATGTGACATAATTAAGTTAAATAAAAATCTCATAGTTCTCCAGGAAGTTGAAATGTCTATCATTTGCATTATTTTAGAGATTCAAATAAAAATTTTTGACTTTTGTCATGTGATGATTTTTCTCAGAACTGGAGCATGTTACAAAGTCTTCGTGATCTGGAAAGGCAAATGACGGTTGTGATTTTTCTCATGAATAATAGCAAATTAAAAATGAGAAAAGTACTTGGTAGACATATTTGTAAAAACAAAAAAAAAGTGTTTGGGAACCTCGTATTAGGTTAAAATGATTTACATGTTAGCATGATTTCTGAACTCTGTTTTCTCCCCAATCTTTAGCTTTCAGAACATAGTCTTAACAAAATAGTCACCAAAAAGGCAACATCATTCTCCATATATGGTAGTAGCTTTGAACTGCAAGTAAATGAAAATGACAATTTTGACTGCCAAACCACAACAGTGATTCTAGTGTCTGTAATCTCTCTTTGAGCTGGCACAAATGCACGTGTTCTGCATCTGTACTGGGGAGTTTGGCCTTGACATTCCTTCGTTCCATGCAATATTTGTTGAATAAAAGAAAAAGAAAGGAGCAGACATGCTTCACCCAGATGTGATATTTAGTTAGCCGGGAAATTCTTTCACCAAAGCTTTACTATTATTGGGTAGTCCTGAACCGGTACTAGTGTTCTGTACTCAATTTAAATTGATAACTGCTGGTGATTTCTTATCCTAATTTCTAATCAGTTAATTACAAAAATCTTACTGTGTAGAACAAGACTAATGTAATTTATTCCAATAGAGTCTTATCTCAGTTTCATGTTTTCAAATTCTATATTTAAATAATTATTCCTTGTGTGTGGCACTTTAATTTTAAGAGTATTTAAAGAAAAAAAGGAAACCAATCCAAATATAAATTTTTGTCTCCAAACAAGGCTGCCTGTCACAACTTTATTCTGTTTGATATATTCTCTCAATTTGTAGATGTTAAAATTGATGGCTAAATAAAAACTTCCTGAGGTTTTTTTCTTCTTCCTGTCTTCCTTTTCTCCCTTCTCTATTCCATTTCCTTTTTTAACATTCTCCTTTCAAATCATAAACCAAGTTTCATTGTGTTACCAAGGTGTCATAATCAAGAATGGATTAGCAAACGTTTACTTTTATAATGAATTCTTGTATGTGATGTTGTTGTTGTTGTTAGGTGCCATTGAGTCAGTACCAACTCATAGCGACCCTTTGCACAACAGAACAAAACACTGCCTGGTCCTGGACCAACCTCACAATTGTTGCCACACTTGAGCCCACTGATGCTGTCACTTTGCTAATCCATCTTGCTTGGGGTCTTCCTCTTTTTCTCTGACCCACTACCTTACCAAACAAGATATCCTTCTCCAGTGACTGGTCCCTCCTGACAATATCTCCAAAGCATGAGAGACAAAGTTTGGCCATCCTGGCCTCCAAGGAGCACTCTGGCTGCACTGCTTCCAACACAGACCTATTGGTTCTTTTGGCAGCCCATGGTACTTTCAATATTCTCCACCAACACCATAACTCAAAGGCATCAATTCTTCGACGGTCTTCCTTATTCACTGTCCAGCTTTCGCATGCATATGAGGTTAATGAAAATAACATGGCTTGGGTCAGGTGGACCTTAGTCCTTAAGCTGGCATCTTTGCTCTTCAACACTTTAAAAAGGTCTTGTGCAGCAGATTGATTCGCCTAATGCAACACGTCATTTGATTCTTGAGTCCTGCTTCCATGAGTGTTGGTGGTTGATCCTTGACAAAGTTGTTTATTGGCCCAGTGGTGAGGATTTTTGTTTCCTTTATATTGAGATGCAATCCATACTGAAGGCTATACTCTTTGATCTTCATCATTAATTTTTTAAGACCTCTTTACTTTTAGCAAGCAAGTTGTATCACCTGCATATTACAGGTTGTTATTGAATATTCCTCCAATCTTGATGCCACGTTTTTCTTCATATAACCCAGCTTCCCGGATATTTATTAGCAGTTTTTAAAAAAATATATATATATGTAACTGGGTGTGAATTGAGTCTGCCTTTCAATATACAAATATTTCTAAAGCTGAAAATAAAAAATACAAGCACATACTCCATTGTTCAACTATCTCAATGCTGTTGTTGTTAAGTGTTGTTGAGATAATTATTACCTATCTCTGAGGAGCTGCTGCTGAGTTTAGTTTGAACTGCTGACCTTGCTATTTAAAAAAACCTTGCAGTCCAGTGCTTATCCTATGAGGCCACAAATATATGTACTCAAATATATGAATAATTACATTAAAATTACATTTTAAGGAATGTTTGTAAAGTCTCTGTGAACCCCTAACTTTCATCAGCACATCCTATGAAGACCAGTAATCTTTAGAATATCAAGAGCCATGTATCAACAGAAGCACTTTATAATATTTACTAAGCTATAAATGACATTTTAAGGAGAACTGTTCATATACATTGCTCAAATATAAGAATATATATGAGAAAGTCTCCTTAAAATGTCATTCATTAAAGATCACCATCTTCAAAGCACACTCAGGGTTCAAAGAGAGTCTACATACATTTCTTAAAGTATAATTTTTTAAAGTTCTCACATATGTCTTAAAACTTTTTGTGTTAGTCAATTCATTAACGTATGAAGACATGTACATTTGTCTTGTGTGAACACCATGAAATGACTTTCAATCATTGGACATATAGTTGATACACACACACACACACACACACACATATATATATGTTGTTGTTAAGTGCTATCAAGCCAGTTCCTACTCATAGCAACCATGCATAGGGTTTCAAAGGAGCAGTGGTGAGCTTGAACCACCGACCTTGCAGTTCAAACAATTTTGTAGTCTGGCACACTAACCCATAGCACCACAC
>NW_006408829.1:669395-672673 GCF_000296735.1 Chrysochloris asiatica
TAAAATGTGTGATTATATATTTCTACTGGTTTGATTATATATTTCTACTGGTTTTTCTAAAATCTCACAAATTTGCATTTCCCCTTATTTAAAACTGTGGAAAGAAAAATAATGTCATCCCATTTAGAAAAATGAAATCTAAAATAACAGTATGCATGTAATATCAGAATAATGAAATTTAAAATATGCATATACTATAGAACTATATGAATTGTAAAAATATATGTATATACTTTGTAACTATATGCATATATATATAATTTTCTATATATTATAAATGTGAATATATATTATAAAGTTTATGAATATAGATATGGAACAGAAAGTTTTTGGACTATGACTGTAGATTATAAATTCTATAAAGGGATTTGTTGCTATTAGTTTTATTGTCAAGTGCCATTGAATCACTTCCCACCCATAGCAACTCTGCGATACTGTGATTCTGTTCCATTGATCAATTCAGATGTACGATGATCCCATTGCTGCAGAGTAGAACAACTCCATGGAATCTCTAAGAAATAGATTACCAGACCTGTACTCGGATGTGATTTCAACGGATTCAAACTGCCAGGCTTTTAGCCAGTACTCAAACATTTAACCATAAAGACTACCAGGAATTTCTTTATTATATTATCTTACTACTTGATATTATCTCTACGCTGGAGAGAAAGTTTCAGAGTCACTTCTGACATCCATTTTGTTCTTTTCCTTCTTTCCTCTCTTCTTAATGACATTTTTTCATTCTTCCTGTAGGATATTCTTAATATTATTCCACCACTCTTATGATCGTCAGTCTTTAGTGTCAAATGCATTAAATCTGTTCTTCAGATGACCTGTAAATTCAGGTGGGATATGTTCAACGTCATATATTGGCTCTAGTGAACTTGTTTTAACTTTCTTCAGCTACAGCCTGAACTTGTATACAAGCAATTGATGATCGGTTCCACAGTCTGCCCATGGCCTTGTTTTGGCTCATAATATGAAGCTTTTCCACAGTCTCATTCCACAGATGCAGTGAATTTGATTTCAGTCTGAATTGACTCAGTGGTAACTACCAGCCACTACAACCAAAGGGTGATAATACAGCTAAATGCAAGATATTTCAAGATCTGTTTATACTTTATATTTATGATTGGAAGTCCAAATATTGTTACATACCTAGTTGTTGTCGTTATCTGCCTTCGAGTTGATTCATACTCATAGAGACCCTATGCACAACAAATAGTAATGCTACCCAATCCTCTGTCATCCTCACAATCGCTGCTACATTTGAGTCCATTGCTGCTGCCACTGTCACAATCCATCTCATTGAGGGTCTTCCTCTTTTCTTTGACTCTTCACTTTACCAAGCATGATGTCCTTCTCTAGGGATTGTTTCCTCCTGATAACATGTCTGATATATGAGAAATGCAGTATTGTAATTCTGACTTCTTAGGAGAATTCTGAATGTATTTCTTCTGAGACAGATTTGTTTGTTCTTCTGGTATTCCATTGTACTTTTAATATTCTTCTCCAATACCATAATTCAAATGCATCAAATTTTCTTAGGTATTCTTCATTTATTGTCCAACTTTTACATGCATATGGCGCCATTGAAAATATGTTGCTTTGGGTCAGGTGCACGTAAGTTCTCAAACTGATTTCTTTGCTCTTCAACACATTAAAGAGGTCTTGTGCAGCAAATTTGCCTAATGAAATACATAGCTTGATTTGTTGAGTGCTTATTACATGAGGGTTGATTGTAGATCCAAGTAAAATGAAGTCTTTGACAGCTTCAATTATTTCTCTGTTTATAATATTAGTCCAATTGTAAGGATTTTTATTTTCTTTACATTGAGGTGCAATCCATACTAAAGGCTGTAGTAGCCTTTGATCTTCAATAAGTATGCTAAGTCCACTTTGCTTCCAACAGGCAGTTTTATCATCTGTATATTGTAGGTTGTTAATGAGACTTCCTCTAATTCTGATGCTATGCTCTTCATCATTTAATCCAGCTTCCTGATTGTTTGATCAGCATAGAAATAGAATAAATATGGTTCAAAACAACAATGGTGCACACTTTTCCTGAATTGAAGCTGTTCAATATCACCTTATCTACTCTATGACTGTCTCTTGACCTATGTACAGATTCACAAGTACAATGAACAGTTCTAGAATAGTCATTTTTCACAATGTTATCTATAGCTTGTCATGGTGACTCAGTCCAAAGCCTTTGCATAGTGAGTAAAGCACAGTCAACACCTTTCTGGTAGTCTCTGCTTTTAGTCAAGATCCATCTGACATCAGCAATGATATCTCCAGTTCCCTGTTCCCTTCTGAATCTGGCTTGATTTTCTGGAAGCTCCCTATTAATATACAACTGTAATCATTTTTTTAATGTTTTATTGTGAATTATGTGATAGTTTACATGGAAGAACATTAGCTTTACATTCATCCTATCGTATATCATTTCATTGGCATGGTTACAATCCCTTCCATGCATCATCAACCAACCAAAGGGTATACCTGGCAAGCCTGCCCCCCGGTCGTAAGCACACAGTCCCTCTCCCTCTCTCGGTTTAGAGTTCCCAGCCACTCCATCTCTCAATGTCATCGTCTCTGCCTCCATCTCTGCTGTCACTTTCTCTGGGTAGGGTCCCACACTCTGCTCTTCTCCCTTGATGGTCCCAGGGTACTTCAAAGTCAACCACTCTCCTCCTTTTGATACAAAATGTCTACCTTTACATTTCCAACTCTCACAGTCAGTCCTGATAGTAATTATTCATATTGTACCACATGAGTGCTATCCACATCTCCTTTCATCAGTCCTGCCCAGATAGATTAGATACTACTCAGTAAAGATTCTACCTTTGCTGGCGTTAGCATACACAGACCCTGGGTTGATCAGTGGCTCTGTGACATGGACGAAAATCCAGTTCCGAGGCCCTCCTCAGGATAGTGAGCCATGGACCCTGAGGGCCAAGGAAGTGACCTCCTGAGGTCCCAGGTTCATTGGTTTTTGCGAACTCACTGGTTGGCTACCTCTGTATAATTTTCTTTGGTCCTAATATTGTTCATTCTATGCTTCTAACTCCAGTAATTGTAGCTTCTGAGAAAATGGTTCCTTTTACAATGACTCTCTTAATGCCTCCACTGTGTTGGCAGTGCGTGGAGTCCTGGGACAAATCTTTCTGAGGAACTATCAATAGCCACCTGGGATGAATGTCAGAACTGCTCCTTATTTGATTATTCAGTTATGTTTGATATCCATGAACAATAATGGGTTTGAAATCCCTTTT
>NW_006408829.1:677568-687217 GCF_000296735.1 Chrysochloris asiatica
CTCCACGTGAGAGAGATGAGGCTTTCCGCAACTTGCAGTTAAACAGCCTTGTGGCCCAGTATTCCGTGTTGTTGTTGGAGCTCCACACTACACGTCTGGCTGCTGCTGTGGTCACCAATCAGAGCACTTGTCTGCCTGTGTATTCCTGTTGAGTCTCAGTCTTGGAAGGGGGTTTGCCTGATGCCTTCTGGGCTAGCAGCTTGCTTGTTCTTATAGTAATCAGTCAGACTGCCATTATTGTTTTGTATTTTTCCTGTTGGTCTTTCTTTAAAGAAATATCTTCTGTTCTTCTAGCCGGTCCAGACTGGACTGCTTGGCCTTTCCAGTGGAAATTTCCTATTCAGAAGATTGTGGCTGGAGTTCAAGATTCCACCTATAGTCTTATGTAATGCAGAGGCTCCACAAGAAGCCTCATTGATGGGGCACATTGTAGCCCCATATTAAGTATCCCAATCAGTTATAGGCAGAAGATGGACTTAAAAGTTTTTATGGTGGTATATTAGGCTATTCCTTTCTCTCCCCATCAAGTGTCTATTTTATAATGGTATACATGGGAAACCAAGATTCAAAAGGCAGCCAAGCATTTTAACATTAATTTCCCCCTTTTGCCCGTTCCAACTATATCTCAATCCCTATGGCCTAGATCCTTGTTGTTCCAAGGTTGTGCATATATCATTATTTAACTCTGTCCCACCTAGCCCATGCAAACCTGCCTAATAATTTTCCCATCCACCTTGTTCTTCCAATTCCATCCCCCTTTTTGTGTATTGGCCCCCTCCCTAGCACCCAAACTATGCTGTGTCTATTCCCTACACTATGTTCCACCTTCCCCTCCCTCCCCTCAACCCATCCCCCACATCCCAGTAACTAGCAAAGAATCTCCCACACTCTTTAGTATGGGTTCTTTTTCTTAGTATTTTTCAATAGTGGTCCTATGCAGTATTTCTCCTTTTGTGATGAACTAAATTCACTCATCATAATGTCCTTAAGGTTCATCCATGTTATGTAATAGCTTATTTTTCAATGTAGCATAATATTCCATTGTGTGTATATACCAAAGTTGTATATCCATTCTTCAGTTGATGGGCACTTAGGCTGTCTCCATCATTTTTCTATTGTAAATAGTGCTGCTATGAACATTGGTGTGCATATATCTATTCGTGTTAGGGCTTGTATTTCTTGTGGGTAAATAGCAAGTAGAGGAATTGCTGGTTCATAAGGTATTTCTATTTCCAACCTTCTGAGGAAGCACCATATTGCTTTCCAGAATTGTTGGACCCTTCTGGAATTCCACCAATAATGCAGGAGAGTCCCAGTTGCTCCACATCCTTTCCAGCATTTATTGTCCTCTACTTTTTTTATCTTTGCTGTTATTGTTGATATGGGATGATATCTCCTTGTTTTGATTTGCATCTCTCTAATGGCTAGTGGTGGTGTGGCGCTGTGTGTTAATGCACCAGACTGCAAAGCCGTTTGAACCGCAGTTCAAGCTCACCATGAGAAACTCTGCTCCTTGGAAACCCTATACAGGGTCACTATGGGTCGGAATCGACTCAACAGCACTTGACAACAACAACAATGGCTAGTGATCATCAACATTTCTTCATTACGTTTGTTGGGTGCCCGGATCTCCTCCTTGGTGATGTGTCTGTTCATGTCCTGTGCCCATTTTTTAATTGGGTTATTTGTCTTTTTCTTGTAAAGCTGTTGCAGTTTCTTGTATATTTTAGAAATTAGTCACTTGTCTGATGTGTTGTTGCAAAAGAATTTTTCCCATTCCGTGGATTCCCTTTTTCACTCTTCTGGTGGAGTCTTTTGATGCACATAAGTTTTTAATTTTTAGTATGTCCCAATCACCTATTTTGTCCACTTTTGTTTGTACAGTTTTCAAAATGTTTGGAAGTCTGTGTATTCCCTGAATTAGAACCCTCACATTTGTCCCTATTTTTCATTGATGGCCTTCATAATTTTGGGATTCACAGTTAGCTCTTTAATCCATGTTGAGTTGGTTTTTGTATAGGGCGTGAGGTAAAGTTCTTGTTTCTATCTTTTGCATATTACTTTACAGGTCTGCTAGCACCATCTGTTCAAGAGACTATCCCTTCCCCATATGATATAGTTAGGTACTTCATCAAAAATCAGTTGGGTGTATGTGGATGGGTTAATTTCTGGATTCTTGATTCTGTTCCATTGATCCATGTATCTTTCATTGTACCAGTACCATGCTGTTTTGACCATTGTAGCTGTGTAATAAATTTTGAAGTCAGGGAGTGAGAGGGTTCCAACATTATTTGTCTTCTTAAGCATTGCTTTGCTTATCCTGGGTCTCTTTCCTTTCCATATAAAGTTTGTAATTGTTTTTTTTTTTTTTTCCATCTCTTTGAAGAATGTCATTGGAATCTGGATTGGGATTGCATTATATGTGTAAATTGCTTTGGGCCGTATTGACTTTCACAATGTTAAGTCTTCCTATCCAGGAACATGGTATATTCTTCCATTTTTGTAAGTCTCTTTTGGTTTCTTATAGTTTTCTTTGTATAGGTCTTTTGTTTCTCTGGTTACATTTGTTCCTAGATATTTCATCCTTTGAGCAGCTGTTGTAATTGGTATTGCTTTCCTAATGTCCTTTTCAGTGCTGTCATTTTTGCTATAGAGAAATCCAACTGATTTTTGTATGTTGTTCTTATACCCTGCCACTTTGCTGAATCTTCCAACGATATCTAGTAGCTTTTTTTACTGAGTGTTTGGGGTTTTCTATATATAGGATCCTATTGCAAATAGAGAGAGTTTTACTTCTCTGTGCCAATTTGAATTCCTTTAATTTCCCTATCTTGCCTTGTAGCTCTGCCTAAGGCTTCCAAAACAATATTGTATAGGAGTGGTGACAAAGGGCATATTTGTCTGGTTCCTGTTCACAGAGGGAAGGCTTTCAGTTTTTCTCCATTGAGAGTAATAGGCTCTTGGTTTTGTATATATGATCTTAATTATGTTGAGAAATTGCCCTTTAATTTCTACTTTGTTGAGTGTTATTATCAAGAATGGATGTTGGATTTTGATATGATCGTATGGTTCTATCATTTTTTTCTTATTTATATGGTGGATTGCATTGATCATTTTTCTAATGTTGAACCATCCTTGCATCCCTGATATAAATTCCACTTGATTATGATCTATTTATCTTTTTGATGTGCTGATGGATTCTGTTGGTTAGGATTTTGTTGAGAATTTTTGCATCTATTTTCATGATGGATATTGGTCTATAATTTTCTTACTTAATGGTGTCCTCCCTGGTTTTGGTATAAGGGTTATGCTTGCTTCATAAAATGTATTAGGAAGTTTTTCATCCTCCTCTATATTCTGGAATAATTTGAGTAGAATTGGTGTCAGCTCTTCCCTGAACGTTTGGTAGAACTCACTAGTAAAGCCATCTTGGCCTGGACTTCTTTTGGTTGGGAGTTTTTTAATGACTCGATCAATTTCTTCTTTTGTTATGGGTCTATTCTGGTTTTCTCTTTTAAGTAGGTTGTGTTTTTCTAAAAATGTATCCATCTGTCCTAAGTTTTCAAATTTGTTGGAGTACAACTCTTCATGGTATTCTGCTATTATCCATTTGATTTCCTTTAGTTCCATTGTGATATCGCCCATATGGTTTCTAATGCATGTTATTTGTGTCTTTTCCCTCTTTTCTTTTGTTAGGTTTGCCAATGGTCTGTCAATTTTGTTAATCCTTTCAAAGAACCAGCTTCTTGTCCTGTTAATTCTTTCTAGAGTTTTTATGTTTTCTATCTCATTTATTTCTGCTCTGATCTTTATTATCACTTTTCTTTTGGTGGCTGTAGGTTCCCTCTATTTATCTGTTTCTAATTGTTGTAGATGCTATGTTAATGTGTTAATTTTGGTGCTTTCTTCTTTTCGGATGTTTGCATTTATTGCAATAAATTGTCCTCTTAGCACCACTTTTGCCATGTTCCAAAAATTTTGGTATGCTGTGTTTTCATTATCGTTTGTTTCTAGGAACTTTGTGAATTCACGTTTTATTTCTTCTACTACCCAATCTCTTTTCAGCAGGTTGTTATTTAGTTTCCATGTATTTGACTTGATTTCCTTAGTCTTGTTATTGTTGATTTATAAATTGATAGCATTGTGGTATGAGAAGATGCTTTGTAGTATTTTGATATTTGTAAATTTATGGAGATTTGCTTTTTAGCATAGCACATGATCTATTCTTGAGAATGTTTCATGTGCACTGGAAAAGAATGTGTATTGTGTTGTTATTGGGTTGAATGCTCTGTCACATCTATGAGGTCCATTTGGCTCATTGTGTTGTTTAGTTCTTCTGTGTCTTTTTAAGTTTATTTCTGGTTGTTCTATCCATTTTTTAAAATGGTGTATTAAAATCACCCACCATTATTGTAGATTCGTCTATTTCTATCTTCCAATCTATTCGAGTTTTCTTTATATATTTTGGAGCTCTTTCATTGGGAGCATAGATATTTATAATGGTTATGTCATCATGTTCAATTGTCCCTTTAATCATGAGATAATGTCCATCTTTATCTAATTATGCTTGTTTTTGCCTTAAAGTTTATTTTATCAGAGATTACTACTGCCACTCTTGTTTTTTATTGCAATTAGCTTGGTATATATATATTTTTTTACCCTTTGGCTTTTTTTTTTAAACTTTTTATTGTGACTTATGTGGGTTTACATGGGAGAACATCAGTTTTACATTCATCCTATCTTGTTTTGTTTCATTGCAATGATCACAATCCCCTCCATGCATCATCATATAACTAAAGGGTACACCCCACAGGCCCGCCATCCTGGCCATCAGCATACAGCCCTTCTCCCTAAGTCCAATGTCCTCAGCCGCTCCATCTGTCCACATCATAGTCTCTGTTTCCATCCCTGGTGTCACTGCCTCTCTGACTAGGGTCACACTCTCTGCTCTTCTCACTTGATGGTCCCAGGAACCGCTCCTCCTGGGCTGCAAAAACGACCACTCCCCTCCTTTTGTCAAAATATCTGCCTCTACATTTCTGAAGTTCTACAAAATCTACCTCTACATTTCTTACTCTCACAGTCAGTCCTGAGGGCAATTATTCACTTTTATTCCACAATCGTCTTATCCACATTTCCTTTTGTCAGCCCAGTCGCAACAGATTGGAAATCATTCAGTGGAGGTTTTACCTACTCCTGCTCCATCTGGAACTAGACTCCCTCTTGAAATCTTGTAAGCCAGTCACTTCTTACCTTTATAGCCTACCCTTCCCCCCCCCCCCCCCCATTTTAGGGAGCCAATGTCTAAGTTGCCCATCCCTGTCAACCCTGTTTATAAAGGGGGTGGGAGTGATCCTTGCTGTAAAGATTTGTTCCCTTTTTTGAGCTACTACATCCATACATATAGATAAAGTTCATCAAATTGTAGTGGGTTACTCTTTTTTTTTTTTTTTTTTTTCTTCCCTCTTAATACTTCTAGTCGAGTTCTGATCATCCAGCCATCAAAGCCAGGTCAAGTGGGTACTATCGGCAAGTATGGGTGATTTTGTGCATCTCCCCTCACTTCATATCAGCTGGACCCTTCACTCTTTGCTCTAGTCCTCTGTGGCCATGTCACTGCCTCTGGACCCAGGAGTCCCCAGGTCATGCCATAACTGCTGTCCATCCAGGACTCCGCTGGGTTCACAAGAGTCTATTGAATGTACTTAGATCCCAACTTCATTGCTGTTTTTCCTCCTCTTCCCCTTATCAGTGACCAGTGTGGTCACCAGCCAGACCACATGCCTGCTCATGTAGTCCCCTTGAGTCTTAGTCTTGGATGGATTTTGTTCTGAGGGGACCAGACCTCTTGCCTTGATGGCTTCTAGGTGAACAGCTTACTTGTTCTTGTAGTTATCAGTAATACTGTCATTATTGTTTCCTGGTGGTCTTTCTTCATGAAGAATCTTCTGTTCTTCCAGTTGCTCCAGGCTGGTCTACTCATCCTTTCCAGTGGAAATTTCCCACCTCAGACAACTCTGGATGGGATTCTGGTCTCCACATATGGTCTTATGCAATGCAAAATCCCCACAGGCGGTCTCTTTCACTGGGCAATTTCTAGCCCCCTTTAAGGCATTCCAATCAGTTATAGGCTGAAGATGGACTTACAAGCTTTCTATTGTGATGTTTCTGGCTATTCCATCCCCTTCACCTCCCTCAAGTGTCTATTTCACCACTGTAGGCAAGGGAAACCAAGATTCAAAAGACAGCCAAGCATCTTAACATTATTCCCCTCTTTTACCCTTTCAAATCATGCCTCCATCCCTGTATACCAAAGCCTTGTTGTTCCAAGATTGTGCATACATCATCATTTACCTTTGTCTGACTTAGCCCATGAGAACCTGCCTAACTGTTCTCCCATCCATCTTATTCTTCCATACCCCTCCCCTTCTTTTGTATTGCACCCACCCCAACACCCAAGCTTTCCTGTGTCTATTCCCTACACTGTGCTCTATCTTTCCCTCCTTCCTTCCCCTCCTCTCATCCCATATATCTTGGTGATCAGCAATTATATATATAGTTTTGTTTTGTTTTGTTTCCCTTTTGGATGGATTCTTTTTCTTAGTCTTTTACAATAATGGTCCTATGCAATATTTCTCCTTTTGTGACTGACTAATTTCACTCAGCATAATGTCCTCAAGGTTCATCCTTGTTATATGATAGCTTACAGCTTCCTTGTTGTTCTTCAAGGTAGCATAATATTCCATTGTGAGTATGTACCAAACTTTGTTTATCCAGTCTTTCATTGATGGGCACTTAAGCTGTCTCCATCTTTTTGCTATTGTGAATAGTACTGCTATGAACATTGGTGTGCATATATCTACTCGTGTTGTGGCTCATATTTCTTGTGGGTAAATACCAAGTAGTGGAATTGCTGGATCATAAGATATTTCTATTCCCAACCTTCTGAGGAAGCGTCCTATTGCTTTCTAGTAGTTGGACCATTTTGCAATTCCACCAACAATGTTAGGAGGGTCCCAGTCTCTCCGCATCCACGCCAGCATTTATTGCCCTCTACTTTTTGATCTTTGCTGTTGTTGCTGGTGTAAGATGATATCTTATTGTTGTTTTGATTTGCATTTCTCTGATGGCTAGTAATCATGAACATTTCTTCATATGTTTGTTGGCTGCCTGGATCTCCTCCTTGGTGAAGTGTCTGTTCATGTCATGTGCCCGCTTTTTAATTGGGTTACTTGTCTTTTTCTTGCAGAGGTGTTGTAGTTTCCCATATATTTTAGAACTGAGTCCCTTATCTGATGTGTCATTGCAAAAGATTTTTTCCCATTCTGTGAGTTCCATTTTTACTCTTTTGGTGAAGTCTTTTCATGCACATAAGTTTTTAATTTTTAATATATCCCAATTGTCTATTTTGTCTATTTTTGTTTGTATAATTTTCAAAATGTTTGGTAGTCTGTGTATTCCCTGAATTAGAGCCCTCACATTTGTCCCTGTTTTTTCATTAATTACCTTCTTAATTTGGGATTCATATTTAGCTCTTTAATCCATGCTGAGTTGATTTTTGTATAGGGCATGAAGTAAAGGTCTTGTTTCAATCTTTTGCATATTGCTTTCCAGTTCTGCCAGCACTATCTGTTGAAGAGACTATCTCCTCCCCATGTAATATGACTAGGCACTTTGTTGAAAATCAGTTGGCTGCAAGTGGATGGGTTATTTTTTGTATTCTCGATTCTGTTCCATTGATCAATACATCTTTTATTGTACCGTTATTGTACCATTACCAGGCTTTTTTGACTACTGTAACCATGTAGTAAAATTTGAAATTGAGGATTGAGAAGCCTCCAACCTTGTTCTTTTTCTTAAGCCATGCTTTGCTTATCCTTGGTCTCTTTCCTTTCCATATAAAGTTTGTAGTTGACTTTCCATCTCTTTGAAGAATGTTGTTGGAATATGGATTGGGATTGCATTATATGTGTAAATTGCTTTGGGCAGTAATGATATTTTCATGATGTTGAGTCTTCCTATCCAAGCACACCATATGTTTTTACACTTCTGTAAGTCTCTTTTGGTTTCTTATAGCAGTGTATTGTAATTTTCATTGTATAGGTCCTTTGTTTTTCTGGTTATGTTTATTCCTAAATATTTCTTCCTTTGGGCAGCTATTGTAAATGGTATTGCTTGCCTCATGTCCTTTTCAGCGCTGTCATTGTTATTATAGAAGAATCTAACTGGTTTTTGTATGTTGATACTATACCCTGCCAATTTGTTGAATGTTCCAATGATGTCCAGTAGTTTTTTTTATTGAGTCTTTGCAGTTTTCTATGTATAGGGTCATATCATCTGCAAATAGTTTTATTTCCTCTTTGCCAGTTAGGATGCCTTTAATTTCTCTATCTTGCCATATAGATCTGGCTAAGACTTCCAAATCAATATTGAATAGGAGTGGTGACAAAGGCCATCCCTGTCTGGTTCTGTTCACAGAGAGAAGGCTCTCCATTGAGAGTGACGTGAGCTGTTTGTTTTGTATATATGCTCTTGATTATGTTGAGGAATTTCCCTTCAATTCCTACTTTGTTGAGTGTTTTTATCAGGAATGGATGTTGGATTTTGTCAAATGCCTTTTCTGCACCAATCGATCTGATCATGTGGTTCTTTTTCTTATTTATAGGGTGGATTACATTGATTGTTTTTCTAATGTTGAACCATCCTTGCATACTTTTGATGTGCTGCTGGATTCTATTGCCTAGGATTTTGTTGAGAATTTTTACATCTATGTTCATGACAGATATTGCTCTATAATTTTCTTTCTTAGTGATGTCCTTCCTTGGTTTTGGTATGAGGGTTATACTTGCTTCATAAAAAGTATTAGGACGTTTTCCATCCTCCTCCATATTCTGGAATAATTTGAGTAGAATTGGTGACAACTCTTCCCTGAATGTTTGCTAGAACTCACCAGTGAAGCGATCTGGGCCTGGATTTCTTTTGGTTGGGAGTTTTTGATGAATGGATCAATTTCTTCTTTTGTTATGGGTATGTTCAAGTTTTCTACTTCACTCTGTGTAAGTTTAGGTAAGTCGTGCTTTTCCTAAAATGTATCCATCTTTTCTAAGTTTTCGTATTTGTTGGAGTACAACTCTTCATAGTATTCTGTTATTATCCTTTTGATTTCATTTGGTTCCATTGTGACAATGCCCATATGATTTCTAATGCTAGTTATTTGTGTATTTTCCCCCTTTTCTTTGTTAGTTTTGCCAATGGCTTGTTAATTTTATTAATCCTTTTGAAGAACCAGTTTCTTGTCCTGTTGATTCTTTCTATAGTTTTTCTGTTTTCCATCTCATTCATTTCTGCTCTTATCTTTATTATTTCTTGTCTTTTGGTGTCTGTAGGTTTCCTCTGTTGGTCTGTTTCTTATTGTTGGAGATGTTGTGTTAATGAGTTAATTTTGGTTCTTTCCTTTTTTGGGATGTGTTAATTTTCATTGAGGTTACCTTATATTCCAATAATTTTCCCTCCATATAGTGCAGTCTCTTTTATCCTATAATCTACTTGATCTTCTCACCATCTGGATCTCTGTTCCTATGTGTTTACTTCTTTCACATTGTAATTGTTTTTCAATGCTTTCCTGACTTTTTCCTTATTTTTCTCAACT
>NW_006408829.1:689637-703668 GCF_000296735.1 Chrysochloris asiatica
TCTGGTCTTCGGTCTTTAATGTATCAAATCTGTTCTTCAGATGATCTCTAAATTCAGGTGGGATATATTCAAGGTCATATTTTGGCTCTTGTAGACTTGTTTTCATTTTCTTCAGCTTCAGTTTGCATTTGCATATGATTAATTGATGGTCTGTTCCAGTCTGCCCCTGGCTTTGTTTTCACTGATGATATGGAGCTTTTCCATCGTTTATTTTCATAGATGTAGTCAATTTGATTTCTATGCAGAATTCTGTCATGCATTCTCCTGCATCATTTCTATCACCAAGGCCATATTTTTCAACTACTGATCATTCCTCTTTGCTTAGCCTTTTCATTCCAATCACCAGTAATGTTCAATACATCTTGATTGCATGTTTGATCAATTTCAGATTGAAGAAATTGGCTGAATTCTTCTATTTCATCCTCACTGGCTTTAGTTGTTGGTGTATAAATTTGAATAATAGTGTTATTAACTGGGCTTCCCTTTAGGTGCATGGATATTAACCTATCACATACAGCATTGTACCTCATGATTGATCTATGTATGTTCCTTTTGATGATGAATGCAACACCATTCCTTTTCAATTTGTCATTCCCAGCATAGTAAACCATGTGGTTGTCAGATTTAAAATGGCAATATCAGTCTTCACTAATGCTTAAGATATTGATGTTTATGTATTAGATATTGATGTTTATGCAAGATGTTTTAGAATATTTCTTTATCTCTACCCTCTCCCATGCCTGCAGTTTCCACATCAGCTCCTCCTACCAACTCCCCTACCTCTGTTACATATCAATAAGTTTGCATTCTTTACTTCCTGTTAGTGATAGTCTGGGATCATTTTTTAATTCAGAAAATAATGACTTACATATGATAATAACAATATTTACTGATTATTTCCCACATCCCATTTTGTCACCTTTTCAATCAGGTACCTGTTTCCCAAATTTCTAAATGAGTGAGCACCTCCAATACTCCATCAGTTTGTTGAAAAAATTCACTTTGTATTCTGTCGATATCTGGAGGCTTGAATTTCACCAATGCATTTAGTGCACGTTGGAATTTTCCTTCAGTAACATTGTTTCTTGATTTGTTACATCTTGAAATGGATGATTATCAACCATTTCTTTTTGGTACAGTGACTCTGTGTAATGTTTCAATATTCTAATAGTTGTTGTTGATGGTAGTTGTTTGCTATCCAGTTGGTGCTGACTCATATTTATCCTATGTAGCATTTCTAAAACTAAATATTGAAGCAGAAAGCCTCACTGTTCTCCTTTGAAGCATCTGGAGGATTCAGACTACTGTCCTTGTTGTTAGCAGCCCAATGCATAACCCATTATGCCACCAGGACTCCTACTTCTAATACTTCATAGAATATAATAATACATTGTAGTGAATACTTTATATAATAAATATGTAAAGGAGCTCTGGTAGCATAGTGGTTACGAATCGGGCTGCGAACCACAAGGTCAGCAGTTCGAAACTACCAGCTGCTCCTCGGGAGAAAGATGAGGCTTTCTGTTCCCGTTAAGATTTACAGCCTCGGAAACCCTGTACAGGGTCGCTATGAGTCAAAACCGACTCCACGGCACATAACAACAATAACAACAAAGTATAATAAATACTTCATACAAAAGAGGAAACAATCAATGTCCTTTTAAAGACCTACTAACTGATGCCTAGTGTTGGACAGATGCTTACAGTTAATGAGATCCCTAGGTGTTCATTCATGCAATCCTGCTTCCTCTAACTATTCTGTATGTTGTTCACAAGTCATTTATATGTGCATCCAAATCCATTTATGAAGTGCAGTGGCTCCAGAGGATAAGCACTGGACTTTGAACCACAAGTTCAGCATTTGAGCCCACTAGCCACTCCATGGGGGAAAGGTGAGGCTTTCTTCTCCTGCAAAGATTTAAATCCTTGGAAATCTTATATAGGGTCACTTTGGGTCATAACTGATTCCAAGGCATGTAACAACAACAACAAATCCTTTTTATACCAGTTGTTTTGGTTTTATCAATATTAAATTTTATTGTATTTGTTCATGTAATTGAAAAGAATATTATATAAGCAGATGAATTATGAGAACTAAAAGGAAATATTGTTTCTAAAAAAGCAAGTTATATGCTTTGGAAATTTTTAATTAAAATATCAAGTAAATTTGGCTTTGAAAAAATAATTGGAAATAGAATAATAAAAATTCAGATGATTTCGATGAGCAAGCATCTTATAGTGTTCTTAAGTTCTTGTTATGTTTTAAAGAAGCAGAGAAAAGAAATTACAGACGATATTAGAGATCATTAGGAATTAAAACAGAAACTAGAAATTGTAGATCTATAGAAATCTATGGATTATAGATGAAACTCTAGATAATGCATTGAAAATATAGATGATGCATTATACATGAAAGATGGCAAGGTACTCAGAGGAGAAACCACTTGCATAGTAAGGCCTTACCCATATATTTAAATTACATCTAAATACATGATGCATGGACGGGATTGTAACCATGGCAAGAAAATGATATACGACGGGACCAATGTGAAGCTGATGTCCTTCCATGTAAACTATAACATAATTCACAATAAAGCATTAAAAAAAAGTTAAGGTACCCCTTTAATGATCCTTTGCTTAGCTGTTGTTTAGACAACTTGACTAATAACCAGTCCGATTGTTTCAGAGCAAAACACAACGGAATTCAATTTTGAGAATTTCCTCTTGTCCTCTTTCAGGCTTCTGTGATAATACTATTGGAAATCTTAACGTTTATAAACAACATGTTAAAAATCAATTACTATTATTATGTGCACTTTGATTATGTGAGTCAAGATTTTCTTGATATTTTGCAATGTGAAGAAAATAAAGAAATAGTGGAACACTACACCTGATAGAAATGAAGGTGAATGATATTCACACCTCTTAGTCTCTCTCATAGCAACTTTGATGTTTTCACTAACTTACCTCAAAATAAGTAACAAATATTACTATGAATCTAAAAAAATTCTAAAGCATATTTTAATACACTGGTATGAAAATTTCAGGTGAAAATGTAATCAAAGCAAAACAAGACAAATTATTATTCATAAATATGAGGATAAATACAAATTTATTGACTACTAGAATTACAGTTCAGACATGCATGAGTTTATTCCAAACAATATGTATAAACATCCATCTGTGATCAGTGATTGGCTACTGACAAGTTCTCCTGTTAAATTACTTGTCTTGTCTTAATTTCTTTAAGATGCTTAAAAAATAAATAAATAAAAGATACTTTCTGTGCCATGGTGTGAAAACAAAAAAGGTATTTTGGGGATTAGGATAACAAATTTGTTAAAATACTCAAGAGAACATCTTCCAAAATTACTGAGGTTTCACAAGTTAATAGGTATGCTTCTCCACAAAAAGTAACAGTTTTTAAATGGATCAAGCCCAAAGTTGACCCAAGACAGTGAAGACTGTGTACATTGATGAATGAAGAAACTATGTGGCTGAAGTCCAGAAACTGGTAGAAAACTATTGTAGAATTTCCATTCATGTGACAGGTACTGAGTCTTGGTTCTCACATGGTTTGGCCTTTTTACATTTTCAAGTTTAAGATGACAACTTGGTCTCAGAAAGCTTTCTTCTCTATAGGTGCCAAAGGCATTGTGGGAAGAGCAGGTAGATCAAAGAGTTGATCTTTTTATCAGTCTCTTAAGCACGATCAAAGCTAATGAAATAATTTTTAGGAAAGAATCATAACTAGGGATGTGTTTTGCATTTGCCAGTATGACCCAGAGAATGAGACTTGATCAGAAAAGTGGCTTCTGAGGGGATTTGCTGGGCCAATGAAATCCAAGGCACAGTGGTCAGCTGAAAAGGTTACTGTGACTATTTTTGAAGGATTCCAAATGTCGAATCCTGATAGATTTTCTAACAGGACATGGAACAATGATGGGGGCTTATGATGAATTTCAGGAAAATTGAAAACTGCAATAGAGAGACAAAGGACAGGAAAGTAGAGCTGATTATTTTTCCCCCACTAAGACAATGCATTTTGCTCATTCTTGCAAAGTAGCGGGACTATCTTACTTGGTTGGGAAACTGTAGACTATTTAGGCTACAATCCTGATCTTGCCTATTCAAGCTTTTTATTCCCCAAACTCAGACCATTTATGAAGAATTTGTATCCCTCCAGGATGCCCAAACTACCTTTTACACCATTTGACATTGATTTATACCATTTGATGCAATTCTTTGGGGGAAGAGCTAAAGACAAGGAAATATCACCTCTAGAAGTATATATACATAAATAGAGGGATATACTGAGAAACTATAGCTTCATATTTTGATATTTTTATTTAATAAATGTCTGTGTGATTTATAGCAATATTTTTGACTTATCTTCATAAAATCAAAGATGAAATTAAAATGTAATTTTATTGTGTAGAAAAATAAGTGCTCAAATTATATTATTAAAAGACTCTAAAATCAGAGTTTTTAAAAATATTTTTGAAGGATTCCAAATCGTTGTCATATGGTTCCGTTTTACATACATTTAAGAAAAATGCCTTCTTTAGGCATGAAGGAGTTTCCTTCCATAAATCACTGAAGAATATATTGTTTCTGAAATGTACTTTCAAGTTTAAATATGATTCACATAGAGAGCAAATGTAAGTTTGTCATTTTTTCAGTAAGATACTGCATTCAGTTGGGAAATTAGCTAACAAATTAACAAAATAATAGCAAAATAACTTCACAGTACTGAAGTGTCATATAATACACATGGTAAAAGTAAGCATGAATATAATTTATTTTTGAAGTAATTCTGCAAATATATTAAGAAAGTCAGTATGTGAAAGAGTTTGCAGAGTTCATAGCTTTCATATATTGAGAATCACGTATAGTTAACTTATACATCAAATAATAATTTTCGGTAAATACTGTATTATAAAGAAGGACCTTTTAAAGCATCAAACAAACAAGAAACACACATTAGCTTGTCATCCAGGAATTATTTTGAAAGTACTTAGCAATGTTAACATATGCATATAAGTTAAATTTTAAGCTCAAAGTTGTTTAAACCCACCAGTCACTCCTCAGGAGAAAGATGAGGCTATATATTTTCATGAAGATTTCAGGTCTCAGAAACTCTAGATATTGTTGCTATGAGTCAAAATTGACTCTATGGCACTGGATTTCCTGTGTTTTTGTGTTTGCTTGTTTGTTTTCTGTCCTTTGGTATTTTGCTTATGGAATTTTTTAAAGGTACATATTTATAATTTAATGGATCAAATACACAGACTGTATTTTCTTCTCTGGACTGTTGGGTATGTGCTATGTTTATGTGTGTATATGTATATTTGTGTTTGTGTGTTTGTCCACGTTTGTGTTTGCTGGTGGTTGTAATAGATGTAGTAAATTAATCTACTATATATTTTTAAGTTTCATATAGAACAAGGTCAAAGAACCTATGTAAATAGTTCCCATATTTATGAATTTAAGAATTCGTTCACGTTTCAAGGTTAAGCCCATAATAATATTGAGGGGTTAGTACATTTTCCCTAAAAGATTTAACTTTTAAAATCAGAAATTAGGACATACTCTAAATAAAAATTGTGAATTTAAATGGTTTTACACATACAGAAGAGAGATTTGCCAGGGAGTTTGCAAAGCTTCATTTCTGCTAGAAGATAAAAATCAGTTAGATGATAATCTTTCAACCTTCTCATGAGAAATTAGCTTATGATTGTCACACACAATTTTTATCTGATGAGAACTTGATGCTGACTTCATGGCTGCCAATAAATGTTTCCCATTAGAAGTGAAACTGCATTTTAGATGAGGAAATACTGTTGTTAATGGATGTTGAACTTCATAGGTGCCAAAAATATTTCATCAAGTGGGTTTTCTGCATGAGGTAAAATATCACCAAGTATAAAGAGTTTATGAATAATATTTTATAAAATATGTATTTGTATATTTGGCAAAGCTATAAAGAAAATCAAGAAATTAAAAACATAAATTTCAGGATAGTAGTTACCTTTGGGAGAAAGGGAAGGTGTGTGGTCAGTGATGGAAGCATAGTGGGTTCCAATAATATTGAGACAGTTGTTTTTAAACTGGGTGGTGCTCCATAGGTTTGCTTTTATTTTTTTATACTTTGTATATATCTTCAAATAGTCATTATCTCAATGAGTTATTTTAAAATATTTTAATGATTAATTTTAAATAACCACAAAATATTTAACCTTACTACAAAACTTATTGAATAAGTTTTGTATACCAAGTACTTCCCTCAAGTTCTAGTTCTCCATTCCTCTGTAAGTTGCACACACCATGCTGACTGTTGGGTGTATCTTTTCTGCCTCTAGTGTTCTTTTCCTATCTTTGAGTTTTTGGCCCTTTTGCTTTGGCATGCAGTTTCCCTACAACAATCCTTAGGTAGTTTCTCTCAAGGCAACATAAGAATTAGCTTGATCTTTGCAATCTGAATCCCTTCCAATTTAGAATTTACTTTCCTGTGACTTATTGCCACAGATTATCTGATTCATGCACCTGTTCTCCATATCAAATGAATCTAATGAACTAATCTATCAAAGTTATAAATAAAATAAGTAACACTTTTTGCCTCATTGTCTCCATTTTATCAATGCTCTTCAGACACAGTGCCCTGTCATTACTGTCTACTAAAATTTAGAACAAAGAGCCTTGGTGTGGTACTGTAGGATAAACACTGGACAACTAGCTGCAAGACTGGTGATTTAAACACACCAGCCACTCCTCAGAAACCCTATACAGGGTTACTATGAGTCAGAACTGACTCGATGGTACTTAACAACAACAAAATTGAGAAATGATATTTAGTCTGTGTCTCAGACTTTTCTCAACCCCACACTTGTACATTCAGCTGCATGCTGCACTTGTATATCAAACATACATAAAATTCAATGCATAATTCCTCACACTCAGCCCAAACAGCTTCTTCCTGACCCATGTCTTCAAAAATGGCATTATTGCTACTCAATAGTACAGCTCAGTTACACAGAAGTCATCTTAAAGGCATCTTTCTTGCCTCTCCTTGTTCACTTTTGTCATCCATTTTCAATGTGGAATTTACTCCCCGGTGCTTTATTGCTATAGAGTCTCTGATTCATGTGCCTGGTTCCTTATCAAGTGAGTCTAATAAACTAATCTATGAAACTTTTCCAGAGTTTAGGCCTTCCTATTACTCAATTTGATTATGAGAGTAGTAACAAATAGACAAATGGACTCTTCAGAGATCTGTAATGTTGCCTTAGGAGCTCTGGTAGTGTAGTAGTTATGAATCAGGCTGCGAACTGCAAGGTGAGCAGTTTGAAATTATCAGCTGTTCTGCAGGAGAAAGATGAGGCTTTATGCTCCCGTAAAGATTTACAGCCTTGGAAACCCTTACAGGGTCTCTATGAGTCAGAACCGACTCCACAGCACATAACAACAACAACAACAAAGTTGCCTAAGCCACAAACCAAAACCCACTAACATGGAGTAATTCTGACTCAGAGTGACCCTGTATAAGACTTCTGAGGCTATACTTCTTTATGAATCAGAAAGTCTCATCTTTCTTCCGTGGTGCTGCTGATGAGTTTCACCAGCTGACTTTGGTCCAGAAGTCCATATACACAGTATGTGCCCTCTAGCATACTGATCTTTGACATCATTACCTATTTAAACACTGGAATGTCTCTTCATTGTCTGTAGCAGTGGTCTCTAAAGTGCATGCCTCAGAAAGTGGGCTAGATAAACCAGTGAAATGCATGAAGAAAATATGAGCATTTCTATTTGCCATGAATCTAAAGTCAGAAGGAAACCTACCATATTTTTCACGAGTAGTGTACACATGTAAGAAAGTATAGATATGATGAAATTATGCAAAATATTCTGAGATAGCCTGGTCATACATATATCACGCATGTTTCTTAACATTTCCACAATTGGATTTCAGATGCATTCAGTAGTCATAAAACGGTACTTCTGATCATATTTGTACAATAAAGAGATAAGCCATGGTCAAGAAATCATAGATTGAGTTTGGAAGGAGCCCAGTAATTAGAAAATAAACAACTGAAACTGCATTTGCACTGTGATCAGACCTCAGAGCAATGGCACTTCTTGGAGTCAATCTTTTCTGATAGTCCATCTTCTCCTAGGCACATCACAATGGAGATGTGTTGAATGCTGGGTGGAGGGCTGCATGTGAGACTTCAACAGTTCAAGCACAAGCTGGTCCTACAGTGGGTGGCAGCTGTTGTTTACCCATGCAGATCCTGAGGTGCTGGACCCATGCAAAAGTAGGCAACAAGACAGTGGAGATGAGGACACACTACTCAGTTCCTCAGGGCCCCAAAAGTCCAGTTAGCACCATCATGTCTGTGTCTTTGGCTCTCATATCGGTTCCGTGGCTCATGTCCATAGGAGATTCAAATGACCTGAGCACAACATCTGGCCAACCAGAGAATGGGGCAAAATGTGCAAAGATCTGGTGCACCAGCCTCAGCTACCAGAGTGTTCTCTACAACCCAAAGAATCCAGGAAACTCCATGTCTAAGACTGGTTGCCCTGGTGATGGCTCTTTCTGGGACAGAAATAGTGATTTTTTTTCTTCCTGCATAGCAGATAGCAGTTTGCAGAGCAGGAAAGAGTCTTGTTGGGAGAGGGGCTGCTTTATAAACTCAAGGGTATGCTAGTAAGGGTCTGCTGCTGGGAACCAAACTCCCACATCAACAGGCACCAGAATGAAAGCTTAACATTAAATCTGTTGGATGAAAAAATTTTAAAAGGAAGGAAATTTAAATCAGCAACATGTAAAACAGTATTAGTAAAGTGTGCTTATGAAAACAACATTTGGGGGGTTGCATGGAATGCAAAAACATACAACATGTGCTAAGTTTGCATAAAATATGGTAACTTTTATTAGTGTTAAAATATGGATTGGCACTATTTTCTTGTTCTTTCAGTCTGTGTATTTTATTGTTATTGATTCTGAGTAGTAAGATATGTTGAGAAAAGAGTAGGGATTAACAAGTTTGAGGGTTTGGCAGTGGTGCACTTATTTAGTTGCTTTCTTTCAACATACATTGACATACTGCAATTTATGTGTGTCAACTTAAATAGCTTTACTAATTTTAATATCTAATTTTATATAAACTAACCCACATAAAAGAGGTTCAAAAATGTTCTTACAAAAAGAGAGAAAGGAAGGGGGGGTAACAAAGAGAAGAGGAAGGAAGTGAAGGAGAAAGGGAGAGAAAAGGAGAAGAAATGGAGGGATGGAGAGAGATGGGTTGTTACGTAAAGAAGAGAGTGATAGGACCTGTCAATTGAGAGGAATCTTAATGAGAAAACATAAGCGAGTATAGACAAATGACACAAATGCATAAACTCATCATCAGTTGCATTTAGAGATTAAGATAGTAAGAGCAATTTAGAACTGATAACAAGTTGGCCAAATTAAATTAAAATTTAGCAAGAAGACAATCAGAAATATGGATTTAAAACAATCAGCAATCAATGTTACCCTAAGTATACGCTGAGACTTCAAATATTAGCAATGAAAGCATGATGTTCCAATGAACTGAAAAAAATATGTACAAATCAAGCATCTAGAACTTGAAAAACCACTTTTTCAAGTAAATTCTTGCTATCTCTAGATATAGAGTTTTGAAAATTTATTTGTAAACTGTCTACTAACATATGATTACATTGTTGAAAATAGTTTAAAGACAAACCTTAATAACTATCATTTAAAAGTTTAGAAAAGTGGTTTTAAAGTTTAGAAAATGTATATTTAAATTTTAAAATTTAAGGAGGTTTGTTTTTTGACTTTTGGAGCCAACACATTTTTAATTAGCTTACCAAGATTAACAGGAACTCTGGCAATGAAGTGATTACAAATTAGGCTGCTAACCTCAGAGTCAGCAGTTCGAAACTACCAGCTGTTCTGCGGGAGAAAGATGAGGCTTTCTGCTCCCGTAAAGATTTACAGCCTTGGAAACCCCGTAGAGGGTCACTATGAGTTGGAACCTTCTCCATGGCACTAACAACAGCAACAACCAGGATAAACAACTACAAAAATGAACCAATAATACCAATTGACCTTAAGGAAGATGGAAATTTAGTAACTGAATTTTATCCAGACTATTGGAATGCTGTAGAATAAGTTCTGGACTGCTAACTTCAAGATGGTTCAAACTCATCAGTTGTTCCTTAGAAACTCTATGTAGGATTACCATGAGTCGGGACCAACTTGACAGGACTTAACCACAATTGTGTAATTGGTAGATGGAATTAAAAATGAATGTCATGATTTAGCGAGTGCAGCTTTTATTGCTCTCTTTCTATTTGCATCACATTAAGTTTTTAAGTTATCTTTTCCAGTTTTGACTGGCAATAAAGTGTGAAGATAATCTAAATTTAGAGATATTTTAGTTTTGTAAAAATACATTATTTGTCAGCTCCACACATTTTTCACATGCCCAATCAAATAAAACTAATTACACCAATCATGTTATACAGCCATCACCAATATCCATGGCTAAATTTTCTATCTCCATTTAAAAAATACAAAACAATTCTATGCTAGCTAAATAATGATATTGTCCTTCCCCCACCCCTGGTAACCACTATTAAACTCTAATCTCTATCCTTTGCCAGTTCTGAGTATTTCATATTAGTGAAACCATACAACATTTGCCCTTTTGTGATTGACTGATGTCAGTCAGCATAATACTTTCCACATTAATGTACGTGACATGAATAATTTTTTTTTTCTTTTTAAGATAGAATAGTAATCCATTGCATATATTTATCACATTTTGTTTATCCATTCATCTGTGATAACATTTGAGTTGTTTTCTCTTTTTTGGCTATTGTGAATAATGCAGCAATGAACATTGGCGTGTATATGCCTGGTTGTGTTGTGGTTTTCAAGTCTCTTATACCTAAAAGTGAAAGTGTTGGTCATATTATTGCTGACTTCAAATGGATTTTGGCTGAAAGTAGAGAATACCAGAAAGATGTTTACTTGTGCTTTAATATTTATCCAAATCATTTGGTTGTATACAACATAACAAAGGATAGATAACATTGCAAAGAATGGGAACTCCAGAACGACTAATTATGGTCATGAGGAACCTGTGCATAGACCCAGAGCCACCTGCACATATATCTAATAATGACAGCAACAACAATTGCTGTTGTTACTAGGCACTGTCCATCGATTCTGACTCATGGTGACCATATATACAACAATGAAACATGGCCTGATTCTGCATCATCCTCCCAACATTCCCGATTGAGTGAACTGCTGTAAGCTTATGCCAATCCATCTCCTTGAGGCTCTTTCTCTTTTGATCAAGAATGATGTACTTCTCCAGTAACTGGTCTTTACTTATAGCATGTTTAAAGTACCTGAGATACTCTTGCCATCTTTGCTTCTAAGGAGCATTCTGGCTATAATTCTTCCAACCTAGATTTGTTCAGTTTTCTAGGAGTTCTTTGTATCTAACTTTTTGAGGAACCTCCATATCATTTTCCAGAGTGGCTTTATCATTTTAAGTTCTCACAGGCAATGAAGGAGGGTTTCAAATTTTCCACATGCTGCCATTTGTTATTTTTCATGTTAGTTAATATTTGTGATCCTAGCAGAAGAGAAGTGGGTTCCAAATGTGATTTTCATTTGCATCTTCCTAAGACTTCCTAAAGCCAAACAGCCACCACTCGTCTGTCAGTTTGTTATACTATGGTGGCTTTTGAGTTGCTGTCATTCTGAAAGCTATGCCACCAGTATTTTAAATACCAACAGGGTCACCATTGGTGGGCATGTTTCAGATGAACTTCCAGACAAAGACAGACTAGGAAGAAAGAGTGATGAACTACTTCTGAATATTTAGTCATTGAAAACCTTAAGAAAAGCAGAGAAGCATTTTCAGATATAGTGCCAGAAATTGAGCCCCTCAGAATGGAAGGCACTCAAAATGTGACTGGGGAAGAGCTGCCTCATCAAGCTAGAGGTGACCACAATGAAGCGAATGGAGTAAAGCTTGTGAGAGAAAACTCCGCAGGATCTTCATTTGCTGATGGGGCACAACTCAAAATGAACACAAAAAGCTGTAAACATCCATTGAAAATTGGAACATGGAATGTACCAAGTATGAATCTGGGAAAAAAATGGAAGTTGTCAAAAATGAAATGGAATGCATAAACTTCAATACCTTAGGCATTAGTGAGCTGAAATGGACTGGTATTGGCCAATTTGAATCTGATGATCACATGGTTTACTATGCCGGGAATGACAAATTGAAGAGGAATGGTGTTGCATTTATTGTCAAAAAGAACATATCCAGATCAGTCATGATGTATAACGTTGTCTGTGATAGGATACTATGCATGCATGTACAGGAAAAACCAGTTAATACCACTATTATTCAAATTTACACACCAACCACTAAAGCCAGTGAGGATGAAATAGAAGAATTCTACCAACTTCTTCAATGTGAAATTGATCAAACATGCAATCAAGATATATTGATCATTACAAGTGATTGGAATGCAAAGATTGGGAGCAAAGAGGAAGGATCAGTAGTTGGAAAATATGGCCTTGGTGCTAGAAATGATGCCGGAGAGTGCATGATGCAATTCTGCAAAACTATTGATTTGCTCATTTAAAATACCTTCTATAGTCAGCAAAAGAGGCATGGACCTCACCAGATGAAATACACAGGAATCAAAAAGACTATATCTGCAGAAAAACACAATGGAAAAGCTCCATATCATCGATCAAAACAAGGTCAGGGGCAAATTATGGCGAAGAAAATCAATTGTTCATATGCAAATTCAAATTGAAGCTGAAGAAAATGAAAACCAGTCCACAAGAAGTAAAATATGACCTTAATATATCCCATCTGAGTTTAGAGATCATCTAAATAACAGATTTGATATATTAAGCACTAAAGACTGAAGACCAGAAGAGTTGTGGGATGACATCAAGAACATCATACAGGAAGAAAGTAAAATGTCATTGAGAAGAGAAAGAAGGAAAAGATCAAAATGGATGTCAGAAGAGACACTGAAGCTTGTTCTCCAGTGTAGAGATGCTAAAGCAAATGAAAGAAATGAGGTCCAAGAGCTGAACAGAAAATTTCAAAGATCAGCTCAAGAAGATAAAGCCAAATATTATAACAGAATATGCAAAGAACTAGAATCAGAACACCAAAAAGGAAGAACACGCTCAGCATTTCTCAAGCTGGGGGAGCTGAAGAAAGAATTCAAGCCTTGCATTTCATTATTGAAAGATTCAATGGGCAAATTATTGAATGATAAAGAAAGCATCAAGAGAAGATGGGAGGAATACACAGAGTCACTGTACCAAAAGGAAATGGTTAATGTTCAACTGTTTCAAGAGGTAGCATATGATCGAGAGCCTATGATACTTAGGGAGGAAGTCCAAGGTGCATTGAAGGAATTGGCAAAGAACAAGGCACCAGGAATTGATGGAATGAAAAATTGAAATCTTTCAGGAAAGTGAGGTGGCACAGGAGGCACTCACTCATCTGTGCCAATAAATTTGGAAGACGACTATCTGGCCAACTGATTGGAAGAGATTCATATTTGTTCCAAAGAGAGGTGACCCAATGGAATGCGGAAGTCATCAAACAATCTCTTTGATATCCCATGAGTAAAATTGTGCTAAAAGCAATACAGAAATGGTAACAATCATACATTGACAGAGAACTTCCAGAGGTTCAAGCCGGATTTAGAAGAGGCCTTGGAACTAGGAATATCATTGCTAATGTCTGATGGATCTTGGCTGAAAGCAGAGAATATCAGAAATGTTTACCTGTGCTTTATTGACTATGTAAAGGTTTTTGATTGTTTGGATCATGACAAGCTATGAACAACTTTGAGAAGTATGAGTACTCCGGAATACTTAATTGTGCTCAAGAGGAACTGTACCTGGACCAAGAAGCAGTTGTTAGAACAGAACATGGGAGCTCTGAATGTTTT